>NC_051183.1:74513126-74865495 GCF_013339695.2 Rhipicephalus sanguineus | reverse complement strand
GACCTACGAAATTGGTTTGCGTGTTGATGAGGCGTGAGTTGCCCTCTGCTGGTTTTTTGTCGGCACATTCAATCCATGAGTGAATGAGTGTTGGTGTGTCGCCACACAAGGGAAGGGGGTTAGCGTGTTGGGCGGCGCATGTGCTGAGTGTATGTTCGGATATGTGTTTGTCTGTAGGCGAGATGGGGCGTTGGGTTATCCCTTCGCATGTCCGCTGTTGCGACTCGGGTAGCGTACGGCGTGGGACCAGGAGTGGATGTCGTGCCCGGAGAATTCATCACGGCGAGGTGGAAGGAGAGGAGAAAAAAAATCTATGTTTAGGGTGGTGTGCGAATAGTTGAATTTCATCTCGAATCAACTTCGAATCGAATAGTGCCGAATAGTGGCCAAAATGAAAGAATATCGAATCGAATACCGAATACAAAGGATTTATTGAAAATTCAAAGAAGAACGGCAATGATGCGCTTCATCGTCATGAGTGCTCCGGGCCCCAAAAATCTAGGTCGCCCGTTCACAGCACCGTTTTAATTGCGCGCCGGAATGATGGGAGTTTTGATCGAGCGGTGCGGTGCAGCAGTGTGAGACTGGCACAGCGTGAACAAATTTTTCACATGTCAAGCCATTCACCGAGGGTTCGGGGGCCAATAGGGTTCATTCACCCCGGTGGTGTTTGCGGCATCGGCGACGAACCAATCGCAAGAAGTCCGTGTCTTCGTTATGGAATCGAAGTTGCGAAGGGCTTCATAGTTCTTCTCGTGGTGTTATTTTTGCTTACGGAAACGGCATTAATCTCCTTTAAAAAAAAACTTGTGGTCGCTTGAGCCAGGATATCAGTGCAAGTTTCACGAAAGGTGTACGGTAAAGGCGTAGTGTTGTGATGTGACTCTTGTTGTGATGGGCACCTGGATCGGGCCTTTTATCGGGAAATGGCCTGTTGGTTGTTGACCAAGCCCGTACGGTGCAGGACAGAAAAGGGCCAGACAGGTCACACCTGAACGGCGTCGTAGAATCGACACCGCAGGGTTAAGAAAGGGTCAACAGACCCTTTTCTAATGCGCAACGTTACGCATCGGTTTACCAAACGTCTGGCATACATGCATTATATTGAAAAAAAAAATGCTCTTGTTAGTATTTGGAGCATGTATGGTCGCATATTTTGGGGAGAAATGCAGCAATCAGCTAATGACTAACCTCCCATGTCAGCAAGCCTAGAACCCCCCACCCCGCTCCCCTCCTCCCGCCTTCTGCTGTGAAACGAAGGAAGGACCACTCGCAAGACGCCGAACTAGACCCTCTAGTCGTACTACGCCCCTACCCGAAAAAGGTGGGAGAGTACTTTGACTGCTACCTCCACAGTGATCCTGGTTGAGGGGCGATGCTTCCTAATACGCCGCTGCAGTCTAAGCACGTGTCATGTTTTAGATTCCGCGGGCGTCTTTTTAGCCAAAAAAGCGAGCATGCAATTA
Source organism: Rhipicephalus sanguineus (assembly GCF_013339695.2). Taxonomy (NCBI): domain Eukaryota; kingdom Metazoa; phylum Arthropoda; class Arachnida; order Ixodida; family Ixodidae; genus Rhipicephalus; species Rhipicephalus sanguineus. Next base: position 74,864,029 of record NC_051183.1, on the reverse strand, counting down.
GTACGTTGTTGAAAATAGCGCTGTTAGAGGTCATTTGAACTGCCTACATGGCCTCATAAGGCATTTTAATGATGAGGTGAGCGAGTGTCTTTTGTTGAGTTAGAAACATGATTAGGACTAGTTAACTAAGCCTCATTAACGAAATGATTATTAGTGGCTACAACAGTTATACTGAGAGCATATGCACTTGGTGTGCTTCGCGTAACCACGTCCTCTTTTATACATTTATGTGCTGCGTGATATTTGGGACACCCCCTGTATATGATAACAGATATACATGCCGTGAAATATAGGCATTTACTCGCGCATTATGAGTATTGGTCAGACGTCTGGTTAGCGCAGGCTAATGTGGGCAAATGTTTGTTAGTATTCTGGTGTTGGTTAAGTGTTGGCCATTGTGACAGCCTTTCGGTAGTGTTAGCTAGAGTGTTTTGGTGTTGGCTGGTGATTGCTGTACGCTGTCGTAGGAGTTACAAGCCGCACAGTACGCCCGAGAGTACCCGACTCTCGGTCCATGCCGCCGTAAAGACAGGGCAACTGCGGTGGTTAGCGCCCCACTCTTGTGCCTCTAAGCTGTCCTGTTTCTTAGCGTAGTTTACAAAGTCTCATAACCCACTGAGACATACACATGATTTCATACACGAATTATGGTGAAAAGCATAGAATGCAAAGGGGCGTGGCCACGTGCGCCATTCACCCTTCCTCTTCATAGGAATTACGCCGCGCTTGCGGGGGTCATTTTCGCTCAGACGTTGTCACGTTTGTTGAGCGGGCGTGGTGCTCCACGAGACGCCGAGCGCTAGCGGCGAGATGACGGCGCACGGACGCTGCCGGTCGTTTCGCCGGTGCCAATGCGAGCTCACGAGGAGGAGACGCTTATCACGAGCAGGCTAGAAGGGTACATACAATACGTAGTGAGTTAACGTTGGGAAACAGGAGGGAAATGTAGTGCCTCACGGAAGAGGCAACAGTGAGCTGTGACGAGGTTTTCATGGAATGGAACTGACTGGACTTGTTGTCTTTTTGTGAGGTCAGAATATGCATGGCGATTGAAATGACTCACTAGTGGCTGTGTGCAATGAACGGTTGAAGGGACACCGTTTAGCCGGGACATTTGTTACCCAATTTTAGATGCGAAGCAGCTTATGGCGGGGGGCTTTGTCCGCCCCTCCCGCGTCCGCCCCCGGCGTCCCACCCACTGTGCATGCTCGACCCCTCTCCCTCTCTCTCCTCTAGAAAACCTCATTTTGCGGAGCGACGCGGGCGTCCCCCTCCTATATCCTCTAGGAACATTCTACTCTACGGAGCGGAGCGCTCCGTCCCCCTCTCTCCCTCTAGGAATCCTCTATCTATGGAGCAGCGCGCGCGTCCCCTTCTATCCTCTTCCTACGCTCCGCCTCTCTCCCCTCTAGCAATCCTTTCTCTACGAGGCGGCGCCACAGAGCGACAAGTGGTCGACGCTGCATACTCCGCAACTGCGGAGGCACGGTAGTTTTCGGTCGAAAAAATGAACGGAGGCGCGCGCGCACTCATTCTATCCTGCGCAACGGCGCGATGAGCGCCAGCTTCAACGCCGCGCCAGTGTCAGAGTTAGCCGCACCAGCAAAAAAGCGCGAGCGTCAGCGTAGTGTCAACGTCAGCGCTGACTAGATCCCGCTGCTTCGCAGCCACACATGTTCCCTTTACGGGAGGTTTTTTAAATTTTACCTTCAGCAAAATGATGGAAAGACTAAACATAACTCACATTGAATGAAAACGTGTAAAACACCAGCGGAAAGCACGACAAGCTGGGCAGCTCGTCCCACCATCTTCTTCTCGTTGTTTTTCGTCCTTTCCGCTGGTGTTTTATCTGTTTTTAACAACCACCAGGTAGCTCACTTGAACGTCTTGTTCATATTGAACTCCTTCGGATATGCTCTTCACAGCTGACTTCGCGGGAGTGAAAGAAACTGCCGCTTGCACTAGATAACAGCACACTAAATGCATTTTTAAGGTATATTACAAGAGCCTTAAATGCATTGTTGATATTGCAGAGATAAATAACAAAATTGTCCACCTCTAAACATCTGCTCATACCAACTACTGCAGCGGTTTGAGTATTACTTGCTGCCGCTGTGCTAATTTTTCCCGCTCTCTTAATCCTAGCAATAATTTTGTCGCTTCTGTATTCTTCAGTGTCACGACAATAAGACATGTTTGCAACCTGGAAAGTTTTTCTGTAACTTACGCATATCGTGCACTTGCAACGTCAGCATAAGCCTTGTGGCTCGCAGTATGGCTCCAGGAATGTAGATCGCCTTCGCCCGAGGTGTCCTTGCCATTGTCGTCGACACATTGTATTTCCAGTAGTTGACCTATCGTTATAGTCATATTTTGCAAGGCGAGTAAGCAAGAACGCAATGCAATACTGTTCTTGCGCAGAAAAGAGCCTATAGAAAACTTTTGGCTAAATACGGACGTCGTACCTACCGTCACTGCAAAATTAAAAAAAAATCAGAATGTTGCCCGACATTTCTGTCGTCTTTGGTGTATAAAGGCTCTTTCAATAAGGAATATAGCTGCATGGAGGCTCCCATACTGAAGGCATCATGCTAAAGCACGCTTATGTGGCACTCATATTTACCGCCCTAATGAGTATTATGATGCCCAGTGGGACGGCATTGGCATCAAAATCTATAACGTTGAAATGGTATGTTGATTTCATTCATTAATATATAAATAAACCAGCGTATTTACTTAACACAAAATTGTCTTTCGAATAATTGCATTAGTAGTTCGCTGAACTACTGGTTCACACCTTCCAAGTCCAAAGCATTCTAGGAGGTACTACGAGCTCCTGCGTGATTAGGACAGTTTCACCGATATAAATTTTATTGTAATGAAGATATACGTGAGTACCATGCACATTGGGCAGAATTCGTTTTTCATAGCTGTTTAAAATTTAAAGCAAGTATAATCGTAACGAGGGCTATGTCATATGCATTCATGGAAGGTTGCCCCATAACAATGACCTATTGAGGTTCTTTAATCACGAGATAGTTCTATGTACACCAGCACCGGTGGGCGCCTCCCTTCGTTAGAAGAGGCGAGCGTGACAATTACCTGAGCCAGGTAAAAGGACATTCACACCTGCCGCATTTATATTATTGACGACTTCCACATCTGCCTATCGCGCGCGCGCACCACACACACACACACACACACACACACACACACAACACCACACACACACACACACACACACACCACACACACAACACCACACACACACACACACACACACACACACACACACCACACACACACACACACACACACCAACACACACACACACACACACAAGTTAATGAGAGAGAGCGAAACGAAGAGGAAAGGCAGGATGCGACTTGTTTCTTCCTTACGACAAGTTCTGTCCGATGGAATACAAATTGTTCCTCACCATAATTGGTATTTCGGCACTTTGGATTCCAATGGCTGTTTTGCTCACTGATTGTAATAAGTCCTGCGCTTCAAATATTGTGTTTGACTTGGCCACACAGAAATAAATATTCACAGGGTTCAAATACTGTGAGCGTGAAGGGCACACGGTAACTCCTCTTCGTCCTCTTAGTAGGCTCTAAAAAGGCCCTTACGCCGCGATTGTAAGATCCTCCATCCGCGACGTTCAGCCTAGCTTTGACATTTTTTAAACGCCGTCACGCCTGAAAACAGGACAAAATGCATGGTAGTTATGAGCCGTAAAAAAGTGTGTGCACTTTTTGGGAGACACTGTAGACACCCGGTACGTTTTGGTTTGCGTCCGTTATCACTGAACTTAAGGAGTTTTAGCTGTGGGTGCCCGCGTATTGTGCTAACAATAATGAAAAGTACATTCAAGCAAGAAGATACAGCAATGTGCTCCAACCGTTTTTTACATATTTTTCAGTTTATGAACACATCAATGAAAATATGGACGTATACCACCACTCGGCTGTCTCAGTATGAATGCTTTGTGGACGACGTGGTTAATATACCAACAGAAGCCGTGTACTTCAGCAGATCTTATAGGACTGATAAGGGATGGTAATGTTCACTTGCCAAGTAACGAAGTAACTTCGTTTTACTTTACTTACCTTTCTCCACCGAATAGGGTGCAGAATCTCAAGAAAGGAATGTTTCACAGACTATACTCAAGTGTGATGATTGTTGGCCCTACAGGTACGTGATGGATAATGACAAGTTTCACCGCTCAGTGCACTTCTTGCAGTAGCGTTAACCTGTCAGTGCCGGGAATCGCAACTTTGCAATTGTGGAACACTTAGCTGCTTAAGAACTTCGTTCCTTCAGAAACAGACGCCTATATAGTTAAAAGTATGTGATGAACGCTTTGATATTCTATCCTTAAGTCTTTTTTTTTTTCAATACCGAAGCCACATCTTGAAGTTAGAAGTTGGCTAGCATGATTCCTCCTTTGGCCCTTTTCGGATATCTTACGATTTGTGGTCTTTAGGAATTAATTAGAAACTAATTAATCTTTGCTATAATATGAAGCGCACAAAGTAAAGCAACAGTTTTGAAATTTCATGCAGTTATTCCATCTATAAAAATATACAAAAGGACACATCACCGTTAAGGTATGATAGCCCTCTGGTGACAATACTGTTACATAAGTGGATAAAATGGTTGTACTGGTGTCCTTCGTTTAAGACAGTCTTAAGGATTCTTCGGTGTGTAAATTTTGAAGTAACAGTTTGATAAGATGTGAATTGTTTCTTTTCATTTATGTGAAATTCTCATTTCTCGCCAGTATTCCCTGCTCTGCAAAAATTGCAAGAAGTAATGCAAGAAGTAATACAGCTTCAGCTGGGCCTCTGCAGCAGCTCTGCGGAAGTTATCTGACAGCCAATTCCAACAGCAGCCTGCGTCCGCGGACCTGTTGCGCGGACGCAACAGATCTGTCACTGAACAAATCTTTCACTGAACGAGTTGACACCGTTATGCGCGTGCTGTACAAGCTCCCATATAATGAGCGATGCAAGCTATTATAAAGGTTTACTGTTTGCTGATCGCACATTGTGCGGTGCACTGCTGAAGGTGCAAGATGTCGTTTTGAGATGTGTTTATTCTGCTTCATAATAACATTTCCATCGACATTGAGTGTGCAGCATGCTTCCACGCGTGCGAACGTGAAAAAAAAAAGTCTTTGTACAGAACACTCAGACGCCCCTAATATAATGTTTTTGTTGGCTTAAAGACGGTAGTTTGAGGTGCAGATATAGTATAATGTTTCCAGCAAGTACGCCGTAGTCACTTAAGTTGGACACGCCGCGCCGGTAAGGTGAAAAGCTCGAGACTTTCGACGGCGCGCATTGTTGCGGCCGCCGCCGTGCACTCTTCTACCCTCCTTTCTGTTTGCTGTTTTCGTGGTTTGCCTATATCTGCGATGACGTTAGGCGTTATAACAAAATCGAGTGAGCATACGCAACTGTGGGAGCTATGTGCGGTAATTCCAGCATATATATGAGATGTCTGATCTCGACGTAGACGCCGTCCGCGCGCGCTGGGTGTCGTTAGGGCGCTCGTACTCGCATCTGTGTATCTGAGTATTTAAGGATGGGTTACATTGTAAAGCACGCGGTCAGTAACCACTCACGGCGTGCCCCTGACTGCCGGAGGATGCGCTTGGGTGCTGGAATATTCCGGCGCAAAGCCGGGCTTATTCTGAAAGCAAATTTTGAAGCGATTTTTTCAGAAAAGAAGTGCTTTCATTCGTGCATAGTCATTGCCTATTGCAAAACAAGGTTCCCGGCTTCTTTTGCGTGAGAATTTCTTTTCGTTGCGAAATTACTGAAAAGGAAATTTTTTTAAAGGGCTCGTGTCAGATGTGTGTACAGTAACGTTGTGCTGAACAAAGGATGATTTTAAATACAATAATCAGTGTGTGTGTGTGTTGGTTATTCGCAGAATCCCGGATAGCATCTCCCGCCTCTTCACTCCAGTTGACAGCCACACTTGGGAAAACGAAGGTGTCTCTATGGTCTGGCGCCTCACCACTCGTCATGAAAAAATCAACAGTGGCGTTCGCCCTGTCAAGGAGGCAGTCGGTCCAACATTTTCTTTGGTTCGACAAGACGACATAGGAAAAGAGGTGAGTGGCACCCACGCAAAGGAGCCTAAAAGAATTTAGTTTCTTGCTTAAAGGAGGCCCACATCATCTTCTGCTGTAACTTTGTCGCCAAGTGACATGTTACAGAAGTACTATTTGCAAGTGGTGTTTTACGCGATAACGGCAAGAAACTTGGTTCCTTACCATGGCTGTTTGCATTTGTTGTTTTGCTGTGAGCCTTCATTATGTCGTTGTAAACCACGTATTGTTAAGGTTTTGCAAACTCTTACTACAATTCCGTTTTTTCATCATAAGACCACGTTCTGGTTTTCAGATACCATTTCTCATGGCTGCTCACGCTGAACAGGAGCGACAACGTATAGCAAGTCACAAGTCTGATGCTCCAGCCATCACCACTTTTGATTTATTCATTGTCATAAGGAATAAATACGGCAACATGATGCCGATTGCAGTTTTATTTTGCACCATATGACACTATGCACGTCACACTCACACATTTTAGTTGGCTGAACTCATACAAGCATGTAAGTGAGGAATACCTCAACTGCCTAATTAGAAATCACAGGGCATCTTTTCGCACTTTCGATATTACTCAACAGGAATAGTGTGTTGTTTTGACGAGTTTTGTTGAAATATTGTTAAACCTCAACTATTATTTTTTGCTGTCACTCGGCACAACGGCAAGAATTATTGCCCTTGCTTAAAATGAATAGCTCACTTTTTCCAACAGTAGTCGCGGAAAGTAGGGCATAGGCCAATTGAGTAATATAAATAGTTGGAGAGTCGCCACACACTACGGTGTGTGTCATTTGGCCCACGTAGGAGTGTTACCGGCAAGAGTCGTCTGACTCCCTCATAAGTGGTAATGTGATCCTTCGGATAAGAGTCCTTCCCCTCTTCCTAAGAGGGTCAAGGTACTCTCCTAGAGAGCGCAGACTCTGACCTACCAAGAGAATCACCGTGACTCTCTAACAGAGTCGTAAACGTGGCAAGTGAGAACTCTCCGAAAAGAGTCGCATTACTATTTTTTGTTCTTAGAGTGCAGACGTCACTTCTGGTGCGCGAGAGGGCTGTGTTATGGGCCCTCTTGCTTCTTCTATAGATTAGCGATAACACTGAAGGGCCTAGCATGCACAGTTTCTTTAGTAAGAGGGCCAAGTTTTGCCATTACCATCTCTCCTCCCCCCCCCCCCCCCCGGCATCTTTAAAGAACCTTTACTGCGTAGTACCCACAGCACCTTTAAAGACGCTGGGGGCATAAAAGAAATACGTAACGCAATATTCCGCCTCTCAACTTCTGCTCGCTGCCAGCCACTGTTGGTCTTTAAATAGCACTTCTTGCTACTGCGAATAATTTCGCGCACTTTCTGTCTTTAAACAATGGTTTCGATTCTTTATACCTGAATGTTATAACAACGTCGGAATATTCTCAATGTCAAATAACATTTGAAACTTTGCGAGTATGCCCGTGGAGTCCTTGCCCTTGTTGCTATATATATATATATATATATTGTAAAGGACGAGATAGAGACAACACCCGTTCCTGGGTTGGTTGGTTGGTTGGTTCCTTAAGGGAATAGCTCAACCCACTACGGGGGATCGGCCACGAAGCGTGCGGCAGTAGACTTTGTGAAAAAATAAAATAAAAGGAATATGCGAAAAGATGATTTATAGTAAAAAAATAAATATAAAGAATAATAAATAAATAAATAAAAAAGATAAAAAAATGTTGGGGCAATTTTGATTTTTTCCTTTTTTTTAAATGGAATGTTAATTAAACGAGTGTTAAATATTAGAATTAAATAAATAAGTAATTACAGAAATTTAAGTAAGGGAATGAAATGATATATCTAATTATAATATTAACATGGCAGTCTCTTTGTTTCTTTAATATAAATGAATATGGCATCATATATGCCCCTGTTGCATTGCCCTAGTGCCGACGCCCCAGGGAGAGTACCGCCGATGTGGAAAGCTCAAGGCCAAGTTTTTGAAAAGGAGGTTTTAGAATTCTTTGCCTTATGGTTTGGTATCTTCGACATTCTGTGAAGTAGTGCTCTATTGTTTCTGCTTGATTACAATAATTACAGTTAGGGGAAGGAACGAAACCAGGCCTGTGTAAATAAAAATTTAGTGACGGTATTCTGCATCGCAGTCTAGTTAACGTTACTTCAAATTGCCTTGTACTACACCATGTGCTATTCCACGAAAACCTAAGGTGCTGAAAATCTGTATTGTTTAGGACAGAAGAATTAGTACGTTCTATTTGCATACAAAAATTTCGGAATCGTGCGATCGTGTTATTAGAAGACGGCCTCAGAATATTTATGACCGGTCCTTTGAGGGATGCTGCCGCCAGAGTGTCCGCCGCTTCATTTAATATCAGTCCAGTGTGGCCTGGTACCCAAACCAACCGGACGTGCCGTACGTGATTGGGCATATATGAGAAAAGTTCTGTTAGGCAGCTCGACGGCTGTGGCACTGCTAATGCCGTACACACAGACAAGGAATCCGTTAATATAACTGCTGAAGAGATATGTACTGGGAGTTTCCGCAAAGCAAGAATAATTGCGATTAATTCTGCCTGGAATATTGGTGTGAAGTCGGGCAAACGAAGGGAAAATGACCAATTTAGTGCTGCTGAATAAATTCCCACCCCTGCCTTCTCATCAGTAACAGAAGCATCTGTGGCTATTACTGAATTTATCCGTACGTTTTTAAGGTGGTCTTCCAACAACCCATTTAAATATCTAACGGGTAATAACTTAGCATTTTTTGGAAATATGTCATCATATTCTATTACTGCTGTGTGTTTGAGTGCGTTTGGGTATATTATATCACTAAATGTCACTTGTAATGGCTCCAGGAGCTTTTGCACGAAAATTATTGAGGGCGATGCAGTCGAGACCATTCACTTTCAAAAAATGTAGACGGCTCTCTAAGAAATACATATTGGGAGCGTCTGTGGTGGGAGGCATATATGTTTAGAAATGTTTGAACTGTTAAAATTCTAAACCTAGTTTGAAGACATGGCAAGTTTGTTTCATGGTAAAGTATATTATTAGCTACAAATTTTGGAAGTCCTAGACATAAACGTAACGCCTCACGTTCTATAGTTAGAAGGGGGCGTAATTTATAAGCAGGTCCCCCACAGAACAAAATGCATCCAAACTCTAATATTGGACGTACATACATGCAATAGATCATTAACAATGTTTTTCTACGCATTCCAAAACGAGTGCTGCTGATTCGTCTTAATAATCCAATTGCACGTAAACCTGTAGCTGCAATGTACTCAATGTGCGAGCTCCAATTAAGATTAGGCGTGTATATTATACCCAAATATTTTAATGAATCGACCTGTGGAATAAAGGCCTGGCCGTACATAAGTGCGATATGCACGGGGAAAGTCAATGGAAAAGCAAGAAGAGCACTTATGTTAACATTCAGAGACAAATTCAGGTCATTAAGCCATATTTCGATCTCATTCAAATATGACTGTAGAATGTTGTACAGCGAATGTATATCACTGGAGGATGCAAAGAATGCAATATCATCCGCGTATACGTACACTTGCACGTCGTTACGCGACGGAATCGAACTTAGTAATATGTTGAATAAAATGGGCGAGAGAACTGTCCTTGAGGAACTCCCCTTGTTTGTTTGTATTTTTGAGAGGATAACCTATTCTGCGAGCAATAAAATGTGCGTCCACTTAGAAAATTTTGTATCCATGCAATTATATATTCAGGAACATTTACACTTCGGAGTTTACTAATCAAGATGCGTGTTCTACGCTGTCATATGCCTTCGCAATATCTAAGGTCACTAGGGCGGCATACTGTTTTTTGTGCCGAGCAAGTTTAATTCTACTTTCTAAATCAACATGGGCACACCAAATAAAACGTCCAGGGCGGAATCCAATTTGCGATTCATTCAGTATATGTTTTGCTTCAATCCATTCTTCAAGATGTCTATATAATAATCGCTCTATTAGTTTTACGAGGTTCGACGTGAGGGAAATAGGCCGAATGTTGTCTATTGCATAACCAGCGCCCTGTTTTTTTAAGCAGCGGTACTACTTTGGCAACTTTCCACTCTGGGTGAATCCAGGCATTTTCTATAGAAAAATTTAGAAAGTTACAGAGATCGATGGGAGATAAATCAAACATAATTTTTATCATGGCTGCAGTTATATTATCTGGGCCCGGTGCTGAGCCTGGCAGTGACTTTACTACTTCCGTTATTTCTTCTAAGGTCGCTGCCTCATATTCGTTGGCTTTTTCTGTAACAGACAAATGGTAGGGTAACACCGATGTGAAGCGACACTCCAATCCTTTCGCAACTGTTTCCAGTGACTGAACCAATTCTACGGCTGATAAACAAGCTGATTCTAAATTTATTGGTGGGGGAACAATCTTTTTGTGTCTCAGAAACCTGAATAATGCTTTCTTATTTTTTGTCTCTGACATATACCTGTATCGTTTGGAGTTATAATCTTCTTTGGCTTTGCTAATAGTCTGTTTAAATGTAGCAGCAGCATATTTATAATCTTTCCAGTTACGTGGACACTGGTTGTAAAGTAATTTTTTCCAAGCTGCTTTACGTCGCCTGTAGTCGCGATCACAGTCAGGATTCCACCATGGCGCATGAGCGCCGCCTTTAGTTGACTGCACACTGAATTGAGCTTTTTTCATACTATCTCCTAATAGTTGACAGAAATTAAGTGCCTTTACTTGGTCACTTAGTCCTGTGTGCTTGTTTAAGAGTGACCGTAATGAATCTTTAAATTTGTTGTAATTGACATAATTGCGAACACATTTGCTTAATGACGTAAGTGGGCACGCTATTTCAAAAAATATTGGTTGGTGATCACTGTTTGTGGCCGAAGTGATGGCAGACCAAGACGAAATGATGCAACCGGAGCTTGAAAAGGTCAGGTCTATGACAGAACGTGATAAGCCAGATACATAAGTAGGGGTTCTGGAATTTACACACTGAAGACCATTCAAGCTGGACCATTCTAGCAGCCGTTTACCACCGGCATCGGATCGGTAACCCCACGATATGTGGTGAGAGTTAAAATCTCCTGCTATTATTATGTTCTTTCTGCATGCTGCTAGTGCGGAATCCAGAGAATTAGTATTCGTAACGCCTGCAGGAAAATATACATTGACTATGGAAAACGGTGTCCAGCCAGGAATATTTACGTCTACTGCCAATATTTCGCTTTCTGTAGATATGGAATGGTGGGTAATCTTCGCTTTATGACAGATGTTTTTAGAGATAAAACACGCTAAGCCCCCTCGACAAGAAGGGCGATCCAAACGAAAGCAATGGTAGTTATTTAGATTGAAACTTTTTTCTGTAGAAAGCCAGGTTTCTTGCAATAGAACTAAATCTGGAGAAAGTTCTGCACAAAGGTGTAACAAATCAGTTGCTGCGGAAAAAATTGATCGGCAATTCCACTGTAGTACTTTTAATGAACCTATGTTGACTGTAAACCAGCAGTTTCAACAGCTTTCTGGAGAATGCTGTCTTTTAAGAAATCTTCCTTCTTCGATGGACTGTGATCTTGACATTTTTTTGTTTTCAGTCTATGTAAGAGAACGGATTTCGGGGAGTAAGGGGCAGCTCTACGCTTAGTGGCTCTAATGTCCAAATCCATACTTTCTAAGCTTTCGCACGTGGTCTCCGAGATACTACCACCCTCCTGTTCGAAACGAGATGTTGTAGTCTCATTATCATCAGAAGCGCCAGATACGGCTTCTATCACAGGATCCTCTGTTAGTTCCTCAGGGTTGGGCATGACGCCTGTATGAAGTGCAGTGCGCCCTGCAACTTTCAAGATTTGTGTCATATGATCTGTCATAACTTGTCCAATTGTCTCTGAAAGATTTTCAAAAAATGCGCTCAGTACTTTCGACATTGCCTTCTCAACCGCAGCGGCTACAACCTCGCCTATAGTTGTATCTATGGCTTGCGAATGACGAGCAGCAGCTTCAGCATATCCGCAGGATCTCTCTAATACTATAGCTCGAGCTTCGCGGCGTGAGCATCGCTTCCTTTCTATAATTTCTAAAATTTGAAGCTCTTGAGCTCTCGCTAGGCAGTTTGAATGATCGGCTGGGTGGGAACCTTGACACAGACAGCATCTTTCGCTCTGAGAAGCACATGTTTTAGTGTCATGGTCTACTCCGCATATGCGGCATCGAGGAGATGATCGGCATCCCTTAATGGAGTGACCATATCGCCAACACTGAACGCATTGCAGTGGACGGGGAGCAAGTGCCTCCACTCTATATATTAAGGGCCACGCCTTAATCTCTGTGGGCCTATTTATGCCGGCAAATGTCACAATGACTGATTCTGTGGGGACTCTTTGATTGTCAGATACTCTTGAACATCGATACACTGATATGGCCCCGGCAGCAGAAAACATTTCCAAGACCTCTGAAGCGCACAGGCTCGAGTCAACTCCACGAACTAAGCCTTTAACGCAAGCGAGATGAGCAGGAATAAATGGGCTCACCGGATGGGATGCTAACGATGTGCACTTTAACAGGTCGGATACACAGGCTTGGTCCGGCGAGCAACACAGAATACCACCCCTGCCAAACTGTCGAACATCGGTGATACTCTGGTAGTGTGAGGTTGCTTTCTGCAGTTCCTCCTGAATGACCTTCGGATTCTTCACTCGGATTAATCCCCCATTGGTCGGCACTAGAGCAACAGGAACGCTGTGGATACCACTGCGCAAAAAAGCCTCTATAGGCATGTCATTAGTGGGAAGAGAGGCCGTCCAGAGGAAAGTCCTCTGACCTGGAGAAGAGAGAGACATCAGGTACTCTCAGTACAATAAGATCAGAAAAGGTTGGAAGTCGAAAGAAAAATCACAAAAACACTACCGCCCGAAACGCGACCGACACCCCGTAACAGATCAGCGAGCCAGAACACCGGGGAGCTTGGCTGCCAGCCCGTCGCCACGCTGTGGCCAAGCTGTTATATTCCCCCCTCGTCTTTCTCTTCCTCTTCCCCCCGAACTCTCGCGGAAGCCGCCGAGCGCCAGTGCCGCTCTTGCTCTTCACACTCGGCCACGCTGCGGACCTGGCAAACAAAAAAGAAACAACAGTTCAGTCCAAACGGCGCAATCTTTTCTTGAAACGCGACAATATATATATATATATATATATATATATATATATATATATATATATATATATATATATATATATATATATAAGGACCGACAACGCTATGCAACATTGTTATGTGCCTACGCCTTGTGGGAATCGGTTTAATGCGAAGCAGTCAGCGAGTACTTCTATGCTGAATGCTATGGCTTTAAAATGCCGCATATATGGCTTTCTACGGCCTCTCATAATCATATGGTGGTTTCGGGACGTTAAGCCCCAGATATTATTATTATTATTATTATTATTATTATTATTATTATGACTTTGACCCAAGCGTTACGAGGTAGATCGACGTGTTTTTGTTAGTAGTTGTGTGGACATTGTGGGCTTACCAGGCACGTCGACAACACTGGCATTTAAACGGTAACTTATGGTTTGACGTAACGTCAGCACTCACGTTAGAGCACATACATAAGTATTACCGAAACGAAGTGCTCTTTACGGTGCAATAATATGATATCATACGTAACATTCCTTAATGCATTCCTGCAGAGTGGAGCAACGCTTGAACATAGCTTGCTGAACCATAGGAATGCAAATGTAATGTTTATTAGACTGCTATAAAAGCGGAACCGACACTGGAACCACAGACGTTAACATGGCGTGATACCTGGATCGTAGGAGCACATACATAGTGTTACTTGCTTTGTTATAAAATTAGATAGCCAGCACCACAAACACAACTGACGTTGCACCAACATTACGCCTGCATAGGGTATTTATTAGGGGTGTGCGAATATCACATTTTTCGAATACGAATCGAATACGAATATCCACCTTCGAATATCGAATCGAATATCGAATATCAAATGCAAAATGCCTCCACAGTAAAGATAACTTATTTAACATGCAGCTATTTAAAAAAAAACATTAACAGCCTGACTGGCAACACAACATACACTGCTATCTCCAGAACACAATGTCCAGGCTAGCACAATGCACATCACAACACAAGCAAATATCACTGCACAATGAAAGTAATGACTAGATGTTATCATGAACAAATATGAGTTGCTCCACATGATCAGGCAGCAGGCGCTCCCTTCTAACAGAGACAACCCCCCCTGCCACTGAAAAGACACGCTCGCTTGGAACAGAAGTGGCTGGTATAGGGAGGTACATAGGGCAAAGCTTTGCGAGACTGGTGTATCTGAAGGTGCCTACAGTCCGCCACCAGTCACACGGGTCACTGTCTTTCTTCAGAAGTGGTCCCGCATAGTGAGCGAGTGGTAGTGCGGCACTTTACGACCGCATAATATTGAAAATGTACGGTTACATGATCGCCAACAGCGCTGAACGTCGGAGATGCACCAGCAATAAATCATACGTATTGGGGCGCTCGTCGCAGGCAGATATCGTGCCTCCGTGCACTTACGATGTTTATCGCTCCTCTCGGCAACGCTTTTAGCTCTACGAACGCAGAAAAAATGTGGAAGACGAGTTATTTTATGCATGATAATCGAATCGCATATTCGAATTTTTCGAATATTCGAAGTTATCGAATATTCGAAACTCTTCGAATACACGATTTTCGAATCGAATACGAATATTTCGGAAGTAATATTCGACGAATATTCAAAACTTTCGAATATTCGCACAACACTTGTATTTATCGAAAGCAGTTTCAAGACTCGGCGTAGCTCTGTGGTGTAGGATACCTGACTGCCACGCGGATTGCTTGGGGTCGATTCCTGATGGGATCCTAATTTTTATTATTTGTATTCGTCGAGTCAACGCTCCCGATATCGGCTTTTCTGAACGCTTTCGCATTTAAATTACCAATAACTGTTCTCGCCGTTTCTCGGTAGATATAAACTGTCACTCCCCCGTGACGCATACCCGTACACCACGGCATGTGACAAACGGGCATGTGCCACACGTGTCTGGGGGAAATGGTTTGACTACGTGCATGCCAAGATTTCACCGGTATTCATGTCATGACCAGACAGTCATATTTGTGAAATCCTCTTAACCGTACATGCAAATTTTGGTCTACACCAAGACGTAGGCGTCTAGATAGATAGATAGAGATATACATAGGTAGAAACGCTCAAAGTGCCAAAGGTTGGCTAAGAAATGCTTCGCAATAAAATAAAAGAACTTCTGCGCGCTGCCTTCTACTGTTCTTTATCCAGTAGCACTTCCTTTTGGCGTGAAAAATTTCGGGCACTTATCTTCTTTAAACGGTGGTTTCGATTCATTATTCTTGAATGTCGCGGCAACGTTGTAACAATCTCAATGTGTAACCTTGCGTTTATCTACACTGGCAACGTAAGCATGAGTTTGTCACATCTCGGTTAAGTTTTCAATAGAGCAAACATTACTGCATCGTCTTTCTCCGAGGAGTCTTTGCTGTCCTTGCTCACGCATTATGTTTGGAACAATTGACCCATCTATTATAATATATATTTCGTGTACAGAGGGAGCAAGAACGCAGTGCATGCTGCTTTCTTTAGAGTGTTTCCTGGAAAGCTATATTTGAGAAATACGCACGGGCAGCGCAGCGCCCCTGGACAAAAAGTTAAAAAAAAGTGCGCTTTTCTCTAGTCGTAGGTTACAAAGCAAAACTCGCTAAATCGACCCTCGTTGGTTGGGTAAATCGGATAATTCTGTCATGTTCGCTGGTCTCTGCAAGAATATGCATTGCTTATTGGCATCAAGCTCTCGTTAATTGGTTCATATTTGGCCGCAAAGCGGTTAATTCGGATGATACATGAAGTGCGACGAGCGCGAAGCGCCGCAAAAGCGCGACGCAAAAGAGTGAGAAGTGCACTCGTGGACAGTCGGAATGAGACGACGCAGTCCGCATCGCCATTGCCATCTGTGCGAACCGTACAGAAGCAGCAAGAAAGCCAGGGGTGCTATCTTCGACACTGCCAAATTCCGCCATCTTGTCAAATTTCGTAATGGTGGCACTTTAAGCCAATCGGAGAGGCCGTAGCAGCCCTCCGGGCCAATCAGACTTGAACCGCGGGCCTGGTCGCCATCTACACACGAATTCTTGGCGAACAAGGCTTCAGCGCCTGCGGCCAACTTCTTTCGTTTTCGTTTTTTACTCGAAGCACGTGAATTGCGTGGACGCTATCTATTATAGCAACTGCGGTATCAGCTACAATGGCTGCGAGAAGCAGTGGTTTCGTTTTCGCCGCGTTCCTTCAGAGCTTCGTAGTATCCATCCATCATTGTGCATTAGCAAGCTAGGTTTCTTCCGCAGCGGCTGCGGGGATAAGTAGCTTCATTCCAACCCGTATGCGTGGGCTGCGTACGTGCCTTCAGAAATGCTTCGACGCTGCCTATAATTGCGCCATTCGCAAGCACAGTTTCATCCAAAGGGGATTGCGGCACTCAGTAACTCCGCTTTGACCTGCTGCAATGCGCACGCAATGTCACATAACCCCGAAATGGCGCAAGCTGTTTAACATGAGCAGCTTTAACATGAGCAGCATGCTGCCATAAAACTGGCTTGCTCAATCGCGACGAACCGACGATGTGTTTTCGGCCATTTTACCGACGAAAAAAGTGTCGCCACATGCACCTGGTGGTGTTGCTGGTGGTGGGAGGGGTGCAGAGCACGTAATTAAGACGCGGGGTTCTTGCGCCACGGTCGCATTGTAGAAGACGCAGGATGGCAGAACTTGCGCTTTTTCAATGCCCTTATGCAAAATAAGTGAACGGTTCACGTATTTATCAAGAGAATGAAAGTGTATTGATGCAATGAACATTTCTTAATTGCTTTCGTGATCATTTCGATAAGTGAGCATTCCGGTAATTCGGACATTTTTTGTGGTCTTGTGAAATTTGAACTGAGCAGCTTTTACTGAGACACCCTCAGTAATGCAGTATAACCGCAGTGATTTTCCCATACTCAAGGCATTACGCTAAAGCAGGCTTATGCCGCACAAATTTTGGCGTCTTTGCCAGTACGTAAGATTCATAAACGTTCCAGCTCTCCCGCCTAAGCTTCTAAGCTTCAATAGTTGCAATGTTTCAAGCATATGTTAATTTTAAGGGCGAAGCTCCTTAAGGCGGCACCCGTTCGTCCTCGTAGTCGTAGTCGTAGTAGTTGTAGTGCGTAACCAGTCTTACGCTTTGACCTCCAATGTGGTGCCGGTGGGAGATTTTTCCTGTGCGTTGTTGAACAATAAAAAATTCGCAGCGTGCGCGTTAACTAAAAGCCGAATTCTTCTGTCTCTCATTCCCCATTAGCAGCCATTGGCATGTTCCAGTAGGAAACGTTAGTAGAAGTAGAAGTGTAAGTGTTAGCTAAAAGCCGACTTCTTCTGTCTCTCATTCCCATTAGCAGCCATTGTTTACCTCCAAGGTAGTGCTTGGTGAGACTTCTCCTGTGCGTGATTAAACAATAAAAATTTTGTTCAAAACGCCGTTGATTGATGAAATAAACCAACGAAAGACGCCAGATGTTTTGTAAAAGCAAAACGAAAGAACGCTAGATGTTTCTAAGCACAACGAAAAGACGCCAGCTGCTTAACGAAAGACGCCAGATGTTTTCTAAAGCAATGGTTTTCTAAACAATGAAAATTCACAGCGTACATGTAAAATTAAAGTGAGCTGCAAGTCGTCATAACTCATCGAACCTTTAGTATAAACGCGCCCGATCTCACGTCGGTGATGATGTACTGGGCAGAATTCACGGAAGATTCACGGTTTACCGATGAACCTCCGCAGCTTCGCCCACTCATCATCATTCACTCCGTGGATATGCTGTGATTTTTTTTGACATTTCCCCATAAGTGAGTCGCTATGGTGCATATTCTACCAATTTATTATTTACTGCAAAAAGATTGAGGCACCTACGCACTAGAAGTGCGAGGACTGAGAAAACAGCGTAACTGGTCGCGTTCTCCTTTTAGGGGCGAAGCTCCTTAAAGCGGCACCCGTTCGTCCCTCGTAGTCGTAGTGCGTAACCAGTCGTAACGCTAGTACCAGATCTTGACCTCCAAGGTGGTGCCGGTGGGAGATTTTTCCTGTGCGTTGTTGAACAATAAAAATTCGCAGCGTGCGCGTTAACTAAAAGCCGAATTCTTCTGTCTCTCATTCCCCATTAGCAGCCATTGGCATGTTCCAGTAGGAAACGTTAGTAGAAGTAGAAGTGTAAGTGTTAGCTAAAAGCCGACTTCTTCTGTCTCTCATTCCCATTAGCAGCCATTGTTTACCTCCAAGGTAGTGCCTGGTGAGATTTCTCCTGTGCGTCATTAAACAATAAAAATTTTGTTCGAAACGCCGTTGATTGATGAAATAAACCAACGAAAGACGCCAGATGTTTTCTAAAAGCAAAACGAAAGAACGCCAGATGTTTCTAAAGCAAAACGAAAAGACGCCAGCTGCTTAACGAAAGACGCCAGATGTTTTCTAAAGCAATGGTTTTCTAAACAATGAAAATTAACAGCGTACATGTAAAATTAAAGTCAGCTGCAAGTCGTCATAACTCTCATCGAACCTTTAGTATAAACGCGCCCGATCTCACGTCGGTGATGATGTACTGGGCAGAATTCACGGAAGATTCACGGTTTACCGATGAACCTCCGCAGCTTCGCCCACTCATCATCATTCACTCCGTGGATATGCTGTGATTTTTTCCCCTCCTCCTAAACTTGATATCAATCCCCCTCACACCTTCTGTTGTACTCGTCACACCCTTTCCCACCCTCTGCTGTATTATACTATACAGGGATATGCGGTGATTTACCCTTCCCCTTCTCCTTTCCTTCCTCCTCGTACTCACTTCCTATTCCCACCATCAATGAATTGATATGGTTTCCATAAATGCTTGTAACCTGTACTGGGGCTTGGCCGATTCTTCTGGCGCATACCCGCCTACTGGTTATTCCGGAGCACAGATTACACTTTGCGCCCGGTCTTAACAGCTCCGTCGATAAAAAATGGCGATCATGTGATTGCATCAATAAATAATTGATTGACGTCGAGGATACCTGTAACTCGTGAGTATAAAACATAGAGTCCGTTCAGTTTCCTGGGAGGTATAGCGAAACATTTTTGTAAATAATGTAGTCGACCCAAAATGACTTTTATTCGCATTGAATGAATATGCGAATGTTTACGCATATTTATTTATGCGCAACTGTATTATAACTTTAAAAGCTGGAGCAAATCTTACCAAGCGAAAGGGCTATAAGATGCGCCTTAATACAGTGATATCGGTTAATAATGGCAACATGAGTGGTGTTGCGTTGGTGCGTTCGTTGGAAAAGGAATCCCGAAGCTACACTCTAAGTAGCTCAATGTAGCACACACTGGTCCACTACTATTTTAAAACGAAACCTTTGAGTTTGATGTCTCGAAACTTTACAATGAAATATTGGGAATTGTAAAATAAGTTTTGATCGATTAACAATTAATCGACCATAGGTTTGGTCATTAATCGATCAATCAGTGTAGATGAGGTTTTTTGTTTTGTCGATTAATCATTATTTTTGACAGGCGCTCTCAAAAACGCTGAGACACGTATGGTTGATAGTTTAGTTCACGCAGGACGCTATTCATTTGTTTGGTAGGTGGAACAAAGATGAAAAATTACACCACCTACTGCCAAAGGGGACCATGAGGCGATGCGAAGCCGGAACACTTGTACGATCGCGTTCCGTTGGCGTTCGTTGGGCATGCTACAAACCTCGGGCATGCTACCGACCTCGCGTCGTGCAACGCGAAGAGCAACGCTACGCGCGTCGTGTCTTGCCTCTAGCCTGGCCATTAATTCTCACAGGGCGATCGGGAAACGCGGTCGACTGGCGCGCGAGAGGGCGGAGCGTAGGACAGGAAAGAGAGGGGGAGGGGACGCGCATGTGTTGCCGCTCATCGTGGCGTTGCGCAGGAGAGGGGGGGGGGAGCGTAGGAGAGGAGAGGATGCGCAAGCGCAGTAAGGGTGGTCACGCCGCACAACACCACCACCACCACCACCACCACCACCACCACCACTACCTCCACTACCACCACTACCACCACCACCGGATTGAACTCCGCCATAAGATGCTTCGCATCTATAAACGCGAGTGGGAAATGGTTTGATAAATGAATAAACTCGCTTCGTTGAATATTAAAGGTTGAAAGTATAAACAGTGTAAAGAAAAGTGAAAAGATAAAGAACATATGGTATGAAAGCAAACGAGACGGAAATCCTGGGAATGATGGGCATTCATCTTGAACTCGGTTACAGCGCAACACTAGACAAGGACGAAAAGAAGGAAACGAACAACACGGCGCTGTGTTGTTTGTTTCATTATTTTTGTCCTTGTCTAGTGTTGCGCTGTAACCGAGTTCAAGATGAATCCCAACGAACAGGCCCAACTTGCCGTCTTGCTGCAATTATGGGCACTTGAAGACACAGTTGCCGAACAAGGAGTGCCCCTTGAATGTTGTGGAGCATGCCGCTAAAATGGCGCTAAAATGTTGCTAGAAATGGCACTTAAAGAGTGCATATATTGAGATTTAGCTCAAGAAAACGGCGCTGGAAGGCAGAAACCACGAGGACATAGCTGTGTGGCGTTGTCGACCCTCCCGTCGTCCTGCGTCGTTCTTTTGCAGTAAATCTCAAAATACGCAGTACCATCTAGCCCACCGGTCTCTTTCGTTGAACATGTTGAGGAGGAGGATGAAACTTTGTTATAAGAATCCGGTGACATTTGTGGTGCAAATCCCACGCCTAGGTGTCAGCCAGGAGCCATTGGGCCCTGGCGACGTCCTCAACCCGTCGGATGGCTGTCTCATATCTGTTCCTCTGGATCTGTGCTGAGCAGCACGGTCTCCCACTGCTCACCATTAGGAATTGCGCGACCCTATCGGAACGCCTTTGGACAGGCCCACAGGATGTGAGGTAGGTCCGCCCTTTCGTTACATAATATGCACCTGTCGGAATACTGACCCGTTGGGTAAAACACGAAATTACGAAACAAGGAAATAAAAAAATACTAATTTGCAAAGTGGGCTGTGCGATCCTGACGAAGGGCAAAAAAAAAAAGGTACGCGACACAAGCCCTGCTTGATAACTGGCTTGTTCCTTTCAAAAAACCCATTAATATACAGAAAACAGTATCGCAAGACACGTACAGGTCGCGTAACATGAACTGAACATAAGCGGCTAAAAAAATCACGACTACGAAAAGCAAACACACAGGACACGAGTCATATGAAACTACTTTTGCGCATCTTTTAGATGCACCCGTGCCTAAGAGACGCTGCAGGCCTTTCCTTGCAGACGCTGCTGGTGAATGCGGCCAAGAAACTGATACAGAAGTCTCACCTTGTCAGGGTGGACTGCCAGTTCTCGAACCATGTACCGGCGTTGTCTTCTAAGGAAAACTACCCACAGCGCAACTTGTCGTTGAGGGGCCAACTGTCGAGGGCAACAGCCCTCTCATCAGTTTCCAGCCATGTTTCGGGATCTCCCCATGATGATCCACAGAGAGCTGACGGCTGCCTGGCCTGGTGAATCACGACGGTCACAGGCGACACAGCTGCACCCATCATGTCTGTTGTCTTCCTCGTCTTGCCTGTTGTTTTTATGGGTTAGGGGTCCGTGCTGCGGTTGCAATCCATGTATCCTGTGGCTAGTTCGGTGTTCTGGGATAGCGTTGGTGTCTTCACGGTGTGGGCCTGGTTCACGGCTTGTCGGCGTTGTTCTGTATATAAAGGAAGATGAACCTCAGCCAGACGTCGAGTGGCTGTGACGGGGAAGAACGAAGCATTTAAACCGATAAACATTGAGTTATTAGAAGAACCTGTGGCGAGCAAAGTACAATAATAGCGCCGAGCATAGTCATCGATAACGGGATCTGAGATTTTAAAGCATTGACATTTACGCGTATGGGAGCATACATTCCACCGTAGTCGCTTCTGCTAGCGTCACTTCCAGAGTAATCCCTAGCTACTCGCCTCATACGCGAGGTTTTTATAGAATATTCAAAAACACTCGTCAAGGTTTTCTTACACTCTTGCGTCAGCATTGCTTCGAAATTGCAAATTTTAGGCCTGTGACATATGGTCACAGTCAAACGAATAGAAAGTATGCTTGTCACTTGGCCTGTGCTGTGGTCTTCTGTACATAAAAAATTGTGAACAAAAATTTCACGCTACGCTGGAACATAAATACGTGGAATGGTATCTTAACCAATTTTACCGCAATAATCTCCTGAGCAAGACTACCAGATGCTTACTCGGCTGGTCTCGAGGCACGGATATGCATTACAACTAAATCTAGGTATGCTCAGCCGTCGGCACTCCCACTTCAATCTCCATCCCATTGATAGAAAACCTGTCTACAGTAGGTAAGCAGCATTTCAGCCCCTTCCTGCATCGCACTGCGCGGAGAACAAGAAGTGTCCTAATGCGATGGCATTAAAGAGCACGTGCAGCGGAAATTCCGGTGTCGGCGTCGGTGGCATTGTCCGTGAGCGAAAATCACGATGAATGCAAAGAACAAAAGTCAGGGATTGAAGCCGGAATCGAACCCAGACATTCAGCAACCGCCGTCAAGTGTACTGCGTCACACAGCCACGCAAGTGCTTTAAAGCGCTTCGTCCAAAAAAAAAAAGAAAACAAACGCAAACGCTATGCAGGCGTCCTGTAGGACAAACAGCCTCGTTATTATATGTAATATTGCGTGACAGAAGCGTCGCATCGCACCAGCATTCATATCATTTGAAATGCCCAACGAGGGTTGAAAAGCCCACATTACAAAACGTTAAGTCATAATTAATGATCGCCATCAGCCACAGCGTCAACAAAGTGTACAGCTGGTGGGGTGTGCGGGTTGCCTTACGGAAGCATAGTGCGTACTTCGCCAATTCGCAAAAGAAAAGAATATGACGTAGTGGGCACTTCGCAACTGTACTCCAGCCTCGCAGTAAGCATTCTAGGATAGTTTGAAACGGCCAACGTTACGCGCGCAGACGTTCCTTTCCTAACGGCACGGGTGAGGTTCGCACCGAGAAGCGCGGTCTGCGTGGCGAATGAGAAGGCGATGCGAACGGGGCCCTGTTACGCTGTCGCGTTAAGTTCGAAGCTTAAGCCTCCTCCGTGGTACCCAATATTTATTGTATTATTACCCTAACTGCACCATTTATATTGAGCCGTTTTAATACAGAGCACACCAACAGCGCCTTTAAAGACGCCGCGGACATTACATAAATGAGTAACATAAAAACAAGCATTCCGCCTTTCCATTTCAGCTAACTGGCAACTGCTGTTGTGCTTTGAGTAGTACTTGCTGTTGCTATGCGTGATTTCGCCTCTAAGTTTACACTTTAAATAATAGCTTCGCTTCTCTGCTGCGCCAACATGAAAAAATCCTTGATGAAAAATGTTTTGCAGTGACGTTGCGCCTACCCACACTTGTTATGATTCTAAAAACAGGAACGTTCTTGCGTCGTCTTTGCCCGAGGAGTCCTTGCCATTGTTATTGACACATTGTGTTTTTAGCAGTCGACCCACATATATATATATATATGCTATACACTGCTTTTCTGCATAAAGGGGCCCCTGGAAAACCATATCTCAAAAATGAGAACGGGAAACCTAGTGTCACGCACAAAAATAAAAAAAATGCCAATAAGAAACTGGGTTCGCGTTTCCCTTTTAGTAGGTGTATATAAGGGTATCTCAAAGGCAGCCCAGCTACACCGAGATTCCATACCGCGAGCACCATGCTAAAGCAGGTTTATGCCGCTCTCATTTTTACTGCCTTAATCACTGTTTATGATGCCCAACGCTTCAACTTCACCCGCTTTGTGCTTAATTATAATGTTACGAAGGTATGTTCACCTTGTATATACATATATATTTATATACGTGTATATGACCTCAGGCAAGACCATTTTGATTGCATTGAAACAAGACAGAAATGGGAATGCGCGTCGGTTTACATTTATGCCATATTAACTGTGCATGAAATCAAATATAATTCGGGTGACGATTACGTTATTCGTCGTACTGCTGGGGGACCGGTGAATTTTGTCATATTGTGTCATTTTAAATTGACCGTGAAACGTTTTTGACAATATCGTACAACCGCACTGAGCCGTTAAAGCAAGTCCTAAGAATACTTTGCTGACCGATTTAAGCTCTTTGGTCCAACTCTGTAATTGCGATTATTTAAGCATTCGAATCGCTACAGATGGCAGTGGTTCAGTCGAACGAGTTTGCAACTTCCCGCGTCCATTCTACGTAGCATTGTTTCATGCCACGTAGCACCGGGCGAGCGATCTGATTGGACGTGTCCAGTATACGTCACTCAACCTCCGGTGGACAGCGAGCTTCGTGTGTTTGTGTTACAACGTGCTTTCTCGGACACCCTTAATTACCCTAACTACGCTGTGTACCGCATATCCAGCGATTGGTGACATTTAAAGCTGAGGCATAGCGTAAGGCTTGTAAGGCATCTGGCTAGCGGAGCCGCTTCAGCTCGTCGCTGTGTCGGGCTCTCACTGTTCGATCAACGCCTGGATCGACGCTTCACACACGAAGACAGAAGCACATTGCCCGAGTTTACGCTGCTCGGTGATGATTCTGAAATACTTTTTGTTTGCCGGCATGCCTTCGCAGATCGAGTGTTCGCGTCTTGCGCGCAATCTTAATAAAACGATCTACAATAATCGGGACGCATCTCGAACAATGAGGCGCGGTTTGCGCTCAGCGTTGCTGACAGTCTTTGTGGGCGAAAAACGAATACAGCAAAAGTTATAATAAGAAACGCCCGTGGCAATATTTTGCTGCGTAAATCATGAAGCAGGTGGCGTGCAGAACGTTTCTGTTGTCTCTATATAATTAAACTATTAGGAAATTCTCCGTGCCTCTCTTTTTGTGGTGGTTATGAGACTGCTACTGCAAATTGTTTTGTACGTGGTGTTAAGGGAAGTGGAGAGGACGTTTAATATCTGTCGCCGTTTACATTATTGACAACAGCATCACACATGGCTATCTCTAGGACAGGCACAAATAAATGAGAAAGTGCCTGTGACCGATCTAACAAACTCGGTGCGATTTGTTTCATTTTGATCAACGTTTTTTGCGGAAACCTTACAAAGAAGAAACTGAAGACAGTGACGAAAGACGTACAAAACGCATGAGCGCGAACAATTTTTAATACGTAGATGAACATGATATATATACAGTGTCAAACGCGTGCGCAGAGCTACCTTAGGTACCGACGCCCCTTATCCTCGTTTATTAGCTCAGTTTCGGTTTGGCTGAGCGCTATCGATGGCGCGTTTACACACGCGCCCCCTGCTGCCGTTTTTATAGTGTACGCGGCTTCGACGACCTCCCTTTTCGTCTGCTTGTTCGACCTGTGCACAATCTTAAAGAAAACACACACACACACACACACACACACACACACACACACACACACACACACACACACACACACACACACACACACACACACACACACACACACACACACACACACACACACACACACACAGAGGAAACAGTGTCGTATTGACGGCAAAAAGAGAAATATATATATATATATATATATATATATATATATATATATATATATATATATATATATAATCAGCCTGTATACGCTCACTGCAGGGCAAAGCCTCTCCCATGTTGCGCCAATCAACCCGGTCCTGTGCTTTCTGCTGCCACGTTATACCTACAAACTTCTTAATCTCATCTACCCACCTAATTTTCTGTCACCCCCTCACGCGTTTGCCATCTCTTGGAATACAGTCAGTTACCCTTAATGACCACCGGTTATCCCGCCGACGTGCTACGTGCCCGGCCCGTATTCATTTGTTCTTCTTGATTTCAACTATTATATCCATAACCCCCGTTTGTTCACTGACGCACTCTGCTATCTTCCTGACTCTTAAGGGGTATTCAGACGGGGGAGGAATGCTCGGGGGAGACGGGGGGGTTGCGGATCACGTGACCACGACGTCACGGATTAGCGAGTGGGCGTGACCCCCCCGCGCCTCCTCGGAGGAGACGGGGACGTTTTCCCCGAAAGGACAAACAATCCCCCGGCGGTGGGGGATGTGGCGGAATTTCTGGCTCTTGTTTGGCCACATTGTTGCACTTGCTCCTGCAGAGAGCGGCAGTGGGTGTCCAGTCTGCAGTTGGGGTCATCTGTAGCTGGGGTCATCGTCGTCAGCAGCTGGTGAAACGGGCGGTACAAGCCACAGGAGTAGTCTGGTAACACTGGTCTCCCCCTCCGTTCGCCCCGTCCGTGTGAGTGGGGGGCATTTGTGGCGACTTCTCCTCGCGAGTTGACGTCACTAGGCTCCGCCTTTACCCCCCGAGCATTTCTCCTCCGTCTGAATACCCCTTTAAGGTCACACCTATCATTTTCTTTTCCATCGCTCGCTGCGTCGTCCTCAATTTAATTTGAACCCTCTTTGTAAATCTCCAGGTTCCTGATCCGTAGGTTAGTAGCGGTAAGATGCAGCTGTTATATACCTTCCTCTTGATGGATAGTGGTAGACTACCATTCATGATTTGGTAATGCTTGCCGAATGAACCCCATCCCATCCATATTCTGCTAGTTACGTCACTCTGATGGTTCGGCTCCGCGGTTACTACCTGTCCTAAGTAGGCTACACACACACACACACCCATATATATATATATATATATATATATATATATATCTTTAAAAGTACCTTATAGGCCCTTGGAGGCATTGCGTAAGGGGGCCTGTAATGTGTGTATATACCGGCTGTCCCAGCTATCTTTAGCCAAAGGTTAAAAATACAATATTAGAGGCAGGCGAAGGAAATCAGTCGCAAATTGGTGGGCTTTGTAATTAATTTTGTTAAGTAGGATTATTTAACTAAATTGCTAAATATAGTCTTCAGGCAAGAAATGCGACTTGCAAAGTTGGAGAGCGTCTTCAGAAACCGCCATTGCATTATTTGCGATAACTAACGTCTCACGTATACCATTTTTTCCAAGTTGCAAAGAAAGCCCACGAAATACAAAAATAACCACGTGACTAGTGCATTCGCGCGCAGCGAACGGGCTGCTCACAGCCGTGGTTTGAGCGAACTAAATCAGCTGCTGCCGCGACTCGCCGGCTCCGTTGCAGCGGTAGGCCGATAAGTTAACGATGGTTTCTTGGACCGTGCTCGCTACAACTTGCACCGTCACACTCGCCAAATGGCGCGCGTGACGCGCCAGTTGACGCCACCGAGGGGCCAGCGCGCGTGACGGAGGAAGAAAGCAGTGTTAGAGGCCAGTGGCTCGTGATATCGACAGACTCCGCATTCGCTCTCTTTCGTCCTCATTCGCTGTATCGGTTACGCCACCGACGCCAATGCCAACGGCGACGCCGCTCAACGTAGGAGCGAGCGCCCATGAGCTGCACCCTAACAGGGACTTTCATTACTCTGAGACAACTCAACGACACGGTTTCCGCGTCGGTGTTAGAGAATGATAAACGTTGATGCAGCCCAATAGGGAGCAAGGCGCAGCGTCAGCGATAAATGAAGTGACCAGAAGTTTCATGGGGCAGAGAGAGGGAGAGAGAGGGAGAGATAACAACTTTGAATGAAATTCGCGGAGAGGATAGCCTAATTTCTCGCCTAGCTTGCTACTTTAGGTGTCGGGTGATGACTATGATATCTACAATGATCACATATACGCACAAATAATTGCTGCTACTTTCGCAACGTGAAACCATCTATATCACACCCGGAAGGCCGGGTGAGTGAGTGAGTGAGTGAGTGAGTGAGTGAGTGAGTGAGTGAGTGAGTGAGTGAGTGAGTGAGTGAGTGAGTGAGTGAGTGAGTGAGTGAGTGAGTGAGTGAGTGAGTGAGCGTTTGAGTGAAACTCCTCTAATTGGAGAAGCAAAACGGAAAGGCGAGCAGCTGGTACTGGTTCATACTTTGTAATAAAAGCGCTAACGCGACAGGTGTTGTGCCCTTTCTTGTCCCTGTCGTGTTAGCTCTTTTAATAGATAATTTTATTCGGTCCAAAATAGACGCGATTATGCTCCACTTCACCCGGCTCGGCCCTGATGATCTTCGATACTGGCAAAAACTCCTTCGTTCGCCTCCGCGGTACAGTGGTTACGGTGCTTGGTTACTGACACGAAGGTTGCGGGTTCGATCCCAGCCGCGGCGGCGCATTCTGATGCAAGCGAAATTCTAGAGACACGTGTTCTGTGCGATGTCAGTGCACGTTAAAGAACACCAGATGGTCAAAATTTTCATAGCCCTCCACTACAGCGTGCCTCACAATCATACCGTGGTTTGGCACGTAAAACGCCAGATATTATTAGTAGTAAGAAATTTTTCTGTCCGCGCTCAAACCACCTGCTAGCCACATGACGTCACAAAACTTCCAAGACTAGCGGCGTCAGGGTGGCTTGTAGAAAAAACGCAAGGCGTTAATTTGCTGAAAAACAGCCTTGTCAGGTCTTGTTCCGATCGTATTAAAAGATAGCCCTGTACCGATTATTTGGGAAATGGCTACTCAAAGGAACTTCTAATAATGAATTTAGTTATGTATAATAAATATTTTAACCGATAATATAATGCGGTCTATTTCTCTGTACGCGTGTACAACAACGCTCTGCTAATTCTAATTTTGTCCGAGGAAGCATTCTTTTGTGCCTTGTCGCAAGCCTCCGCTATGTTTGGAGCCATCATGTAATAGGCAGATAAGTAGATTAATTGAAGGCACCTACCCCGCACATCGTGCTGGGGCACGGAAGACGACATTCATCCTGACGCAGGTTTATTGTTATCAAAATTCGTAGCATACGTACGCGACTGACGTGTTCGAAAAAATCCCAGGTCAGCTCTTGTTTTGCCAGTGCATTGCTGACTGTGACCGCCGCAGAAATGGGGGGGGGGGGGGTCTCAGCCCCTTCTACTTTCGACAGTGGATGTGTCACAGACCCCCTTGTCCCCCCCCCCCGGTAGATACGCGTGTTCACGCCAGTGCCTAGATTAGATCTTTTTTCGGAAAAAAGACCACATACAAACCTCATGTATGGTGAGAAACACGTTAACCTGACAGAAGAGAAGAATGGCAGCAGGCGTCATCCATGTGAATTGCGTAACGAGTGGCTGGTTCAGAGCTTCCCACGCATTACAAAGGGCTCAGCCATGATTCTTCAATGTCCTCGTCATCATCCACCACAGCAACGACGAAGCGTGCAGCTAGGCAAGCGCGCATATTCCCTTAGAAACGCGTCGTGGGTGCTTGGCTACTTCGTAAAATGAAATAACTTATTGACTAGGGAATACCTCGACACTTCAGTTGAAGTAAGCACCCTAAGAGATTTTACAGCGGCCTCCATGAAGGCCGCACCGCCAGCACATTCCCAAATGTGCTGCGAGTTCCGCGCTGATCTGGTGTTATCTCTTTCTGTTATTGACTGTCGATATGGTAAGTTGTAGGTACGCGTCTCTTGTGCTAATGATATCCGAAAAATACATCCAAGAAAAATGACGATTTACTGCGCTGCGACTTTTTTCTCACGTTTCAGTTTATGAACACAACAATGGAAATATGGACGTACAATACCACAAGCACGTCACATCGCGAGTGTCTTGTGGATAATGTGGTTAATATAACAACCGAAGAGGTGTTCTTCAACAGATCCTATAGGGAAAGCGGAAACTGGTAAGGTTCACTCGCCAAATAGCGAAGGAGCTTCGTCGTACCTTTAATTACCTTTCTCCACCGAATAGGAGCCAGTCTCTCAAGAAAGGAACGTTTGAAGCAAAGGACCCAAGTTTGATGATTGTTGGCCCTCCAGGTACGTGATGGATAATAACGAGTTTCACTGATCAGTGTATTTCTTGTTTCCGCGTTAATCTTATGGTGCCAGTACTGCCAAGTGACCCGTAACTGACCTAACAATGCACGATGCGCACAGACAATTGCACTACATGTCGTATGGGGGCTCGACCCGTAGACTGCACTGGCCTTAAAGGACAGCTTATTGTCTGACGTAACGTCGGCCCTCACGTTACAGCACAGACGTCACTTTTGTCAAAACGAAATGTAAGCAGCGTTCATTGGCGTATGCCTGCGGGGAAGAGCAACGCTAAACTATTGAATTCAATTGAAGTTTATTTGTCCTGAATTCTTACAGGATCGGGAGCAGAGGCTAAAGGCTATATAGCCTGACATGGGGCCTCTGCTCCTAAATACAGTTTGGCACGCAGGTCGCTGAGCATCTCAATCTGTCGTAGGTGTTTTCAGAAATAAAACAATAACACAAGCAAATATAGCATGATTTTCTTACACAATTTGAGAGAAAATATAATAAAAAAACATCACAAAAGCTTCATCAATACACAAAGTGAAATAAAGCACAAGAAAAGAAACTGCCACGCATAACTCAAATTTATAGATAGGATGTAAGAAATCAAGCATAGAAACTTTAATAAGCATACTCAATATCATGGTTCATTAGGATGGACTTGATAATGGTGTTCTAAGGTATGGAATTGAAATCTATGAGACCGTGTAAACGATTTAACATTGTGGGTATTTGATACTGAACGTGTTGCTTGCCATAATTTGTCCTTAATGCTGGGATTTTCCGGCGTCGCTGACGCATGGTATAATGAGTATTGTAAGGCGGGTTCTGAAGACACTGTGGCTTGTTTTGTGTAACCCATTGCAGAAGTTTGAAATGATACAGTTTAGTTACCGTTAGTATTGCGTATTTTTCAAAGAGTGGCTTAGTTTTCAAGTCCCTGATAATAACATGGTACTGCTCGGATGCTCGCAAAACTCTTTTTTGAAGAACTAGTAATTTTTGATAGTTTGTTTGTGTAGTAGTAACCCATACCAAGATACCGTATGTCGTTTTAGAGTAGAAAATAGCATAATATAATTCCATTTGTAACCACTTTGGCAAGACTGGGCTGAGCTTACATAAACATCCAACGGTTTTACTGAGTTCTACCATTAGTTTTTCTATATGTATGTTTCATGTCAAGCCTTCAGAAAACCATACACCTAGAAACTTCTGGCTGGTGACTTGCTCTATCTCTTTGCCCTCAAATAAAACAGTCGAACTAGAGTTACGCGGCTTATTAGGTGGGGCAAATACAATGTATTTCGTTTTACTAACATTTAGTTGCAGTTTATTCAAACTAAGATTAGCGGACAGCTTTTGTGGGTAGTTATTAACCTGCTGTTCAAGCTCTAGAATGGATGTGCCGCTGAAGAATATGTCAGTGT
Organism: Rhipicephalus sanguineus; assembly: GCF_013339695.2. NCBI lineage: Eukaryota > Metazoa > Arthropoda > Arachnida > Ixodida > Ixodidae > Rhipicephalus > Rhipicephalus sanguineus. The sequence continues at coordinate 74,832,532 of NC_051183.1, read as the reverse complement.
CATCAGCATACATTATTAACTTGGGAGAACATGGGATATCACAAAGGTTTTTCGATGGTTTGTTGAGTCATAGAAGTACCTATGTAATAATTGATGCGCTACGTAAAATCGCCAAACATAACGAATGGCATGGGTTTCTGTTCTTTAGTACGCACAAACCGTCTTTAAGGTTTAAAATGTACTGATGGGCTAGATGGTGAGCCATGATTTTCGAATAGGCAGCGCACAAAAGGGCAGCGAACACGTACACAGAAAGACGCAAACACAAGCGCTGTACTGCAACTGGTGATTTATTGTCGAAAGACCCGGCCTATGTATGTGAACACGCACATGCGCTCTGACAGCAGTGAATACGATGAGGACCGAAAAAACCTGAGGAAACCGCACGAATAAAGGCACAACAAAAAACAACAGAAAAAAACAAAAAAAGAAACACGTGGTTCTGTAAAAAATTTACCACACAGTATGTGGTTACATACCAAGGTATCGGCGCGCTTTATAGAGCATTGCGTGTTCACATACATAAGCTGGGTCTTTCGACAAAGACCGGCTGTCTTTCGACAGCCGGTCTTCGACCAGTTGCAGTACAGCGCTTGTGTTTGCGTCTTTTTTAAAGACGATAGTCTTTCTTGGGATACTTAAACGAAGAAAGTTTGGTCTGTCTTTCTGATTGTCGGCACGTCACTCGATTCAGCCACTCGGCCAAAGTTGAACCACTTGCCCAAGGGCCAGCCATCTTGAACGGCTGACTAGGTTCATACTTGTGTACATTGTCGATCAAAAAGCAAACATTACGCATATCTAAGGCGCAACATCACTAGGCAAGTATGAGGTGGTGTGTTCCTTTAATAAAAAATGCATACATACGTAATTCTAAAGACCCTAGTTTCTTAAGCTGCGCTGAAACTTGCCTTCCTCCGTGCCCGCTACACCAGCTCATTGTTGTGTTTCGGTTTCGGTTCTGTATTGCACTGTACGAATGCCATGGGGCGCCGCTATGGCATTCCTGTTTTACACAGGCGACGTGTAAATAAAAGAGTGTGTGGAGAGTACTCGTTGAGTGCGGACGTTTCTTCTGCTTCAGCGCTTCGCGCCAAACCGCGTGTTCGGGCTGGCTGGCGTCCCCGCCGGTCGCGTTGGTCACCGCCGGTCTTCGCCTGCTGCTGCGCCGGGACAACCAGCCCGCAACACAGCACTCATGTTTCCCGACGTATTGCCAAATGGCGTCCTTATCTTACGCAGCGCCTCTTCTATCGTCTTTAGACGACATTTGCAGCGAAGCACGCAGATACGCGGCCAATTTTTGTGTACGTGTTCGTTGCCCTTTTGTGCGCTGCCTATTCGTCTTTAAGGATTTCATTGTCTATTTTTGGTGTCCTAGGTTGATATAGACTGTGTATCGCCTGTGGCGCCTACCCGCATACCATGGGCTGTGGACTGTGAGAAAAGGTTTGAGGACGTGTGCACAGGCATTTCATGTTATTCATGTCATATCCTGTCAATCACATTCGTCATGCGCTCGTACCCTCCCATGCCAACTTTGATATATATGAAAGAAGGCAACCAGGAAAGCACCGCTGACGTAGTCGGACAGACAGACAGACAGACAGACAGACAGACAGACAGACAGACAGACAGACAGACAGACAGATAGATAGATAGATAGATAGATAGATAGATAGATAGATAGATAGATAGATAGATAGATAGATAGATAGATAGATAGATAGATAGATAGATAGATAGATAGATACGGTGAAACTGCGTTTGAGGACTGAAGAAATGCTTTCAATTTAACATGACATATGTCTGCTGAGTACATCATAAAACCCTTTCCCACAGTCACATGTGGCGCATAGCCGCATGCCGCGGCCCGTAGTATACGGGAATTGCTCCACAGCTGATCCACAGTCTATTTCAATGCAGGACAGTGAAAAATAATGAGACACTTTCCGCGGAATATATAAGAGATACACACAATTTATTACATTTGGTGATTTTAATGTAGCACACAAATGCTTACATGTATGCCCCAATGTCGGAACAAGCTATTATAGAGCGTTGCTCGTCTCTGCAGGAATGCGCCAACGAGCACTGCTTTAACTTGGTTTCGATAAACGTGACGTTTTTGCTGCACCTTAAGTGCCATTGCTATGTCAGATAATGAGCTACCCTTAAGACGCCAGTGTAGCCAACGTGCCTGGTAAATCAAATATTTGAACGCAACTACTCATATTACACAAGTATGTTGATACCATCGTAACAGTTGGCTCAAAATGTGGCATAAGCAACTCCTCGCTGACGGCTCCGCGTGAAATCGATTCCCACAATATGTAGGATCTGCCGAAGTCTTCAATCTGATCATTACGAATTTATCCAAATTGTCGGACGCACTTCCTTAATTAAACCTGTACTGCCTGGCTCTTTCCGGGAATATGCGCTACCAACGCCTGTGCAGTTATTGCGATAGCAACTGTTTGCATACTCTCGGCCGGTTTGTGCCATCAGTGCACAAGAAGCATATAACAAGAAAAAAAATTGGAGGACGCTTGAGCTTCGCCTACAAGAGCAGAACGCGATAGCGTAATCGGGCTCCGTGCGCATCGCCTTCTCAAGTGCTAGCCTAGCTTTGGTTCTCGGTGCATAACTCAACCGTGCCGTAAGGAAACGAATGACTGTGCGCGTAACATTGGCCGTCTCAAACTATCCTAGAATGCCTACTGCAAGTACAGTTGCGAAGTGCCCACTACGCCATAATTCTTCGTTTTGCGAATCTTCGAAGGGCCCACTACACGTCCGGAAGCTTACACTCGAATCTATGCAGCTGCTCACTTTGTTGATGCTTTTGCAGCTGATGATTCAATTCAATTCGATTCAATGTTTATTTATCTTTCAAATAAAGAAAGCAGCGTAGCGGGTATTTAGCAAGTGTACTTGTACTAGTGGCCCCAAGATAGTTTACAACGAGCTCTAGGAAGGCCGCTTTTCCAGCTTTCGCTGTGACTCTGGCGCGTGTTCGGAGCAGGCCTGGCGACTTCTTCAGAAAGCCTTCCTGGAGTCGCCTGCGCTTTTTCCTTTTTTATGTCTTCATTTAGGAAATAATGATTAGGCTCGCCATAAAGCGCACTTTTTATCGGCGCGCGCAGGTGAAACGTTTAGATTAACGAAAAAGTCGACATTTATATCCAACAGAGACACTTAGTGGTATTATTTGGCTATATGCTTGAACCAGCAATAAATTTTGCAAGTTCACTTTGTCTCGTGACCTCTTAGTTCAGGTTCTTTGCATGTTAAAGTGTCTAAGAGTGGATCTCGCTCAGCATGTTCAGACGAATGATGTAATGCGATTGAAACTTAGTATATTTTATACATTCAGATATGATGGCGGACGACTCTGAGACGCTGGAGTATGCAGACAACAACTACACGTGCGGAATCTTCCGCGTACGGGCTGCTTTCAGTATGTATAAGATTATTTCTACTGAACAGGCACAACTGCACAATGGATGACGCGAGACATGCCACTCATACACATGCGCTGATTAGTGAGTGGGCTTCATTTAAAGCGTGAGACACAGAGATGACCCAAGTGCACAATATTACTTATTACTAACGTGGGTCTCGAGCAAGAAAGAACAAATCTAAACATTCTCCATGTCACTGATGGTAGAAAATGACGATATTATGAGACTATTATATTGAACATGCATTCGAGATTGTTTGCTTGACATACTTTACAATAACTAATGGTTGGCTGGAGGAAATGGCTGTCTTTTAACAGCTTTTAACAGTCTACAATCCTTTGTTTCTACAGCAAGGACCATAACTCACCCGTACATATGAATATAGCAGTAGAGACGTGCTTACACACATGGAAGAAGGAGAAACTAGAAGGGAGCGTCACGTGATTCCACTAGCTTCGGCAAGCCAACCTCCTCTGATGCCGCCCGTACCTAAAAATTCGGCAGACCCCACGTCCCGTGGGCGTCGATATTATGCGAAGCATGCGGCGGGTAGGTGACTGTGGTGTAAGTTTTTTACTTAGCGACACGTTACAGAACTACGCTAAAGATATGTATAAATTTTATACGCACACATATATATATGTTGAGGAGCCGTATATGTGTTATATAACCAGTTATTTACGGTTGGGTAACGCTGCCAATGGTAACGTGGGTATTACCAACACCAGAAGCGGTAAGCTGGTATGTAGTCCTTATACGTGTCCCGAGAACGCACGCACGTTTCACGAACCCGTGTGCATGTGTGCAAGAAGGTCTTGACAGTTCTTGAACAAGGGCATCATCACCGTGATCAGTGAGCACCAGCAGCTGGTCATGACTTGTTATAGGATCCGGTCGTGATCGTGGGGACGAGGGGTCCATGTGTAGTGAAGTATCTGGTTTAGTAGAGCTGTTGGAATTTGTAGATGCCTCGGTCATTGTGTCGACAAATTGTCTGTCGACAGAGCCGGCGACATGTCGGAACCTGAAGCCACCCTTCGTGTTGGTGAGGTATGGGCACCGTGCACACGTTAGGAGCAGCCACTGCCGCGCGCTGCCTCCAGTGCCAAAGCGGCCACGGCAGCTGACTTGGCGGGATAAGGGAGCAGACGACGCAGGCGGCGGCAAGCCACTGCGCCGTGTTTAGTGCTTCGCTTGAGGCGTTTTCTTTCCCGTTTGTTTCGAAAAGACGTCAAATTGTTAGCAGCTGTCAGAGAACGTAGCGTTAGCGCGTGTGCTTCTTTTCGCCAGACCTCGTGTATCCTTAGGCGAACGCGGCAACATAAAATGCATGAGTTGGGGGAAGACAACGGAGGTGACGAGCCCGTTGAGCGAAACTGCGCACTTGTAACGCGGGCCGCCTCGCTCACTAAACAATCACAGCTTATCACCCTCAAGCTAGCGCGGCAGCGAACTGAGCGGCAGCTTGAAACTGGCGATACCAGCAATTGCACTGTCATGGCCGCTGAATGAATAAACGTTTTCCACCTCCGTGAACCTGTAGCGCTCAGGAAATATGGATGGATTGCATGCTGGGTGCGCCTCTTGGCATTTCCTACAAAGTGCCTGCTGCATATTCTGCTGTACAGCCCGGGTGTCCAATTAGACCAATCGTTGCTCACTCTAAGAAAAAAAAGAGTCAAAAGAGGGTCACGGCCGCGTGAATCTCTTCGGGTGTCCATTTGACCCCTTTTGGAAGGTACAGGCAGAGAAAGAGAGTTCGCAATTCGACTGGAGTCACGGGACTCTCCTGAAGCGCGTTTCGATTGGCGGCGCCGCCGCATACGCCATACATATCGCGCGCTTGCCCTTTGGCGCCGTTGTGGCGCGTTGGCTCGACGACAGAGGCGAGGCAACGCGCCACAACGGCGCCGGGGTGGCGTGCCGCCGGTGCCGCTACCGCCGCTACTGTTTTCCTCTCTGTCTCCTCGTTGGTTGCGCGGGTTGTGTGTCTGTTCATGCGCGTCTGCGGTGGTGTTGGTGTTGACGCCGGCTCCGTGCACGAAGTGACGCGGTGACGCCGTGACGCTTGGAGGACGGAATATTCCTGGAGCTGCGGACAGGAACAACGGGCGCCATTTAACGGTGAGTGTACTGCTTTCGTAGGTACTAATTATACAGCTTTAGCTTGGCGTCTGCAGCAGCTCTGCGGAAGTTATCTGCCAGCCATTTCCAACAGCAGCCTGTGTCCGCAGGGCTGTTGCGGATGCCCAACTAAAGCTGTCAGTTAACGAGTTGCCACCGCTATGCGCGTTGCTGTGCAAGCTCTCTTATATTATCAAGGGTCATTTTTTGCTGGTCGCACGTTGTGTCTGCGCTACTGAATGTGCAAGATGTCGTTTTGAGATGCATTTTAGTCTACTTCATAACATTTCCATCGACCTTGAGTGTGTGGCGTGCTTCGGCGCGTGGGAACGTGAAAAAAAAATGCCTGTGTACAGAACGCTCAGACGCACTATATATAATGGTTTTTGTTGGCTTAAAGACGGTAGTTTGAGGTGCAGATATAGTACGGTGCTTCCAGAACGTACGCGGTAGTCATTCAAGTTGGACACGCTTCACCGGTAAAGTGAAAAAGCTCTAGACTTTCGACGGCGCACGTTGGTGCGGCCGCGGCCGTGCACTCTTCCCTCGTTTCTGTTTGCTGTTTTTGTGATTTGCATACACTGCGATGACGTTGGGCGTTATTACAGAATCGAGTGAGTGTGCGTGATTGTGGGAGCTATGTGCGGTAATTCTAGCATATGACATGTCTGATCTCGACGTCAAAAAACTTGGTTCCTGACCATGCCTGTGTGCATTTGTTATTTTGTTAGCCTTTATTATGTCTGTGTGAACCACTTATTGTGTAGGTTTTGCAAACCTTTATTGCAATTTCATTTGCTCATCATAATATCACGTTCTTATTTTCAGATGCCGTTTTTCATGGTGCTCACGCTGAACAGGAGCGACAACCTAGCAAGCCACAAGTCTGATGTCTCCAGCCGTCACCACTTCTTGATTTATTCTTAATCATAAAAATAAATATGGAAACATGATGCCAATTTCTGCTGTTTATTTAGCACCATATGACACTGTGCGTATCACAGTCACACATTTTAGTTGGCTATACTCATACAAGCATGTAAATGAGGAATACCTTAACTTCTTAATTGGAAATCACTGACCATCTTTTCGCGCTTTCTATATAACTTTGCTAGAAAATATGTGTTGTTTTGACGAGTTTTATTAAAATAATGCTAAAACTGAACTATTCTTTTTTTTACAGTCGCTGGGCTTCAGAACGGCAAGTATTATTCGACTTGCTTAAAATGAATACTCCACTATTTTCAATAGTAGTCGCGCAAAAGTAGAGCAAGGGTCAAAGGAATAGCTTAAAATAGTTGTGGAGTCGCTTGATGCTTCGGTGTGGCTCACTTGACCCCCGTAGGAGTGTTACCGACAAGAGTCGTCTGACTCCCTATAAGTGGTAACGTGATCCTTCGGCTGAGAGTCTTTCCACTCTTCCTAGAGGGTCAGGGAACTCTCCTAGAGCGAGCCGACCCTGACCTACCAAGAGAGTCACCGTGACTATTTAAAGAGAGTCCTATACGTGGCAAGTCAGAACTCTCCGAAAAGAGTCACGCATACTCTTTTTTTTCTTAGAGTGCTGTAGTGCAATGTAGCGTCCATAAATTCGCACTCGCAAAGAAAAAAAAAATACCCGTCTATTCACAAAACTCCCTTTTGTCGTCGGAACAAGTGCGATTTAGCGTTCACGCCGACTCCGCTCGTATTCCCTAAATGGAAACCGGTAAAAACGCGTGCCCGGAGTATTCCTGTAGGTGTTATTGCACACAACAACGTAACAATTATTCCTGGAGTTCGGCATTCTTACGAACAGCGCAAACGACACAAAATGAACTGCCCGCGAAAATACCTCGCGCTGTAACAGCGGGAGCGTGCAGCGAGCAGGGGTGCAAGCGCAGAGCGATGTTTTATGCTATATCATTCTTATCGCACACCACCTGCGGCTAACTGATTGCTTTGATAACGCGGACGGACCCTCGCTCTGGTCACTGGCCAAGCGCCAAAAGCACGAGAAGTATAGCCATCGTAAAAGGCATCGTTCCTCGATTTCACCCCATTGCAAGCGCGTGAGAGCATGCCGAAAAATCTGCGGTTTTGCCGCTAGGGACGCCTTCGCTCGGGTAGCGGAGTTACGTCTGCACGCGATGCTGGTAGGCCTGGATAGCGCTACGTAGACCAACATCAGTGGATGGTGTTTGTCGTATTCGTAGACCACCTGGGCGTATGTGGCCTACGTAGCGTAGTCTACAAAGCGGCTGTCAATCAATCTGGCATCATCCTCGGTCAGCATGAGGCCATTGCCCAGCGTCGTAAGAAGTGAAGAGGACACTGCGTCGTTCTGGTGGACGAAGTGCACCTTACGGTGCGGTGATGTGGATATCTTATGTAACTTTCATTAATGTATTCCTCCGGGGTCGAGCGTTGCTTGAATATAGCTTGCTGAATAATAGAAATACAAACATAATGTTTATTAGACTGCTATAACAGCGGAGCCAACACTGGAACTACAGACGTTAATCTGATATGACGCCTGTATAGTAGGAGTACACATCGTAGGAGTATCACGTAGTGTTTATTGCTTTCTTGTAAAATTAGATAGCCAGCACCACAACCACAATTGACGTTGCACTGATATTACGCCTGCGTAGTCTGTTTTTCCAAACCAGTTTATAGACCTGGCGTGGCTCAGTGGTAGAATACCTGATTGCCACGCAGAATTCTCGGAATCGATTCCTGCTGGGGTCCTAATTTTGATTCTTTCCATTCGTTGAGTGTACGCTGCCGATGTTGGTTTTGCTTAACGCTCTAGCATTTAATTTACCAATGTCTGTTCTCGCCGTTCCAGGGCAGATATAAACTGTCAATCACCTGTAGCGCATACCCGTACACCGCGGCCCGTGGTAAACGGGTATGTGCCAAACGTGTCTAGTGGAAAGGGTTTGACGACGTACGCGACAGGACTTTAACGTTATTCTTGTCATGACCCGGCAATCATATTCATCAAATCCTCTTACCCTCCCATGCAAATTTTGGTCTACACCAAGTTAAGGAGGCGATCATGAGAGCACCCAGACCTAGGCGGCTAGATAGATAGATAGATACGTAGATAGAAACGCTCAAAGTGCCAGAGGTTCGCTAAGAAATGCTTCGCATTTAATAGTGTGTGGTGCCTCCTGGGTAGGATTGGGCCCCACAGCGCCAGGAGCTGCCATAGCCGCATCGAGCCAACCGATAGCGGCTCTTGCCTATCACATGAACGGGGCATATTTCTCTCAAATGTTTGATGACTGGGCTTCAAGATTGTCATTGACGCTCCCTCCCAGATATTTCTTCTTCCATGCTTAGACATCGTTGAATGAAAGCAATGCAACAACGAGAGATACAGAAAAAATGGGATTTTCTGAACGAATGGTAATAACTTAACAGTGTTGGCATTATGTAATTAAGGCATTAAAGAAAGAAGGGGGATTGATCGAGAGAGAGAGAACAACTTTATTGTGGTCCGTTACAGACGTGGGGAAGAGCGTCCCCCGCGCCCACCCGGCTATTCCCACGTGGGGGCCGACAGGTCTAGCCTATGGGCCCTGTCGCGGGCGTATCGGACGGCTAGGGTTTGGTCTTTCGCGGCTTCGGGCTGTGCAGCATGGCTTCACATCTGGGCTTGCTGTAAATCGGGCCTAGCGACCCGCACTCCAAGAGCATGTGAGCTAGGGTAGCGAGCGACCTCCTGACCACATGCGGTGCAGGAAGCGTCAGGGTAATTATGCGGGTAGACTTCGTTAAGGTATGCGAGTGATGGATACGAGTGTGTCTGCAATGATCGTAACGAGACCGCCTGAGCTCTGTTGAGTTTGGGGTGAGGAGGCGGAAACTCTCTTCTGGCCATGTAATAATATTTGGGGACCTCGTTGTACGTGCTTGGAGAATTTTTGATCGAAGGCTCGTTTCTTTTGTTGAACGCAACCTAACGAAACCAACAGACAATGAAGCTAAGAAAGTTATGGGAGACATTACTTGTGTGGTTTAACTGTAGAGTAGTAATAATGACATAAATGGAAAGAAATTAAAGAGGATGAAAAATCAACTTGCCTCACGTAGGGACTGAACCGCAGGTAGGGCTCGCCCTCTAGGTGGCGAGCGCTCAGTTGGAATCGCGAACGCAAACGAAATCCATACGGGTTTCTCAGTCACAATGTACCAGGGCTGGGCAGTATCGCGATACAAGAGTATCGCGATAGTATTTCAGAGATACTTTTGAGTATCTGTATTTCTGTATCGAGATACATTTGAAAAATGTATTTGTATCTCAGTAGTGAAATACATTTACGATGTATCGCCTGTATCGCGATACTATGCAGGACACGGGTATCTCGTTACATTGTTTTTTTGTGTCGGAAATGAGTTGAGGCGTGTTTCTAATGGGGGAATGACGTTTTTTTTTCTTTTTTGTGCCAAGACAAGCAAAGGCGCGCCGCCGGTCTCCGACAGATAGGGCAGCGATGGTTTCCCCTCAAGCACAGAATGGTCCATTGGTAAAGTGCGCGACGCCGCAGACGGCAGAATCGCGGAGGCAGTGTTGTCGGCCTCTGCCGACGAAAGTCGCTGTCTCTCAAGGTCAATGCAGCACGCCTAATTTTTTTCGGGTGGCAAGCCATTACTTCGCGACCCCCCGCGCGGATACCGCCTTGGAACAGGCTTTGCAATGCTTCGCGTGCGTTCAGTTTCCAAAGCGGTGGCACTTCCAAAAGCAGTTCCCGTAGTCGCGGCGGAAGTGACTAGAAGATGGCTATCTTTGACGCGCTTTCAGCCACCTCTCCAATGTCAGGGTGCGTTCCTAATTGATTACATGCGTGAAACGGTCTTTTGTGGTAGCAGGCTCCCCCACCGCCGGAGCCGACTTCGCCTGTTGCGGCTTTTTGAAATGGGTGCTGGTAGCGTCGGTGGTGGTGAAAGCTTCATTGAAGCCGACAGGGTCAGACGGCTGAGGATTCCAAAGATGGGGACCCACTTCGGATTCTGAACAGTCAGAACAACCCAAGTGAGGGCGGAAGTGTTTCGGTATCTAGATGACCCGAGAAGAGATATCACCACGCTTCAGGGCAATCTGGCTATGAAGGCGGTATTTATTCACTATAACACGAATTTGTGCTCGCCTTCAGCGGTAGACAGACTTTCTTTCTTTCGTGAGTCTTGTGCTGAGGCTGAACCGACGCTGTTAGAAGACAGCCTATTTGAGAAGCCTACACAGCAACCTTCTCAGCAAAGCAGATCTTCAAAATAAATGTGCCTTTTCTCAATTCAGTGGTGTTCATTAGTGATCCGAGTGATTTGCTTAAAGTGTGCTTTTTCTAGCATAGCTTAGTTTGTTCGCCAAGTATGTCGATATCGGTGTCCAAACCTCTTTACTGTTGCTGTGAAATAGTGTATTGTTATTGCAATTGATACTTGTAATTATATCATTATTACTAATTATGTACTTTGTCCCCCCCTCCCCTGCAATGTCTTAATGGCGCTGAGGGTACTGTAATAAATAAATAAACGAACTGAACGTTTCGATGCGCTGTAACTTTAATTACAACATTATGCTGCACTAATAGGTGTCTGCGTAGTATGAGCATCCTTGAATTAAAAAAAAAGTATTCCAGTATTTGTATCGCTGTAACTGTATTCCGGAATACTTTTTTCGTCTTAGTGCAAAAGTATCTCCGAAATATCCCGTTACGTTAAAGGCAAATGTATCTCAGTATCTGTATTTTAGGCTTCCAATTCATGTATTTCGATATCTGTATTCCGGAATACTTTTGTGAGTATCTCTGCCCAGCCCTGCAATGTACTTTAGTTGAAGAGCGAAGCTCCCTATTTTACTAAATTTTTGTCAACTGAGAAGCTACGTTTCCCAGAAACCTGCGCTGATTTCTTTCGCAGATTCATGCTGCGAACGGACGGATGACAGTTTTTCCTCTTTTAATGAATGCCTGTATATTGCCGTTCGAGAGTTTGCACACATCGGCAATTATCTTCAGGGATTTCCGCACAGATTTTTCCTTTTCCATTTTTTTTTCATATGTGGTGCAACATCTCAAAACCATTACTGCGTTGTTGGGACCTAATTAAAACTGACGAGTGAACGCCACAAAAAACTAAAATCGCGTAACTGCGAATGGCTCCACATAGTGAGACGCGCCCAGTTTATCTGACCACCTGGGGTCATTTAACATGGGTTCAGCGCGCGGAACCAGGACATTTTTTCATTACGCCGGCATTGCGGGTTGTGACTACCGCGGCAAGGACTTCAACCCGCCACTAAGTCTCACGACGTCATGCCTAGCAAAAGGCCAGCATAACTATATCGCCACTGCAGCGGGTATTTTCTATATTTCGTTACCTTATGTCGAGCACTTCTGCATGATATATGAAACAGGACTCTGGTAAAGGAGTACCTATCACGTCACACTGAAAAGAGCTATTAGATTATCGGTCTAACGTGATCAAAGCCGTGAACTGATTATGAAGTTCTTCGCAATGTATAAATTTTTAAATGCGAATGCATTTCTTAGTCGGGCTATGTCAAGCGTACGGCGTTGTCCGCGTGCCTCTCCGATCTCACTCCCTCTCCCATAGCAACAGCTGGGAGCGCGCGCGCTTATCCTCGCCCCTAGCAACCGGAGCAGGTGGTGCGGGCGGAGTAGCGGAGAGTGAGAGGAGAGGAGGAACGCGCTCTGGCGTGTGAGGGCGCTCGCATCGCCGGAGCTCGGCGGAGCTCCCACGTATGTGGAGAGAGTGTAGGAGAGGGTAGGTGCAGTGCTTCGCCGCTCCTTCTCTCGCCGTTCGCTCTCTCTCCTCCCTGCGCCACCGCCTCAATGCAGTGCGTTTGAAACGCGTTTGTGCTGCATTGAAGGCGGTGGCAACATCCCTGAGGTGATTACGAACGCACGTAGGAAGCGTTCGTTGAAAGAGGCGCCCAAAAGGGAGACACTCGAGCGCGTCGATGTGTCCAGCTTTACGCCATTAAAATTACTACGCCGTGTACTCTCGGCGCAAGAAATGCATTCGCATTTCCTCACGATTCCCTTCGGGGAGGTGGGGGCATTTTTTTTTCGACTTGACTTTCTTTGCCACCTACCTATAGTTAAATACACGAGTGATATTAAAATTGCCTCCAATGAAATGCGGCCGCGTCAGTCAGGCTCGAACATGCCTTGTCATTTCAGAAACGCCACGCATTAGGCAATTAATTAGGCGGTGCGTCAGCTAAAAACGAGTGAGTTAAAATCATAGAATTTTCTGGGTGGTTTTTCATGAACTTCTTTTTCAAACAAACAAAAAGAGTACAGTGTGAGGACGCGTGACGAACGTACCAGCGCTGGCTAAAAACTTCATACATAGCACAGAAAATAGCTGTGGTCATGTTTTAAAGCGTTTTGGGGCTTTTCAATTGTCCTATTTTTTGTGCAGAAAACATTATCTTGATAATAATCTGCCCATCTTTCCCGTTTTTGCATATCCGGCTCTGTCGCCTTCGCTGTCCGACATGTTCAACGGTAACCAACCAGCCATTAGAAGAATTATTAATTTTTATCATTATCATTATCATCATCACCCTAAGCCTCACTACGTCTACTGCAGGGTGAAGGCTTCGCCCATGATTCGCCAATCAATCTGGTCCTGTGCCTGCTGCGGCCGCGTCATCCCAGCAAACTTCTTAATCTTATCTGCCCACTGAACTTTCTGGATCCCGTTCGTCGGCTTGCCTTCTCTTGAAATCCTGTCTGTTACTCTTAACGGCCAGCGGTTATCTTGCCTTCGCGCTACATGCCCTGTAAATGGCCATTCATTCTTGATTTCAGCTAAGAATTATCATTATCTACCAAGCTTAATGTACTAAGTGTCAATACTATTTTCAGGACGTGCTACAGCAGCAGTTTACCCATATTTACCCTCGTTTAAAATTGCAAGTTGTTACAATTTTGTAACCATCGAGATTGAGAAGAGCAATACCCTTGCGATGGCACCGGAAATCAAGTGCATTGCTGCAAAGATATAATACATTGCTGAAACTGAAATGAAGGCGTACACAGACTATGCGGTACAGACAGTACAAACTGCTTCTAACATATTTGGCAGGCAGGTATCATCTTGAATATAATGAAGTTTAGACAACTAGGGCCTCGTAAACTCTAAAATGTATTATTCCCCCAAATACTTAACCGTATACTTATCTGCGTCATTATTGCTTGAATATTTCTTTCGTGTTTATTTGATTTAAATGCATTCACTAAGACCTAAAAATCACACATCCAGGTCGTGGTGGGTGGTATGACCTAAGGTTTAAGACCAGTGGGAGACCAGCAAAACCAGAAAAACCGGGGCAGGAATGCTTGGACCGATTTCAAAAGACACACCCAGGAAGCCACCTCGTATACTACTACAACTGTACCAGTTTTCAAGGATAGATCTTAGGACGCTCACGCGGGCCACTCGTGAACCACGTCTGCTGGCGAAACCCAAATTATTATCAAAAATATGAATAGAGTGCAATTTCGTAGGGATGAAAAAATCACATGTACACTGTACCTTTATGGAAGTACTGTGAGATTTGTTCTCTCTCGGTACCTTGTTGCATTGTACTCACTCACTACTGACAATAAAACTGGTATCTAATTCTTGGCATTGAACTTCATTTCATGAATGGAAAGCCAACTTGAAAGGGTTCATTAGTCAAGTGAAGTGAAGTGAAGTGTTTTATTTTTCTTTACACAAACACACTTATACAATACCTGGACCGATAGCTAAGTAAGGCTAGTTTCCGGTCCAGTGTTTAAAAATGAAACAGACAGGTCAATTACACAGTTTACCAGAACGACATTCAATAGTATTCAATAATTAAAAGAAACCACATAATCCTCATAAACAAAATTTTTTCATACAGCACACCTACATTTGTCAATTTAGGTTCATTAGATATCCTGGTTTTCAATGAAAAAGTATTTACTAGAGAGCTTAAAGTTGCGTGCGGTTTTAACCTCTAGGGGTAGGGTGTTCCAAAATTTTTGTTCCGTTGAATTCAATTACTCTTTCGCCGTATATATTACAACACTTAGGTAAACTCAGATTGCCTTTTAGAGCGTGTCTCGTACTACGTGTCGGAAAAGAAAAGATGTCTCGAGAAATAGGAAAGTTGGTAGCCAAAATGTTGTTAACTGAAATTGATATTTTGTGATTGCATAGAGCCTTTACCGATAACACATGCTGAGTTTGGAAAATGTTACGAGTTATATTATTGCTGCTGTTTGGTCTACTAATTATTTTCAATGCCCTTTTCCGTTATGTTTGTAAAGGTTGTATGTATGTTTTGTAGGTCACGCCCCATGAATCTAAACAACAGCCAATATGGCTATGACAAAACGCGTAATAAAGGGTTTTCAGTATTTCTGGAGGGAAATACTGTGTTGCTCTTATGAGGTGATAACATCCGTATGCGACCTTCTTGCACACGTTTTGAATATGTTCTTCCCAATGTACATGTTGGTCAAATATGACACCCAGATATTTAATCGAGGTAACTTCTTGTATACGACAGTTGTTTAAGGCAATATTTATTTTATTGGTGTCTATGTTATTTCTCCTCGATCGAAAAACTACATATTTTGTTTTGTTGCTGTTCAAAGTTAATTTGTTTTTTACCAACCACGAGTAAATCCTTTCTAATTCAGCCGTTACATCCATTTGCAGTGCAGAGAGTGTGTCCCCTGTAAATAATAAAGCTGTATCATCTGCATACATTAGAGCATTTGAGCTATGGTGAGCAGCAGGGAGGTCATTAATGTACAATGAGAATAACACTGGTCCAAGCACGGATGTCTGTGGGACTCCGCTAGTGACTGTGCTCTATGTTGAGTAATAATCACCCATTACTACCATTTGTTTTCGTGAGAACAAATAGCTGGAAAAAGATTTGAGAGATTTATTTGTGATTCCGTAAGATTCTAGTTTTTGCAATAGTATAGAGTGAGAAACTGTATCAAAAGCTTTCTTAATATCTAAAAATATTCCTATAACTACTTTGTTTTGATGAAGTGCGGAATTTATTAAGCTGAAGTGTAAAAAAATCAAACGAAAAAACACGGAGTACGCATTAAGTGCGGCTATTTGAGTTTCTTTTAAATCAATTATGCATGTGCATATATGTGTTCATTTATATGTCTAAATGCTACACAGAGAAAAACCGCTTCGTCATTCTGAACAGGAGCCGAGAAATTAACGAAAAATCTTATAGGGTGGTCCATGAGAGAAACATTTTATTGAAAATTGCATTTTGCTAAAACGTCTTTGGGGCGTTTCTTGACTCTGTGGAGTTGTTCCTAGAAGGTCGAATATGTCCCACCAAAACATTTTTGGGACATTTCCAGGAGGTTTGTGGTTACTTGGGTTGTCGTCCACAGGCCACCGCTGGCTGCCTTGCCCGCCCAACACCTCCGCTCGAGAAGAGAACGTTCAGAAGTATTTTCTTTATTTATTCATTTTAATTAAAGGCAGCGTCGTGACTTGCGTTGATCGCTTTGTTCCTACTCGTATTAAGTAAACCCGTAAACAAAATCCCTGGATAACACGCAGCACTACCCATATGAAACGGCGTATTAAAAGATTGAGAAAAAGGAAAGAAAGGGCGACGGAAGTGGCAGCTATAAAAACCAAGTTGAAAAAAGCCTAATGAATTAAAAAAAAGTTCTTTGACAAAGCGCTTATCAACTTCCACAGAAGCTCACCATGAATTTCCGACGATACATCAGTGAAAGAAAGAAAATATTTGAGCAGATCGAGCACGAGGGGAGTATCCTGACAAAAGCTGAAGACTTAGCCGATACTTTTAACCGTTTCTTTCAGTCCGTGTTCACAATAGACCAAGGCAATAAGGTATGGGCATTCATCAGCAGTGATGCAACAACCGCCATGGAACCAGTTATTACCAACCATGAAGGTGTTTTTCAGTTACTGCTTGAGCTAGACGCGAAGAAAGGAAGCGGTCCGGATAATCTATCAATAGAGCTTCTCAGGGGATACGCCAAATGGGTTTCGCTTTATTTAGAAATAATATTTGTAAAATCTGTTGAGACGTGTTCACTTCCACAGGATTGGTGCAATGCAATAGTAATCCGGATTTTTAAAAACGGTAATCGTACGTTAGCAAAACATTACAGGCCCGTATCCTTGACGTTGCTTTCCTGTAAAGTCTAGACCATGTAATAGCAAACCATATTCTTAGTTCTCATGATTCTAACCAGTTACTTTGATCAAACCAACACGGGTTTAGGCACGGTCTTTCTACGGTCACACAATTAACAGAGGCACTCCACGATTTCTATACGAACATCGATGCCCTGCTGCAGACTGATGTAATTTGTGTCTATTTTAGGAAAGCCTTTGACAAGGTTTCTCGCCGTAAGTTACGTTTCAAGCTGGAAAGGAATAAGTGAAGAAGTATTTAAATAGATAGAGGTGTACTTATCTAGGAGTCAACAGGCTGCAGGGATTGAAAAATACACTTCAAGACCACTGCACGTGTACTCGGGGGTTCCCCAAGGACCCGTTTTAGGACCAATTCTTTTTTTGTTATTTGTTAATGATATGTGTTCAGTAGTTCAGGCTCCTAATAAAATTAAACTTTTTGCAGATGAGTGCTTGGTTTATTCTGCAGTAACTTGCGAAAGTGATCAAATTAATCTGAACAGGCGCTTGCAGGCATTATTTATTATTTATTTATTTACAAATACTGTCAATCCCTTGAGGGATTATAACAGGAAGGGCAAAAACAGTGATAAAGAAGTGAGTAAACAAATTACTGGCACACGTATATATACATATATATATATGAATCAGTAGTGTTCGTGCAAATATAACTACGAAAGTATGTACATTGTATGACATTCAAAATATGGTCACTATAGTCACAAATAACTTTTTTAGAATGTGAAACAAATCGCTTCAAGATAGAGTACGCAGATGTGTTTAGACAATATTTCACGCATGCGTATAGTTATACAAGGTTTGAGAGTAACAAGCGTACATCGATAATAAGTTACACATCCAAATAATAAGATAACCACGAACACCAAAAGGACGCGGTGAAGGAAAAGAAAAAAAAAAAAATCAGTGAAAAGCAAGATCATCTTCAATTTAGTACAGGAGAGTTAAGTCTGCAACGCTAGCAGGCTATTTTCCATCGAACAAGTGAACACATCCAAGGAGCAGCTGCTAGTGATGGCCTCGCTGATATCGTTCCACTCTCTTATCGCTAAAGGAAAGAATGAATTTTTAAAACAGTCGGTACGAAAAGGATATTCCTGGAGTGTTTGTGTGTGTTTATGTCGCGATGGCCGTGTTTCACTTCTGGAAATGTATCTGGAGATATCAATGTTAAACTGCTTATGCAGAAGCTGGTACAAAAGCTTAGAGCGGGCTAGTACTGATCGGTTTTGTAATGTTAGAATCCCAGCATTCTTGAGTAGTTCGGAGGGGGAGTCTGTTGGCTTATACTTATTATATATATACCTCAGCGCTTTCCTTTGGACGCCTTCTACTTTCTTAATTAGTTCTTTTGTGTATGGGGACCAAATCACATTTGCATACTCAAGGACTGACCTAACAAAGGTTTTATAGGCCAGGATTTTTATATCAGGTGGAACTAATCGGAGGTGCCTCCGAAGAAAGAAAAGTCGCTTCAACGCAGTAGATGTTGTGTTGTTGATATGGGAGTTCCATCTCAAGTCATGTGTTATTGTTAGCCCAAGGTATTTGTGTTCTTGAACGTGCTCTAGCGGGATGCCGTTGACGATGTATGAAAAGCTCGACTTAATTTTCTTCCGAGTTATTGATAGGACAGCAGATTTTTTAGTATTTATAGTCATCTGCCAAACGGTACACCAGTCTGACACTGCTTTTAAGTCATTATTTAATGCTATGTGGTCTTCATGCGAATTGATATTTCGATAAAGAATGCAGTCATCAGCAAATAGTCGAATATTTCCAGTAATTTTTGATGGTAGGTCGTTTATAAAAATTAAGAATAATATCGGAGCCAGAACGCTTCCTTGGGGTACCCCTGATGTTACCTGAGCTGTACGGGAGGTATGGCCATGCACTTCCACAAACTGGGTGCGGTTCGTTAGGTAGTCGCGAATCCACTGAACTATAGGGCCAGGGCCAAGTGTAATTTCAAGTTTGTTAATGAGTTTCTTGTGCGATACCCGATCGAACGCTTTCGAAAAGTCGAGCAGGATGAGGTCTGTTTGTTTCTGTTGATCGATGCTGAATGATAGGTCGTGTGTCAGTTCTAGTAACTGAGTGACAGTGGAAAGCCCTCTACGAAAGCCATGCTGATATGGTGATAATATAGCCTTATCTTCTAGAAAAGTGGTTATATGTTTGAGTATGATGTGTTCAAGAAGTTTGCAAATGGTGCTCGTAAGCGAAATCGGCCTAAAATTGGATGGGTCGTTTTTGCTGCCAGATTTATGTACTGGGATAACTTTAGCAGCCTTCCAATCGTTCGGGAGAACAGAAGACGATAACGACTTATTAAATATTATACAGAGGTACTTGGCCGTCCATTCTGCGTACCGTTTCAGAACCATGTTGGGTATTTTGTCCGGGCCCGATCCTTTTTTAGTGTCCAGCTTTAGGAGAAGGTTTAGCACTCCTTCCTCCGTAACGTTTAGGGGGCTAAGGATTTCGCTTGCAGTGACGTCATTTTCAGATGTTTTCCCGTCATCCAATGTAAATACAGAACAGAAAAAGTCATTTAGAGAATTCGCGCGATCTCTGTTAAATGCGGGTGAAACTAAGGGATCAGATGATGACTTTGGCTTGAGGTAGTTCCAAAATTTGCTCGGTGAGCTTCTTAAAAAACCTGTAAGTGTATTTTTGTAAAAGTTTGACTTGGCTGCCTTTATTTTTGTCTTCATATCTTGAATAGCCAAAGTAAGGTTGCTACGAGTAGTAGACTTAGGCGCAACCTTCATTGATCTTCTAAGACGCTTGACCTTGCGCTTGGCGTGAATGATGTCCCGTGAAATCCAGGGGTTATGCGTTCTTGTTTTTTTAACTTTTGATGGTACGTATTTTGTGATGCAGTGAAAAAGGATCGCTTTGAATTTGTGCCACAACATCTCAATGTCTGTGAGGGGATCTATGGACCATTCTTCAAAGCCCGTGAATTCGAAAGATAAGTAGTCTATTATAGCTGTATCGTCTGCTCTACTGAAGTCCAGGTAAGTTATGCGTGGCTGAGATAAAACTGTGGTGTTCTGGGCAGGCACGGCACATAAAGTTATCTTGTGATCAGATATGCCATCAAGCAATGTAAGTTTAGTCTGATCTATCGGGAAATGGTGGCTCATGAAAATTAAATCTAATATGTTGGCGGTAGTTCCCTGTACACGTGTTGGTTCTGTTACAACTTGGCTAAGATTAAGTGATAGCATGAGATCAAAAAGTACATCGGAACTTGGGGAGTCATGTTGAAACGTTTGCCAGTTCACGTCAGGCAGATTAAAATCGCCTAGGAGTATTAGTCTAGAATGCTTGACATTATCTTGGACATATTGACAGAGTTTTTCCATCACATCAACATCACTTGAGGGACTACGATAAACACAGCCGACGACAATATTACATGTAGAAAATGACAGCTTACAAAAAATACCTTCCACTCCTGTGACTTCAGGCAATGCTACACATGGGATTTCCTTTTTAATCAGTAAGGCAACGCCTCCGCCACGTGTTGCACGGTCTTTCCGAGCGATTACATAATTAGGCGGTGTGATTTCACTGTCCCTGATATCGGCAGTTAGCCATGTCTCGGTTAAAGCAACAAAATCTGGTTCGACACCGAGAAGCAATGCCTCGAGAAAGTCCGTCTTTTTTACTACACTACGCGCATTGATGTTGCAAAAGGTTATTTCCGGCGGGGCGCGTTGCGCCGAGTACGCGCTGCTAGTGTTCCCGGTCGCTCGTTTTTTTGGCTAGAGGTGCTGGAATTTGAGTGGACTGGGATCACTTCATTTGTGTCCTCATCCCATCGGTAAAGGTCTCCGTTGATGCGCAGCTTGTCATGAACTAGCGATACCTTGTCCCCAGATTCTTTTCTTGGTTTTGCATAGCTCCAGAGCTTTTTTCTGATGTTCCTTACCCGCCATGAAAAATCCTCGCTTATTGAAAAACCGCTCCCCTTTAGCTTATAACAGTTGCTCAAGATGTGCATTTTGTCGCGGTAGTCCAGAAGCCTCAAAATGATCGGTCTATTTTTGTTGCCTAATGGTCTGCCTAATCTGTGAATTCTTTCGATCTCAACAGATTCCACTTCAAGGACACCCTTCAAAATCTTCTCGTTCACTTTTTGCTCGAGCGAGTCGTCGCTTTCCTTTGTTTCTTCAGGAAGACCATAAACAATTATGTTTGACCGTCTTGATCGATTTTCGAGATCGTCTACTTTGAGTTCGAGAGACAAGAGGGCTTTCTGGAGGTTAGTAATCTGGTCCATACATGTGGAAACCTTGCTGTCAAGTTGGCTTAGTTTATCGAGTTTCGCATCAATAGTTGTTAGGCGTTCCTCCTTAATTGTATGAATGTCGTCCGCGATTTGCTGTAGCTGTTTCGAAAACTGAGCAAAATCAGGCCCAGGGTTACTCTCGACATCACCGGCTATGAGCAGTAACTTAGAAACGTGCACGCAGAAATCACATACTAAATCTGAAAACACCGCTGGGCACGGCAGCATAATAAGACATAATTCATCTGAACGAAAACATTTCCCATAACGTTTGCTCACCTGTACGATAAACAAAAAGGGATTTGAGCTCATCGTTCCAGCAGAGCTGCCGTGCCCAATGGCGCGTCGAAGTCGGTCATCGGCTTTAGATGAGTGTTGCAAAAATTGGACATGGAAATAAACTATAGCAAGGAAACATTCATGCATATTCACTCAAGTGGGCGGAAACTGCCCAAGTATCACATCGGAAATCACCCTTTAAATAGTGCCGCTTGCTTCAAATACCTAGGAATTAGTATTATGTACACATTGCAATGGCACTAACATATAGATAACATCTGTTCTAAGGCAAACAAAAAAACTGTATTTCCTAAAGAAAAAAAAAACTGGAACATGCGACACCGGATCTAAAAATAGCTGCTTACAAAACATTCATACGGCCAGTCTTAGGGTACGCTAGTACTGTGTGGTCGCCTCATCAGAAGGTTTTGAGGGCGAAAATCGAGAGAGCACAAAAATTAGCAGTCCATTTCATATGCCGTAAATACCGACACACACTCCGTCACGGCTCTGTTAAGCCCTGTGAGCTTGAGTCTTTGGAATATCGCAGGCGCAAACATCGCCTCAAATATTTTTTAAGATTATAAGCGGGCAAACAAAAATGAACAATGATTTATATCTTCAGCCCCCTGGAAGGCGATGTGATCGTCTTAATAATAGTAGAGCTATTCAACCTTATTTCACACGCACGAATGCATCCCGCCACTCCTTTTTCACACAATAGAAATGTGGAATAGTTTACCTAATGCGGTTGTCAAACACACAACGTCATTGAATTTCAACGATGCGTTAGACAGTTTCCTCTGTAGTGATGCGCGCTTAACTCTGGTGCGAGCATTTATTTGCCACTTTTTATCTGTATAATCAGTGTTTGTTTCTTATTTTTGTGATGCTGGTTATTCATCTGTTATTTTGATGTGCTATTGAATGTTGCTTTTTGTGCGAATGTTATGTATCACGTAACACCCTCCCTGTAATGACCCAAGCTCGGGGTTGACGGTATCAAATAAATAAATAAATAAACATGTACGTAGGCATAAGTATACATTCGCTTAGGTATTTTTGAGGCCATAAACAGGCGATACAGTGGAGGCACGAATTAGGTTATGTGACTCGGGTATTCGGTGTTCTTGTGAAAATGATGTGTTGGCCTGAAATTATCCTTCTTCACGTTCATAAAAAATAAAAACAGACAACGGCACATGTGGTGTGCACATGACAATGATAATGCCGAGCGTTATAGGAAATTGTTGCACACTATAGACCGTGCGTTATAAGCCAGGAAGTTTGTGGAAAGTAACTTCGAATACAAACGCGGTGTGAATTGCGACGTGGCCATTGCAGCAAGACAAGTAGGGTTTTTGAACATATTTAGAAAGAGTAGATCACAAGATTCAACGCCACCAAATGTACAATATATCAGCCCTGCAGATGCATAAAGGAGGAAAAACGTTTTCGCTGGAATTTCATAAAGTGTCAGTACGTCACTTCAACGAGTACTTTCGTTGAAGTAGTTTTTGACGAGACAGTCCTGGTGTAGGTATAGAAACATGGATAAAAAATGAAATAGCGGACAGCATTGCATCATCCAGCCAGACTCGGCAAGCCAACGCTCCGTGCTGCCCCAGCATTTGCTTTTTTTCCTATGCACTGCCGGCCCAGGACGTGTTATCAGATGGACTGCTTATTGCATGCGAATATTGTTACGGGGTCACTTGAAGTATATGCATGTTTGTGTTTACAGGCTGTGGCTTGCTAATACAGTCACACACGAGGCAGCTTTTTACGCTGTTCTTGATGATGATTATGATTGCTACACCTCCTTCAGCGGCTTCATCAGCGTCTTCAGAAATTTCGACCACCTGGAGTCCTTTACCGTGCCCCTAAATCTATATATAAGTACACAGACCTCTGCCATCGTGCCTCATTCAAAATGCGTCCACCATGGCCGAGATCGAACCCCCAACTCTCGGGTCACCAGCCGAGCGCCGTAACCACTGTAGCAAGAAGCTACGTCCGCATGGCAGCATATGTCAGGATCTTGAACACTTTCTTCAGTTTCTTTGAACGCGCGTTTTCCGTTCAGTGTGATCACGAGTGCGCAGGTGTTGTTCTATATGATGCTTAATTATAGGACTACAGAGCACAGCGCTAGCAAGTCGCGGCATCCTACATCGGCCGCGCTATGTATGCACCTCCAGATGCACAGATCAGCCGGTAACCGTAAGCCAAGTGGATGTCATAAGCCAAATCGCGCTTATGGTGTCATTTGTAGAGGAAAGAGCCGTCGATTTCTAGCTGAATTTGAAACTTAATTGCAAATTTAATGCCGCGCGCTGCGCTATAATGTTTGTCTCACATGTTCGCAGAACCATCGACTAGCAATCAGCGGCATCTTCTGAGCATGTTAAAAAAGTGTTTCAGGGCGCCTTTTAAGAGTGGAAGGCGACAGCTTTATCGGGCCCCGTCCGCGTCACTTTCTTCATCGTCTGCGACTTGATGAAGCTAAGGGAAATGTCTCACAAGCATGTAATTTTCTGAAACACCAGCACTACCACCACAGCCAGAGAGAACACAACCAATACATGCAAGGTACTGCATGTATTTCGTGTTTCAACGAGCGCGTCTTGCCGAGACGCGGTGAGCTTGGCTGCAAAACGACGGCGAAAGCAAGTGGCCGCACCTTCACGTTCCGGTCAGTTGGCTTCACGAGCGGAGCGAGAGATGCGTTCTACGTTCCGCCGGTCGCACGATCGTTCTGCGCACGCGCACTACAGTTCTTTCAACGTGTTTGTGTGTTAATTGAGTCACGCACACTACAGATCCTTCTACGCGTTCGTGTGCATTCGCCGGTCTGAGCGGAGCGGATCGTAAATGCCCAGCTAAAAGTGCCTAATATCCTGGAGAACGAATGAGGCATGGAGTAATTATCTAAGGCAGCACGCTATGGAGCGAGGGGTCGCAGGTTCGAAACCACGGTCGAGCGCTTCGGAATTTTTTTCTTCTGATTATTTTTATTTGTAGGTTTTATTTATATATACATACATATATATATATCCGGGGCATGACGGCGATGGCGACGGCAAAAATCAGCCCATAGTGTCCATACAATTGCTATCATAATAACACGTGAACTCCCTGTCGTGTACGTGATGAAACCCTTTCCACCAGTCACGTGCGGCACATACTCGTCCTTCACGACCCGTGGTATAGGGGTATGCGCCACAGATGGTTCCCAGTATGTATCCACCCAGGCACAGCGAGAATAGACTTTGGTAATCTTAACGGAAATGCGTTACGGAGTTAGTGTCGCAGAAGATCCGATGCCGGCGTCGATGGCGTTGTTGATGAGCGAAAAGTCCCGATTTAAGTGAAGAAAAATTGGGGGACGCTTAAGCTTCGCCTTTAAGAGTTGAACGCGATAGCGATATCCGGCCCCATCCTCATCGTGCTCTGTCTCCCTTGTCACTATGTTCAGTCGCCCGGTCTCACACACACGCAAACACACACACACACACACACACACACACACACACACACACACACACACACACACACACACACACACACACACACACACACACACACACACACACACACTCGACGTACCTATAGTAAAGGTAAAAGTTTCCGCCCTCTTCAACAGCGCTTTTATGATAGCAGTGTACCCACTACGTGTAAGAGAATGCGCGCACTAATGTGTATGCCCTTTGTAATGGGCGGCATGCTTTAAACCAGCAGCAATTACGCGCGTGATACGTTTTCGAAGTTGCGATGCACCCACTTCGAAAGGGAATACGCGCAGTAATGTGTTTGCCTTTTGTAATGGGTGGCCGGCTTTAAACCACCAAGTCGTTATGCAGTTCACATGGTGTGACGCCCCATGGCATTGTACGCTTGTACCCCGTTTTACTGCGAATTACATCTCGTACTGTGACACCTATACACAGGACGCGTATGTTTGTGAAGCATTAAACTTAATTTCCGTGCAGTTCCAAGCAATAGAGTGGTTCTGTGGTAGAACACCTGCTTGCCACGGAGACGGCCCGGGGTTGATTCTTACTCGAACCTAAGTTTTTTTATTATTTATTTTATTTGCATCTTTCTCGATCTTTCGGTCACGGATAAGATGATGATTTTTCGCTTACAACCAACGACGCCGACACCGGAATTATTGCGGAACGAGCTCTTTAACGCTGTCGCGTTAATAAAGAACACGGCTCAAGTCGGATACGAACCCGGTATTCTGCATGGGAACCCCGTATTTAACCACAGAGAAGCGCCAGTGCTTCCAACTGCTTAGGAAAAACACCTTATACAAACATCATGTCGGGTCAACGCCAATAGGGGTGGCAGTGTTGCCTATCCAATTTTAGAACAATGTAATAAACATTTACTACGCAAGCTACAGTCAAGCATTGCTTGCACATGTGGACGACCGCTACTCATGATATGCATATCATCGCACCGTAGCGTGCTCGTTGCGATAAAACTGACGTGTGTGCTCTGGCGTGAGTACCGATGTTACTTCGGACCATGAGGTACCCTTTACACGTCAATGCAGGCGACTTGCCTGGCAAGCCCACGAGACGCGCACAACTACTAAACTTAGGCAATGACATTGATGCATACTGTAACGCTTGGCTCAAAGCTAAAAATCCGGCATAGGCTGCTTCTCGCTACCTGCTTCGCATGAAACTGATTCCCCCGATGCGTGGGATCTGCCACATTTTAGGAGCGGAGCACCTTAGGGTCTCGGCTTGTCGGCGTGTCATGTCGTCCTCACCGTAAATTAAGTTGTCATAGTATGGTAAAAAAACAAGTGTAAAATTAGTCAAAACCGGTTCAGAATAAACTAACATGATTTAAACTAGTTTAGAATAGAGGAATAATCAGGATTTAATTGCATGAATTAACTGAAATTTCTCGAATTCCGTCTCAAAATTGGTTTCAAATGCCAAGATTTCTCATGTAAAGTATACTTCATAGCACGTTGCGGCGTGTAACACCAATACAACTTACGGCAAGTCTGCCCGTCAATTAAATTATTAAAACCGGTTACGCAAGAGAGGGTGCTATCACCTCAGCAAGGGTGCGATTGCTCTTTCCACCGGCGCCCAATCAGTGCGCGCCATGGGGCGAGAGAGAGAGAGCGAACGGCGCGCGTTGGCTCCGAAAACGCTCTTTCTGCGATGGACGCAGAACCGTAAGCTGGCAAGGAGGGAGAACGCGCACTCGTCCGCTAAAGACAATGCCGACGCAGGGCCGATCAAACTGTACGCGCAAGGCAAGCAGCGGCCGCTCGGCAGCACAGGCAAGCCAACCCTGAACTGAAGGCCCAACAAGCCGCAGTCGCACAAACGCTCTTTCTACGATGGACGCTGAACTGCAAGCTCGCAAGGAGCGAGAACGCGCGCTCGCCCGCGAAAGACAACGCCGACGCAGGGCCGATGAATCTGTATGCGCCCAGAAAGCAGCGGTCGCTCGGTAGCGCAGGCAAGCCAACCCAGAACTGAAGGCCCAACTAGCAGCAGCCGCACGCCAGCGCAGGCAAGCTGACCCTAGCCTCATCAAAGCCCAAACCGCAGCCGCACGCCAGTTCAGGCAAGCCAACCCAGAACTGAAGGCCCACAAAGCTCAGTACACACGCCAGAAACCACAAGCTAATCCAGATCTTCGGCAGGGACACATTATGCATATTACCGGGAATACCTTCGCGACGATTGAGTGTAAATAAATGTACATATGTATATTGTTGAAACAAAATCGTCTTCTGTCTCTCATTGCCTATTAGCAGCCCTTTTGCTGTGGGAAACACCGGCGAATACTGCATTCTTCGCCCCTCCCCAGGTTTCAGGTTATTGGAGCTGAAACACCTTGGGCAGTAATTGTACAGCTTGAGGTGCCCTTAGCCCCCGCGTTACATTGTGGCAGCGAGTCGCCCAATTGTTTATTGTTTGCATCTATCGAGATTTTTCGCTCACGGACAACGCCGCAACCGTCCACACTGTTCGGTGTGGTTACGTGTGCATCCACAGGCAAGTCCATGCGGCCCTACCTTGAGACACTTCGAGTTTTCAGAAGAGCTGTGTGGGCACAGAGTAATTCGACCAGTCGTTTGGTGATTCAACTGGTTACTACTCAACGAGTGAGTCTGGAAACGCGAGTGACAAGATGGCACCAGACAAACTGCATTGGTCACAGCCGCTAAGCCTTCAGGGAATGATCCCGCAGGGGAAGCTTGAGTTGGATGACGATTTCCATCACAACGAGCACATTGTCCAAGGCGTGTCTCGAGGATTACTAGCTGCAGAATGACATCGACATAGTTGTGACCAGGCGACACCAAGAAAAATCTGTGGATTCCAACTCCCTGCTGCGGTACAGCTTTCAATGTGTGTATACAGTATATCCTCCAGTACACAATCGTTTAGATTTTATTGATATGGACACCACCGTGGGATCTCTTATGTCAAACGTTCGAACAAGCAGGCCCCGAATTATATTTGAGGTGCCTAAATGGAGGGTAACCATTACTGCAAAACGTTGTTCCGCGGTGTCTCATACCGACAGTGTGCGTATTGACGCCATATGGGCCTCGATGCGAGGCCGTTCTCAATTGTTACTCTCTCTTCTGATGACATCAAGGTCCTTGGCCAGCAATACGCACCTGAAAATTGTGACCTAACTATTCCAATGCCGTAGTTCAATAACGTGGTGGGCTGTGCCGCGGCTTCTTCAGCTTCTGAAATAGTTTGTCAGATCAATTTTATAAGGGTCCTGGACTGAGTAAGGTGTAAGCGATCTACTATAATATTGTCACGAAGTAATGGTTTATTTACAGATGAGATGAAAAGATATGGAAGCTGGAGCAGTGCAATTGAGAGTCAAGACCAGTGAGGTTCGTTCTCCCACACAACCGCACACCTAAGCGCCGGCTCCCCTATCTTCCCTCTTCTTTTGCGTCTCGCACACCTCACATTTCCGAGACATTTTCTGCGGAGGCAAACGAAGCTCGCCGAGTGAGCTAAATATACCTGGGATGGTACTGCTTGAGGCAAGCCATACGCACAACAGCTTGTGCAATGCGCGAGCGCCGGTTATTGGCTGTCCCTAGGGCGACAGTGTTGTTTACGCGCTTATACGAGCGACTATCAGGAACAGTACAGCATAGTTGGCGAGAAACTTCCGGTACAGTCCTTTTAGGGGCGAAGCTGCTTAAGGTCGAGGCTCCTCCGTTGTCGCACCCTTGTAGCCACGCTAGTACTGGAAGCGCTCGCTCTCGCGCTCGCGCCAAAGAGAAGTCTTCTTCCTCTTGTTCTTCACGCGCCTTGATGATGATCATGAGCTATGTCCCTCCCTCGTTGTAACACGCTAGTACTGGAAGCGTTCGCTCTTGCGCTCGCGCCAAAGGGAAGTTTTCTTCCTCTTGTTCTTTGAGCGCCTTGATGATGATCATAGCCACATATAAAACCACATGTAAAAAAAAAGAGGAAGCAAGTGAGAACTAGAGAGAAGAAATAAAAAATAGGAACAAAAATAGAAGTAAAGAAAAATAAAGGGGAAAAAACGAAAAGGCAAAAAGAGAGGAGGAAAGAAAGAGAAAACGGAAGAGAAATAAAGAAGGCTGCTAAGCTCCGCATTTCATTCAGGCTCGATCAGAGGGACTTGCATTGACCTCATCTTCTCAAATTTCAGATTGGATCCCATACAAAAACCTTTGGCTTTACATTTCACCGATCATAAGGCGGTCATAATGAAAGGAAAGCGCCGCCCACATCTCAACACCATATACGCCGCGTGAATAATAAACTTGTAACTTCATTCATGGCTGCGCTAAAAACACGGACAACTGAAGAGACGTACACACTACGGGCGCAAAACTACCAACCTGATTACTGAATGCCAATGTAAACCTATATATACAAGAATCTCATCACGTCCTCTCTTTTACGCCCCATCGTGACAGATTATCGACACACACCCCTGGGGCTCTCTTTCTTTGAGGCATGATCATGATATTGTAAAAAAATGCATCCAAAGAATTGATAGAATCACAAGGCCGGTAAAACTAAAAATTGTAAGTAAAAACTTGGACAGCGTGTGCCATTCAGACAAAGCCGTATAAAAATTGAAGCTTTTTTTGGAGCAAAGTCAAAGAAGGCATGCTTACGCAATGGTCAGATCTCTTGCTAATAAAATAGGCCTCAACAACTTCGCTTTGCAACTTGTTACTTTAATTAGACATAAATCCGTGACTTCAAAACTTGGCGTGCATCCGCACCACGGTGTAAGAATATACTCAGGTGATGACACTCTTCCCCCAACGCATGGCAAACCGCAATCCACGCGCGTCCAGATAATGTTCGGGTTCTTATCAGATGACTTGCAGTTTCATCGGCGCCGTCTTGGAGGGCGCTACGAAAAGCGGGGCAGTCGTCTCCATAGCAACGTGCATGCTGCTGATAACGTGCATTTTTTGTGCCATTTTGTTGGATAATGTGCATCCGCCAAGCGGCGTCGAGGGGCGAAATCGAGAGAGCAACAGGAGAGGGCACGGCGAGCGCGGCGGCGATGACGCAGCACCACCGTGATTCGGCTACTCGCGGGCGCTCTCCGCCTCAAGCCATTAGATGGCACACCGTTCAACGGACCGACGACCGAACATTTTCTGGCCGCTTAGGCGCACGCAGTGTCAACACCTGAATATTCTTACATCGTGATCCGCACCGCTTGCAGTGAAAGTGTAGGTGTTCCCGGTATTTGTACCGCTAAGCTATGGTCTCGCGCCCTCTCATTGAACGCATGCGCAATTCTGGCTATCCTTCTGAGCTTATCTGGAGTTGCTGTGAACGTATTCTGCTGAATGTGAAAGTAGAAGGGAAAGGGAAGCAGCCTAGTGCAGTCAAACAGCCAATCCACGTAATGCCCTACGTACACCGTTTATCGCAGAATGTAAAGTGCGAATCGATTTCTTGTGAAAACGGTTTTTACCGCCCCATGGAAATTGGCTAAAGTATGTGCAATGATGAACAAGGAAAAACGCTCCTTGTGCAACGAACGCCACGCCAAAGTCTTCACTGAATGTACTTCAGGTGTGATATATGAAGTATCCTTGACCTGCTGAAGTGTATGCATGTATTGGACAGACGGGGCGCTGTTTCAATGAGAGGGCGCGAGAGCATAGCTTAGCGGTACGCACAAATACCGGGCGGTACATAGACTTTCACTGCAGGCGGTGCGGATGCCCGCCAAGTTTCGAAGACACGTTTTTTTAGTCTAAATCAAGTAACAAGTAGCAAAGGGAAGTTGTTGAGGTCTATTTTACTAACAAGAGATCTGACCATTGCGTGAGCATGCCTTCTTTGACTCTGCTCCAAAAAGAGCTTCAAGTTTTAGACGGCTTTGTCTGAATGACACACAGTGTCCTAGTTTGTACTTGCAACTTATAGTTTTAGCGGCCTTGTGGTTCTGTCAATTCTTTGGTTGTATTTTTTAACCATATCATCATCATGCCTCAAAGAAAGATTGCCTCAGGGGGTTGTGTTGCTAATCTGTCACGATGCGGCGTAAAAGAGAGTACGTGATGAGATTCGTGCATATATATAGGTTTACTTTGGCATTCAGTAATAAAGTTGGTAGTTTGCGCCCGTAGTGTGTACGTCTCTTCGGTTGTCCGTGTTTTTAGCGCAGCCATGAATGACGTTACAAGTATGCACCAACTGGCCCAATTGAAAGCGTTTCTGAATAATAAACAACTTTGTATATACTGTACACACGTGTTGTTACGTCTCTGCATGATCGATGGGCAAAGCACGGGGGGATTCACGGTTAATGATCCCCCAACATATACGCAGTGTGATTAATAAACAACTTTGTATATGCTGTACACACGTGTTGTCACGTCTTTGCATGATCGAGTGGGCAATGTACGGGGGGATTCACGGTTAATGATCCCCGGAACTTCGCCCACTCGTCATCATTCACTTCCTGGATATGGTGTGATTTTTTGCCAACATTAGTCCACTGCCAAAGGTAGCGACCAGGAGAAAACATACAGAAATATACCTGGCATAATAGCGACTCTTGCTTTGTTCTTGCGAGGACAGTGGTCTAAGGCGTGCGAGTCGATGTGCTTCTTCAGCACGACGCAGTCTGAGCGATTGAAAAATCTTCCTGATGCGAGAAAAGCAGCAGAGTGTCCAGAAAACTCTGAGGGTTTCGTGCGTGAAGGAGGAAGAAATGCGCATACCGAGTAACTTCATGACTGGCTTTTTCTGGGCAAATGCGATAAAGATACGGTTGCTTGCAACTTCAGCGAAAAAATAAAAACAATAGCAAGAAGGATATTGTGTGCATAGCCACACCTGGCGATAAGCAATTACCAAGCGTTTCTTTAAGATATGGGCTTTCGGATGGGCCAACAGCAAGATGGGCTGCTTTCCGATGGTCCGCCGGCCACCCCCGCTTTGGAAAGTGGAACTTGCTTGGCAATCATGCTATCGGCGTTTTTGTGAACAACACCGCTGCGTGTCCCAATTTTGCGGCTCCGGCCACCGTTCACTTGCGCTAATCTTTTTCCGTTGAGACTGTACAACAAGCCAGCGTAGGGGGTCAGCCACAATTCTGAAATTGCGGTCGTACTGATACGGCCGGAACTTCTTAATGGCCAAGACGGCTGCTAAGCACTGAAGCTCGGCGACAGTGCGGTTCCTCTATGCTCTGCTAAGCGTCCGACTGGCATAAGCCACGACATGCTGACGACCGTTGCAGACTGTACGGTTACACCCTCACTTCCTTACACCCTCACCCTCACTTTCCTTTGCCACCGCCTTGCATGGCTACGCTATGCGAGGAGCTGCTTGGCACATACTTCCTTTCTGGGGCGCATACCCACCGAGTTTTCTGTCCACGACAGCCGCCTTAGTCCGCGCATAGACATCTCCGTCGTTGAAAGCATTTCGCAGTAGAGAGCTTCAAAACTGTTCGAGTGTATTGCAGACATAGCAACATTACTGGGGAAGACCGCCGAAATAACTGAGTAATCACTGTTGATAAAGCTCGTGTGCAGTCATAATGAGGTATGGCGAGGTTGTGCCAAGGTGCCAGCAAAGAAGCACGGAATGAAAGTTATAGGCAGGGTAGCCAACATGTACGACATATATTTGTTCACTTTCCGAATTCGTTCCGGATTGAAATGACGTTGAAACATAAAAGACGAAATTGTGTGGAACATTTTGGTTTATTCTTGCTTGCGAAAATCTTTCGTTTCTTTTGGTTCAGTCCCGCTGCGAGACTTTAATAAAAAGATCGTAAAAGGGCGAAGTGTTCGTACAAGGAAACAAACTTGACAGTCGAAAGTGTATGCTCTAACGAGGTACTTCTTATTTTAGATTGACGTTAATAGATGATTGCATTGCTCCCCCTCCCCTCCGTCCTCTGAAGCTTTCTGCACTTGGCCCTGTGTTGCATTACAGCCGGCATCGGCTCCTCTTCGACCAAGCGATGATGTCATATGATTACATAATAACATGACGTGTATGGAGTCATGAAGACGCCATAATATCAGGCCACCACTTCGTCACCTGGCTTTTGGTACTGTTGTTATTAACGCCGATGCCGGTCGACACTGGATTTTCTCACTGATGAGACATATAAGGCTTTCGCCTTAAAATAACATCTATGATCGCTTTAGTAAACAAACCTATGAAGAGGCTATTGTAGAAGGAGAGATGAAAGATCACATTTCTTTTTTTTTGAAATTTTTCAAGTCTACCTGCAATAATCGTGCACGGTCCTCGCCACTTTCTGAAGCGCGAAGTAACAATTCTTTGAACGCCGCACGGTAGGAACAATAAAGGAGAGATGCTAGAGGAATTCGCAGAAAAAGATGAACTCCGCATAATGAGCTCCTTCTTCCGAAAGCATAGATATAGCAATCGGGCGTGGAAAAGACACAACGGAGAAATAGAGAACAAAATGGTTTTTTTATTATGCTGTAAACCATGCATAGAGCAGAACGCTCAACTAAGATAAAATGCAATGAGCATAGGCTAGTGAGCACGAGGGCGACCCTCAATATGAGAAGAACAAGAGCAAGGTTAACCGCTAAAAGAGAGGTAAACCTAAATGTAGTCAGAGCAAAAACAGAGAAATTTAGCATTGCCCTTGAGAACGAATGTCATGCCTTAGAACAAGAACGTCGATATAAGGGGAATGAACGAAAACTCAACTACACTGATTTCTGAGGCAGCAACTGAAGTTGAAGCTAACATCACCAAGGCAAGAAGTAAGCAAACTATCGCGAACCATGAAATGCCTAATCATGAAGCGATAATAGGCGAAGGTGGCTAATTCAAGATCTAAAATGAAATTCGCTGAGTTAACGAAACAAGATAGAGACGTAAGAATACACGAGGTCACAGAGGTAGAAAGAAAGGTGTCAGATTACATATAGGACTTGTTTTGCACCAGTAGTAGGCTTGACTATGGGATTCGCTCCTGTATTTTCTTATGTTCTGTTAATTCATATACGGCCACTACCTATGCTGTGGATTCATTGTATAAAGATCCAGCTGTTAGTGCTCCCTGTGCCTGTTGTCTTCGTCTGGTGCCTTGTGTTTTCTGGCACTGTTTTAATGCAAAATACTAAACTGCCGAAAGTACCGAGTAAATGTGTTCCTTTGAGATACGCGAACACACAGCACAGATAAATATTTGTCGCAATAAAGATTTAAATGCGAAGCATTTCTTAGCCGACCGCAAGCACTTCGAGCGTTTCTATCTATCTATCTATCTATCTATCTATCTATCTATCTATCTATCTAGCCGCCTACAACTGGGTGCTCTCATGATCTCCTCCCTAATTTGGTGTAGACCAAAATTGGCATGGGAGGGTAACAGATTTGACGAATATGACTGTCGGGTCATGACATGAATAATGTGAAAATCCTGTCGCGTACGTCTTCAAACGCTTTCCTCCAGAGACGTGTGGCACATACCCGTATACCACAGGCCGCGGAATACGGGTATGCGCCACAGGTGATTGACAGTTCGTATCTACACAGGAAAGGCGAGAACAGGCATCGGTAATTTAAATGCGAGGGCGTTAAGAAAACCGACATCGGCAGCATTGACCCGACAGATGCAAAGGACAAAAGGCAGTCTAGGAATCGAACCCAAACGTTTTGCGTGGCAGTCGTGTATTCTACCGCAGAGCCACGTCAGGTCTTGAAACTGCTTTGGAAAGAGACCCTGTGCATGCGTAATGTCGGTGCAACGTCAATTGTGGTTGCAGTGTTGGTTATATTTTTTCATAAAAAAGCAACAAACATTACATATGTACTCCTATCATACAGTCTTCATATCAGATTGTCTGTGGTTCTAGTGTTGGCTCCGCTATTATAGCAGTTATAACAGCTATTATAACATTACATTTGTATCTCTATGACTCATCACATTATGTACAAGCGTTACCGGAACCCGGATGAATAGAGCATCGAAATTTGCGTATGATATTCACACCATCGCGTCGCAAAGTTCACTTCGTTTTGATAATACTGGCGTCTGTGCTCTAACGTGAGTGCGACGCTACGTCAGAATGTATGTCACCCTTTAAACGCCAGTGTAGTCGACATGCCTGGTAAGCCCACGATGGGCACACAAGTACTACACTTATAAAAACACGTCGACCCACTTCGTAACGCTTGACTCAATGCCAATGTATTCAGTATATAAAAGTACTCGCCGCGTGCTTCGCATGAAACCGATTCCCACAGGGAGTGGCATCTGCAGAATTTTTTGTAAATGAGAAGTAATGTCTTGATGAACAAAATACCCCTTCTATCTATCTATCTATCTATCTATCTATCTATCTATCTATCTATCTATCTATCTATCTATCTATCTATCTATCTATCTATCTATCTATCTATCTATCTATCTATCTATCTATCTATCTATCTATCTATCTATCTATCTATCTATCTATCTATCTATCTATCTATCTATCTATCTATCTATCTATCTATCTATCTATCTATCTATCTATCTATCTATCTATCTATCTATCTATCTATCGAGCAGCCTACGCCTGGGTGCTCTCGCGGTCATTTCGTTAGCTTCTTTTTATAAACCAAAGCCCCTTTCATATGAATTGGTGATTTTTTATCCCAGCGTTCGCAATTTGTCTTTCTCGATGAACCGTCATCCGATATTGTTCGCATCTTGTCTGGAGTACATCCGGGTTCGGTCTTAGGGTCCTCACTATTTTTTAATTTAGAATAATCACATCGTCACCAGCACTAAATGTAACACAAAGCTTTTTTGCAGATGACTGCAGTATAAAGAAATAAATTGTTATAAAGACCACCTCACCCTAAACAGACAACTTAACAAACGCCTGGTGTGAATAATGGCAAATCTCCCTAAGCACCAGTAAATTGATGTCAATTACGGTGACAACAAAGAGTACGCCAGAATTTACTTACTCGCTTAAGGTAACTAAAATTCAACACAAGTCTCCAGGACTCACTCTAACATCTGTCCTGAAGGGGAACAAACACATTGGCAACATGTCAACAGCCACCTGTAAGTTGTTCTTCCTTAAAAGGTCAGTGGGTCTGCTCCAAGTCATATCAAACTTCTATATTATTAAATATTTGTGCGGCCAGTACTAGGATACGCAAAGCCGTACTGGTTGTTCCCTCTCAGAGTGACTAACTGAACTAGAAAACCATCACAGAGAAGTGGTGCAGTTTATTCATAACAAATACAAACCTACAGACTCGCCCACTGAACTTCTAGCATTACCCTGATTGACACATTGGCAACCGCAGCAAAACAAGCTCATTTGAACTTTATGCCTAACGTACTGCACAACCGCTTTAACATAGACTATTCGATGTACATCAACTTCTCTTAACTCGGGGATGTCATGTGATAAATGTTATAAAACACTAGCCGAATATCTTTGCAACACTGACACATTTAGATATTCCTTTTCCCTGCTGTGGTTAGGGGTGGAACCGCCTTGACTCAATATCCAACATTGAATCGCCATCAGTCTTTTGTGATTCAATAGAAAATAATAAGTACTAACGACGAAACAATGTGTCATGTTTATGCAGAATTGTCCGTGTCCTGTTTACGCAAATTTCTTATGTTGTATTAGATTGTATTAAGTTAGATGGTTAGGTTTTAAATAATATTATTGTATTAGAAATAATGAAGGTTTAAATGTATACCAGACATTCCTAGCCACAAGTACCATATCTCATTTCTATATATGGTATCGAATTGTACACTGAAATGTGTTGTACTCTGTTGCACGCTCAAGTTGTATCGGTACGCCCACCTGCGATCGCCTCCAAGTAAAGATTGGCAGTATTGAAAATAGGTAAACAAATAAATAAGTAAATAATAAATAAAGAAAACATTATATGCTAAATGCATGTGTACAGGTATTAGAGGGACATTAAAGGCGTAAGTGAGGTGATGCATATAGCATGAAGCTCGTGATCGAAACAGTCTGAATACGTACAGCAATGTGCACGACATGAAATGCCCACAAGGCAGATGAATGAGTTATCATGACATGAGTGACATGCATGTCATGTCACGAGTCGCGTAAATGGGAAAAAATGCAATCTGTGACGTCGTATAGTGACGTCATCACGTGAAGATGATTTTTGCATCACACGTGTTGACGGCGACAGGAGCGACGTTCAATTTTCCCGTTTGATGAGGCATCTAAGGCTTTCGGTTTAATAACATAAACAATATAATCCACCTCTGAACTCCGGCTTACAGATGCAACAATAATTGCGTTTTGAGTATCACTTGCTGTTGCTGTTGCACAAATTCGCCCATTGAGCTTATTTGCTAATTATTAGTTTCGCTTACGCGTTCCTCAATGTCGCGACACTGTGACAATACTCACAATATGTAATATGTTTTCCCGTAACTTTGCGCATACCCAACTAGTAAGATCAGCGTGACCTTTGTGACTCCAAAGTTATGGTTTCAGTAGAATAAAAGTTATTCCATTGTCTCTGCCCCTGATATCCTTGCCATTGTTGCTGACGCGTTGCGCTTCCAAGCGAAGACCCATCCGTTATAACTCATAGTTTCTGTAGGAAGCAAACAAGAAGGCAATTCAAGGTTGCTATTGTGCATAGAGCGTCTGTTGCAAAGCAATATTTGTCATACACGAACGGGGAACATAGCGTCACTGCAGATGAAATTGCTTCACTTTTTCTCTGCGTGGGTGTACATAAGGCTCCCTCAACAGGGCAGTACAAGTGCACTGAGATTACCATACTGAAGGCATTATGATAAAGCAGGCTTATACCGCACTCATCTTTACTGCCTTAATCACTATTTATGCCGCCGAAGACATTATACTTGACTTCAAAACCTACGACGTTAAACTGGTATGTTCATTTTGTACATATATACGTTCATACGTTATAATTTGCTGTACAAAAATTTACTATATATTAGTGCATAAATAACTAATTGATCAAGCCGAGAAATAACGTGAGACTTGTGGGTCTAGGACATAGAGAACTTTCAATTTTCTAAAAAGAT
Source organism: Rhipicephalus sanguineus (assembly GCF_013339695.2). NCBI lineage: Eukaryota > Metazoa > Arthropoda > Arachnida > Ixodida > Ixodidae > Rhipicephalus > Rhipicephalus sanguineus. Next base: position 74,794,543 of record NC_051183.1, on the reverse strand, counting down.
ACTTCGAAACATTTGTGTAATTGAGGCAGTTTGACCGACATAAAATGTTGAATGTGTTGAAGAAATACAATAGCGACCATGCACATTTGTGCAGAACTCCTCTTTGATAAGTTAAAATTCAAAGCACATGTAATCAAAATGAGGGATGCGCGATGTGCTAATGGAGGTTTTGCAGTTGATTTGGACGTAATGTAGATATGAAATTACTAAACATATCGAACTGATTTCCATATTTCTGCACGATCGATGCATTCGGGTTTGTCTGTATTCCTTTATTGACGACGCAATTATATCTACACGAGCGGTGCTACATACTTCGTTAAAAAGAGGCTACCACGGCAAGGATCTGAACCGGGGATGGCGGTGTCATCAGCTGAATGCAGTGGACACTGAGCCAGAACTGTGGGTCATTTAAAATCAAACTGGGATGTTTTATATGACGGAACTTCACAACAGGTTATGAAGAAAAGCAAGGTAAACAAAAAAAATATGGCTGATCCCTCCGTCATAGGAATCGGTATAACACGAAAGTGAAACGTGTCTTCACAGAAGTAGTGCTCATTGTGTAGTGATATATGAGAGCTCGTACAATGTATATTAATATATTGCAGCTATAGCATCGTTTGACGTGGATGCACACACGTTGACGCCTAGTAGCATATCTCCATCGCGACGACTACCGCCCATGATCGTGATTTAACCGTTGTGGCAGCTGAAGTTCTTAACATATACCTGTACACAGCGTATCGTAAGTCCCACGCAAGGATGACACCAACAAGCATATAATAAACATTGGTACTCGATATGCACTTCAAAGCTTCGTTAACTGAGGAGAGCCACGGCACGATGTGCGCTCCCGAGTAACAGGGCAACCTACGCATGTGCTCGTGCATACAGTACCACACTGCGCGTCAGCAACACGGGAGCCAGAGCTTCGTAGCTTGAGCCGTGAACGCGCGCAGGCGTTCCACGTCTCGCTGGCCTCGGTCTCGCTCCGCCTAGGCATGACCATGGCATGACATTCGAGCGTCGACATTGCTGTCTTTCTCAAGCGCTTACTGCAACAGTTTTTTTAGTCGGTGACAGCGCAGACGAAGCAGTCAGCGACGAAACACCGTTGGTGCATGTGGAAGCTGCACTACACCGACAACGTGCCATCACACGTTAACACGAAGCGAAAGGCAAAAACTTCACTGCGTCTTGGGCGACTCCCCGAACCTAACGCGGCGAGCGTTTTAAAGACGATAGTCTTTCTTGCAGAACTTAAACGCAGAAATTTTGGTCTGTCTTTCTGTCTGTCTGTCTTTCTGTTTGTCGGCACGTCACCCGATTCAGCCAACCGGCCAAAGTTGAACCACTTGCTTACCGCCCACCAATCTTGAACTGGTACGGCTGTTCATACTTGTGAACGTTGTCGATCAAAAAGTAAATATTACGCATATCTGAGGCGTAACATCATTAGGTAAGTATTAGGTGGTGTGTTCCTTTAATAGAAAATAAATAGATACGCAATTTTAAAGACCTTGATGGTATGCGTTGAACGTTAAGACAGTAACGCGTTTATTAAAAGATTGCCACAGCTGAAGCGATCAGCGGTCCAAGCCGAGCAAGCGCGAGCGCCAACAACAACCGTCTTCGTCTTCTTTCGCAGGCGTTCTTGTCTGCGCCCTACCATGTTACAAATCACTCCCCCGCGGAAAGGAGCCATCCTGGCGACCTAAGGAACAGGTAGAACTGGTGGGTCATAATGCGGCTTCAGTCGATCGACGTGAACAGTCTCGCGGCCGCGACGACGGCGGTCCGTAGATGATTGAACAGGCTCAATCATATAGTTAACTGGGGATGCTTGACGTAGGACGCGGTAGGGGCCTTCGTACTGAGGCAGTAGCTTTGTGGAAAGGCCAGGAGCGGAGGAGGGAACGCGAAGCCACACCAACGTTCCAGGCGAATACGACTGAGGAGGCAGGTTTTCGTCGTGACGGTCCTTCTGGCCCTACTCGCCCTACAATGTTACAACCCTAGTTTCTTAAGGTGCGCTGAAAATGCGACTGCGCTGAAACTTGTCTTCCTCCGTGCCCTCTGCACAAGCTCGTGTGTTTCGGTTTCGGTTCAGTATTGCATTGTACGAATGACAGGGGGCGCCGCTCTGGCATTCCTGTTAAAGTCCCTGAAAAATATAAAGTAGCGCCAACTGCGTCCCTTCGCCTCGGCCTCCTCTCCTAGCAGCTGCAGCAACGCCCCTAGGGTGTCCTCCGGGAAGCTACAGATTCTACCCGCTGTAGTGAAAACCTCTTCTTTCTGCTGTTGTACCGGTGGTTGGTGCCACTGCCAGAGCAGGTCTTGGTGCCACTGGCACAGCAGGTCGGCATCCTGAAGCATTCAGAACCACCGTACGAACTGGCTCAAGCGCGTTCGACCACGCACCGGTCAACTAAACAACCCAGACGAGGACAAACAAGATGGCGCTCGGACAACCTTCTAAAAAGCTAGTGCGCAACTCTAGCGATTACTCAGCGACGCCGAGTTTGCAGTGGCGCTTCCATCAGGAGCGAGCACTTTTGCGTGCTCGAAGATTATGTACCGTACGATTTTATGCTGTTGGACACCATGAAAAGACGCCACATGCTTCGGTATACATTACATTGCCGCATTTATCGCTATTAGGAGCTGGCTCGCCAGGTTTCAAGCTGGGGCGAAGTTCTGCGACGTAACCCGCATCCATTCATTCGAAGCGTCGTGGAACGCGAAGAGGAGCGCTGCGCGCGTCGTGTCTTCCACCTAGCCTGGCCGTTAATTTTCACAGGGCGAACGGGGAACGCGGTCGACAGCCATGCGAGCGTCGGACAGTTATTTTTAGGGCCACTTTGTTGTGCGCGTCTCGAGGGCAGTTTTCAAATTGAAAGAACATTAAGAGCGTTGCGTCTGCAAGTGTCGACAATGGAGAATCAGACGCTCTTATAGATATTTCTTGTATATATATGCTTCATCAGTATGTACATATTGGTAAATTGTGTATATGGTTCATAAAAATTGTAAATAATTCAAACCTTGTATATATATATATATATATATATATATATAACAACGTGTGTCACGTCTTCATATGATGGTAGAGGACTTGCGCGGAAGATTCACGGGTTTTCCCGATCTTCTCCGGACCAGCTCCTCAATCATCACTCACTTCGTGGATATGGCGTGAATTTTATTTCATTCCCTTTATTTCGCGGACTTTTCCAACTGCGTCACTTAGAACTGCAGCGCCCTCGGGCGCTCTAGCGGAAGAATTGCACAAGCTTCTCTTTCCGGCCAAGAGCCATGCTCTACGAGCTTCGCAGCTCAACTAACTTCAACTGCAATCTACAAAGCGCACGAGTGAGGAGGCGCCTGTACACTGACACGAATGGCGCTACTTTAGTTATTTTTCAGGGACTTTAATTCCTGTTTTACCCAGGCGACGTGTAAGTAAGAGAGTTTGTCGAGAGTACTCGTTGAGTGCGGACGTTTCTTCTCCTTCGGCGCATCGCGCCAAAGAGCGTGTTCGGGCTGCCCGGCGTCCCCACCGGTCGCGTTGGTCACCGCCGGTCTTCGCCTGCCGCTGCGCCGGGACTACCAGCCCGCAACACAGCACTCATGTTTCCCGACGTATTGCCAGATGGCGTCCATATCTCACGCAGCGCCTCTTCTATCGTCTTTAGACGACATTTGCAGCGAAGCACGCAGATACGCGGCCAATTTTTTAGATGCGAAGTATCTTATGGCGGAGTTCAATCCGGTGGTGGTGGTGGTGGTGGTGGTGGCGTGCGGCGTGACCACCCTTACTGCGCATGCGCATACCCTCTCCACTCACCCGCTCCACTTCCCCTCACCTTTTCACTTCTCCTCTCCCCCTTCCCCATCTCTCCTTTCCTCTCCCCTCCCCCTCCAATTCCCCTCCCCCCTCCCCTTTTCAACTCTTCCTCTGAAACGCGGGCTAGACATGCCGAAATTCTCTCCTGCGCAACGCCGCGATGAGCACCAGCGCATGCGCGTCCCCTCCCCCTCCCTCTCCTCTCCTACGCTGCCCCGCTCGCACGCCTGCCGACTGCGTTCCCCGCTCGCCCTGTGAGAATTAACGGCCAGGCTAGAGGGAAGACAAGACGCGCGTAGCGTTCCTCTTCGCGTTGCACGACGCGAGGTCGGGAGCATGCCCAAAGAATGCCAACGGAACGCGATCGTGCAAGTGCTCCGGCTTCGCATCGCCTCATGGTCCCCTTTAGCGGGAAGTGGTGTAATTTTTCATTTGCATCGTGTTCCGAGGGCCCAAAATAAAGTTTATTCATCCATCTATCCATCGAGACGCTTTAACCATGGCCTTCGAGATTGCGCTCCAGCGCGCAAACTCTGAGGCCATGGTTTGACTGCGTCGTCGCCGAATCGTTCTCTATCGGCGCTAGTTAGTGGCATGCCACATTACTTCACTTCTCCGCTCACAGACGGCGGCACCAGCACGCCCCGCTTAACCCCGTCAACAGAGACCACCGTGCGAGAGAGAATGTGTGAGAGATATAAGGCGCGTTTGTGGAGTGGCGTGCAACTAAGAAAAAGAAAATCGCGGCAGCTTTGTCGGTAGAGCGCCGGGCGCCTATAGTCACGGTCACGAAGTCGTAGGCTCGATTCCCGGCGGGGTAACTTTCCCTACAATTTTTTACTTTCTCATCGTCATATCCGTGACGGAAATACGTCACTAAAACCTTAGTGGACCCCGGCATAAAAATCTTTCGTGTTAAAAAATATGGCTACAATTCACGCTGTGAAGGTGGTTGGACAGCGAAGCGGTAAACGACACCCAGAACGATTACCCATTGCGACGTCGCTTGAATGGTCTTCCGCATTAGATTTGTGCAAGTTTGAGTTTAGCGTCTGACCTTCACCGGGAGTGATGGCCAAGAAGTGCGTTTGATTTTGCATACCGGCAATGCATCTTTCATTGTACACAACCGCCTTACTCGAGGCGTTCATAGCTATGGCGGATTGCTTTGGATCATCGAAGTTGTCGACGCCCATCAGCCTCTCGACCTCGTCTTCTTCTATACCCACTTTGTCATGGAGACGTTCGAAAGTCTGTGGGTTGAAGCGAATGTTGTTGAACTCGTAGAGCGGACTCTGAAGAAGAAGGTCTAATAAATTTAGAACATGCACCCCCGAAACGGTTGTCCATCTATGGCATGAGCACGAGGCCGTTGCTTACATTGTCGTCTCTGTTCTCGACGCCGCTCCTCGTATGCACATTGCTCTTCGGAGTCATCACTATACGTGGCCTTCCCATAGCCGCGTTACAACAGAAATGCAATGCCTTACTAGGCGGGCCCTTTTTTATATATATGTAATGTAGGGACGTCACGTCCAATGTTACAAACTGTGCTTTGGTAAACCTGCGGTTTAGTATATATTTTAAATGAGTATTGACGTCACGCCGCCTGTTACAGGCGCGCCTTATCATGTATCGTGCGGTTTTGATACTTGTTTTGTAGTGTTTTTTTATTGAAATGAATACTAAGCTGTATGCTGTATACTCTAGGCCACGTTGCTTTTGCCCGCGCGTTTTATTCCCATGCGTTTTTTTTTTTTGCCAACGGAGACGAAACCATTGGGGGCACAGGTATACAGGTTCGCTGTAAAAACTCACGGGGTCCCTTATGCATGCGCCTCAGCCGACTCGAAGGAGAAAGCCATCATCTTCTTCATTTTCATCTAAGTCGATGTATTGAAACTCCCGCGAACACGTGATTTTGCAATGCCTCCATGATCGGATGCATTGTAAGCTTTCTGACCCTCAGATTGTTTTGCATTGCCTCCGGGATCGACCCATCTTTGACCAAGCAGTGATGTCATATGATGAAGTCATGATGGCATCGTAATGACGCCACCAATTTCGGCAATCTGTGACGTCATGATGATCCCATAAGTTGACGTCATCACGTGATGATTATTTTTTGCGTCCCTTGTGCTGACGCCGCCGATGTGGGACGCCGACGCGGGAAGCCGGCCAATTTTCACGTTTGATGAATCATCTAAGGCTTAATATTTTCGTTATTGTTTCTCGTACGATTGCAGCTGAAATACTGTACGGCAGTTGTGACGCCATGATGACATCATATTGTGACGTCATCACGTGATGATGATTTTTTGCATCACTCGTGCTGACGCCGCTGACGCGGGAAGCCAGTAAATTTCCGCGTTTGATGAGGCATGTAAGGCTTTCGCCTTAATAAATGAATGAGTGTCTCGTGAGGCATAATCTTTCGCCTGTGCTCTCCTTAGCGTTCGATAAAGGGACTTTAAATTTTAGAGGGCAGCTCCTTGTCTCCCGTTGCTGGGTTGAGCTTCCGTCGTACATCACCGTAACAAAGCGAAAGTGCACAGCGAAAGACTTGGCTCGTGCGCCTGGACCCACGCGAGGTTTTTTTTTTGTCCTGCAGTTCACGCCACTGAGGCATAAAATAAAAAAAAACGATAAGCAATAAGCTATGATTTGATTATAGCTTAAATTATGCTTGTTGCATAATTTTAACCCTTTGTATCCCACAGCCAATCCAGCTGCGCAAGTAAATATTTTTTTCGTATATGCATAAAAGTACATACGAAAGTGGGAATAAACTGAAAACCTGGAAAATTTCACTTTAGGTCAAGAATAAAAGAAGTGTCCACGTACGTGGGCGCTCGGAGCAGCAGTTACGCTAGGTCCATCACCCTTCTTCATCGTACATCGGAACTGTGGTTGCCGGCAGCTCCATTTCAACGCATTAACCATTATCATCATCACTACTTACCATAATCAACGCCTTCTTCATTTCAACACATTCGTATATTATTATCATCATCATCATTATCATCATCATAAACGTTCACGTGGCCGCTTGCCAAAGGCTGATTCGACACTTTCATCATCGTCTTTCATAATAGCAATCATCAACGCGTTGATACCCATGCTGAACGCTTTCGTCATTGCCATCGTTATAACCATTCAAGGCCCATTCGCTTGCCCACAGCTCTATTCGTCATCATGTGTATCGTCGTTGATCATCATTACCAATGCGTTCATGGTTACGTTCAAGCTGAATGCTCTCATCATCAGCAGTAGCACTGTTCAAGAGGCCTTCGCTTGTTGATGGCCCTGCTTGAACCCGCTAATTATCGGCGCTCTCCCAATCGAAACATTCGTTTCCACTAGTCAGCTCGAAAATTATGGCACGTATGTCTTCATCACTTACTCCACGTTCCGAATAAAGCAAATAAATTCTAAACGTAACATCTAAGAGGCGTATTTAGCTATATTACAGATAACGTTTCGCGCGGAGGCTCACGGCAACGAAGCGTTCTATCAGCTTCTTACACGAACGCGGTATGTCTGGCGTCCACAAACGTAGACGCCGCTGCGACAACTCAACTTACAAAGCTTTGGTCGCTCGCAGTTCAAGAAAAATCACATAAAAACAAGATAAACCCTTCCTTTTCTCGAATAAAGTCGCCTAATGTTAAAACTCTTACGAATTTGCAGCGAATTTACCAAAAAAAAAATATGGGCATACACCTCCACAGGCGACTTGAGAAGAACGCCATCGTCCTGTGCGCACATACCGCTGTTTGTTAACAGAAGCGGACACATATATAGACGTTTTTATGAAATGCTGAAGTAATGCCAACATTTCAAATAGATGTTTAAGGCCATGCATTGTCTAGCCTGATCCCACTTCACTGATATGTTTTGTCCACATATGTGTACGCTGGGATACAAAGGGTTAAGCATAATACGTGCCAACTAGCTGAGCTCTCTGTAATTCTATGCAACAAGCAATAAAAAAATACACGAAAAGTGCAAAATAGAAATAGAAAATAAAAACTTGGAGGACGCTTAACCTTCGCCTTCCGGAGCAGAACGCGATAGCATAATCGGGCACCGTGTTCATCGCCTTCCCATTGGCTGGCCTGGCTTCTGTTCTCAGTGCATGCCTCAACCTTGCCGTAAGGAAACGAACGACTGTGCACGTAGCCTTGGCCGTTTCAAACTATCCTAGAATGACGACTGCAAGTAGAGTTGTTAAGTGCCCACTACGCGATAAATCGTCCTTTTGAAAATTGGCCATGTACCCACTAAGCTGCCGTAAGGTACCACGCGCTGCCTCGCATCTGCACTCTGTAATTGGCGGGCAGCTTTAAACCACGCACTCGTTGCACAATTCACAAGTTTTGACGCCTAGCGCGATTCTACGCATCTGCCACGCAATATTACATGCGCTAAGGAGACTCCTCCCACTGCATATGACATTCATATAGCGTTTCTTGCGGAGGAAGTTTCAAGAAATAGCGTAGCTCTGGGGTGGAACACCTGATTGCCACGCCGACAGCCCAAGTTCAATTCTCACTGAAACCTAAATCTTTTGGAGCTTGCTCGCCAGGTTCTTAAGCTGGGGCGAAGTCCCGCGCCGTAACCTGCATCCACCCAAGCTTGGCTCAGCGCACGCTTGCGCGAAAGAAAAGTTTTCTTCCTCTTGTTCATTGAGCGCCTTGATGGTGACATTAACACAGCCAAAGCACATATAGCTTAGCCAACTATAGCATGCGCACGCTCGCGCGAAAGAGAAGTCTTCTTCCTCTTGTTCTTCGAGTGCCTTGATAATGATATTAACGCAGGCAAAACCAAATATAGCATAGCCAACTTTGGCATGCGGCGCTCGCTCTACTCCGGCAGTGCGTTTCGATACTAACAACATGAACGAAGAAGAAAAGGCGGCGGAGCGGAGGGCTCGCAAGGCAGTAGCAGGGCGGGCGCGCCGCCAAGACCTTGCGGTGAGAGATCGCGGGGCCGTAGAGAGATGTCCTAGTCGTGCGGACCCCGAGATACAAGCCCGCGAAGCCGAAGCAGCGCGGAAGTGGCGGCAAGAGAACCTCGAAGAGGTACGGGCACGGGATGCAGCAGCGAAGCGCCGAAAGCGGTCGCTACCTGAAGTTGGTGGCACCGACGCGCGCTTCAAGCGCGATTTCCTCGACCACACGTTCGACCACAGCTGCAAGGTCTGCGACCGCTTGTGGTTCGACAACAACCTGACCACAATCGCTCCTATAACAACGTGTGGCGTCTTTATATGACAGTAGAGAAACTGTACGGAGCATTCACGGTTTACCCGAGTATCTCCGAGCCAGCTCCTCAATCATCATTCACTTCGTGGATATGGCGATTTTGTTTTAAAGAAATCGATTTCCCTCGAGGGCCACTGTTGGGAGAGTTGGTGTGGAATGGCGCATTGTCTTTCGTAGTATTCATTACTGAATGAACGACATTTGTTGCTTCTGTCAGTTTCACTATCCTACTTTTATTTCTGCTACTAGTTATTTCTGGATTTACTAGATCAGTTTTGTTGTTGATCGTGCATTTGTTGCGCGCTCTGCAATGGCTCCCGCTAGAGCCGGCAGTATCGTCGAATAAATAAATAAAGTAAATAATACGCTACCGCCGCTTCATCTTCGTGTTTCAGTTTATGAACACATCAAAGCTAATATGGACGTACAATAGCACTCAAACATCACCCCATTATTGCCTGGTGGACAAGGTGACGAGTATAACAGAAAATGCCGTGTACTTCAACAGATCTTATAACTCGTCCGACAAAAGGTAAGCATCAACGACCACCTAACATGCGTATTTAATTTAAGCATATTTAACCTTTCCCCACGGATTAGGGTGACTGAGAGTCTGGAAGGAGCATTTGTTCCTCACTTCCACAACATGATGACCGTTGGCCCTAACGGTACGTGATTAATAAGAAGTTTAGCTGCTCAGTCTGTTGCATGCTCTCACGCTCACCTGATATTGCCGGGAATAATACTTGAGTGAGTGCCGAAAACTTAGTTGCGAAGTATTCTTTCCCTTTGCAAGCAGTTCGACACAGTAGAGGTGTATGCGGCACATTTTTTTCTTGTATATTTTGATATTTGTTTTTTTAGAATAACAAAGCAGATGGTTGGAGCTCGGAGGGATTTAGCATTATTGCTGCTTTCAACCATGTTCGGGCATTTCAAATTCTGGAGATTTATTTGATATAAATTCAAATTACCTGGATAATGAAAAACACAACAGACGGTCAGCAATTAAAGTTTCAGTTATGTATTTCAGAAACTCCAACACTATTCTCATGGGATGCAACTTGAGGAGATAAACTTGCGCTATCGCAGTCCCTTTACTATACCCGATTATAATTTTGAAAAGTTGTTCGGTAAGTTTTTAATTGCATGTTTAGCTCTAAACAGTGTACTGTTTGACACCTACACGAGTATTTATACATCTCATAGCAATAGTTGTATCAAATAATGATTTCGTATGTTCACAATAGTTTTTTTGTTTGCGTCATGTTAAGTACTTCCAAAACGCCAGCCCTAACCTCCGCACTCTGTTCTCATAGTCCTGCTTATTGCAAAATTCGAAATGTGCGAGTTAGAACTTAGTTTTTTACGGCAGATTTGCTCCGACCTCCCTTGTTGTTTATGTTGCTTTCTTCATTGGTTCTGTCCAGAGCAGCTACAAGTACATCATTGCCGTCCAATACGTAACCAGTGATTAGGGGAATGGATGGTGGAACTTTATTAAATATAGTCCTGAGAGACGCGACTAGCGCGCAGTGGGCTTCTCCCACGTTGGGACGGGCAGGCTTAGCCTGACCGCCGCATCGTGGGCTCTCTGGACGGCCCAAAGCTGATCCCCCTTGTTGGGGCTTCTGATGGCGGAGCTCCACTTGGCTGGGTCGGCTTGTTCACTGCCCAGTAACGAGGGGCATCGCCAGAGCATATGCGCTAAGTTAGCTATTTCCCCACAAAGGGGACACGAGCTGCTACTGTAAGTATCCGGGTAAATTTTGTGAAATAAGGCCAGATTTGGATATGAATCAGTCTGCAGGAGTCTAAGCGTCATGGCCTGGGCTCTGTGTAGTTTTCTGTGAGGAGGGGGGTAGACCCTCCTGCCTAGGTAGAAGTGCTGGGTAATTTCATTGTATGTGGTGGGCTGATCTCTATTGTCCAACGTCGTGGGCTGGGGAGAACCTCCGTGGGCGCGGAACGTCATGCCTCGCGCCTTGGAGTGGGCCAGCTCGTTGAGGTTGTTGGGCCTCCTTCAAAATGACCCATGTGAGCAGGGAACCACGTTAAGATGTGGTTAGAGATGTCTTTTTCACCGAGAATACGGCGTGCTTCCTTGGCGATTGCGCCGACGGCGAAGGCACGGACGGCTGCCCGTGAGTCGCTGTATACGTTCGCGCGCTTCTCGTCGAGGAGAGCGACAGCGATGGCCACCTGCTCGGCAGCGCTCGAGGAGGAACATTCAATCGATGCGGCGTTGATGACCGAACCAGCTTGGTCGACCGAGACCACTGCGTATTTGTTGCTGTTCCTGTACCTGGCCGCGTCGACAAAACAGCTCTCCCCAGGGACCTCTGCTACACTGCGGAGGATCGTCGCTGCCCTGGCCCGTCTTCTTCCCGTGTTTCGCAGCGGGTGCATATTGCGCGGAATGGGGGAAACGATGATTTGTTCACGTTGTCTTCTTGGCAATCCCTGGTAATTGTCGTCCACTGTAGCCGACGGGATACCCATGGCCATCAGGAGTCGCCTCCCAGCCTTCGTGCCCGAGAGTCTGATGACCTGTGCCCTCTCCTGTGCCTCCGCAATCTCCTCCAGCGTATTGTGCATTCCCAGCTGTAGGAGTCGTTCCGTCTGCGTGTAGTTCGGGATACCAAGAGCGCTCTTGATGCCTCTCCGGATCATGGCGTTTAATTTATCCCGCTCAGCCCTCCTCCAGACATGCATGGCCGCGACGTAGGTAAAGTGGCATAGTAAGAACGCGTGGATAAGCCTGACCAGGTTGTCTTCTGCAAGACCACTGCGTCTGTTGGCGACCCTCCTGATAAGGCCGATGGTGCTGTCAGTCTTTTTTGCGAGCCGGAGGATCGTTTGGCTATTGGTGCCCGACGACTCCACGATCATACCGAGGATGCGGATCGACGCGACCCTAGGGATTATGTCCCCACTCTTCGTATGCAGGTTGATGTCACTCTCTGCCAGGGGCTTCCAGTCTTTTGGCTTGCGTCCCCGCCTGCTGGGTCTATACAAAAGCAGCTCTGATTTACTCGGTGAGCACCTGAGGCCCGTGTCCTGCAGAAAGGACTCTGTGTAGTCGATGGCTTCCTGGAGGGCAGATTCAATGTGCCCATCGCTGCCTCCAGCACACCAGATCGTTATGTCGTCCGCGTAAACAGTATGTCCGATGCCTTGAATCTTGCCCAGACCCTCCGATAGACCAACCATGGCGATATTGAACAATAGCGGTGAAATCACGGACCCTTGCGGGGTGCCCCTATCGCTCAGTGCCATTTTGTCCGTTTCGATCTCGCCGACCTTGAGCAGGGCGCTGCGTCCCTCGAGGAAAGATCGAACGAAAGCATGGAAGGCCGCGCCCAGGCCTAGGTTCGAGATTGAGTCGAGAATGAACGAGTGATGTATATTATCAAAAGCCTTCTCTAGGTCAAGACCGAGAATGGCCCTCGTGTCCCGGGTGTTACTGTCGAGTATCTGAGTCTTGATGAGCCTCATAGCGTCCTGAGTTGAAAGACCGGGCCTAAATCCCACCATGTTGTGAGGAAACAGCTCGTTTTCCTCGATAAACCCTGTGATTCTGTTGTGGATGACGTGCTCTGCCACCTTCCCCACACAGGATGTAAGAGAGATAGGCCGTAGGCTTTCCAAGCTCGGTGGCTTGCCGGGCTTAGGAATGAGGATGACCCGCGCAATCTTCCACTGCTCAGGGACTGCGCCCTCCTTCCATATACGGTTGATTTCGTCCGCGAGAAACTCGACCGACTCGTCCTCGAGGTTTCTGAGTGCCTTGTTTGTTACACCATCCGGGCCTGGCGTGGATCTACCGTTGAGATCATGTAGAGCTCTCCGGATCTCCTCGATGGTGAATGGTTCGTCCAGAGTGGAGTTTGGTTTCCCATTGTATTCGGTGTAAGCGCCGCCATCGCTCGTTTTCAGAGGCAGGTACTTTTTTGCAAGATAATCCAGGACTTCCTCCTCCGTTGATGACCTCGTGGCTTCGTGAAGGGTCTTGGCCAGTACTCTTCTCTGATTTGATTTGGTTCCGGTCTCGTCAAGGAGGTGTTTTAGAAGATTCCACTTGCCCCGCGTCCGCACCTGACCATCGATCGAATTACAGATATCATCCCACTGCTGTCTTGACAGCGTTTGGCAGTGTTCTTCTATCACCTTGTTGACCTCGGCAATTTTCTTCCGGAGCCTGCGATTGAGGCGCTGGCCCTTCCATCTCTCGAGGAGTGACTGCTTAGCTTCGAGAAGGTGCGCAAGTCGGCTGTCCATCTTCTCTGTCTGCAAGTCTGTCTGCACCATCTTGGTGGCCTCCCGGACATCCTGCATAACTGATTCGGTCCATTGTTCTAGGCTTTCCGGCTTCTCTCCATGGTCTGCTCGTTCTCGGCGGATTTTGCGGAACCTGTCCCAGTCGGTAATCGAGAAGGCCCGAAGCTTTTTCTGAGAAACCTCAAAGGTGGTCGTAGTTATGTAGTGATCGCTGCCGAGATCGACCATCAGGTTGGACCACTTGACTGAGTCGACGTTCTTGACGAAGGTGAGGTCTGGTGCAGAGTCTCGGGTGGTAGATGTGCCCCGCCTGGTTGGGAACGCCGGGTCTGTCACTAAAGAGAAGCCGAAATCACTCGTTTCCTGCCACAGGCTTCTACCCTTAGCCGTGTCGTGGGGGTAGTTCCACGCATGAAAAGGGGCGTTAAAGTCCCCAGCCACTATGAGAGGCGAGGTGCCCGCCAGCCTAACTGCCCTGGTGATTACTGTTTTGAACCGTTGCCTGTGCTCTTTCGGGCTGCTGTATACATTGAGAACGTATATGCTATCCTTGTTTGCTTGACCTGGGATGATTTCAATCAGAGACTGCTCCGTTTTTCCGGGCGGGATTCTCAGATCGTGAACGATGAACGTGCACTTGTTGCTAACCAGTGTGCAGATGCCCCTGCCATCTCCGTGTAGCGCATGGGATTTGTATCCCGGAAGAGTGATGTTGCTTGCTAACGTTTCTTGCAGTAAGATAACATGTGGCTTTTCTTGGTGAGTGCGAATAAATTGCTGCAGAGTGTTTCTTTTGTGTTGAAACCCTCTGCAGTTCCATTGCCAGATTCTGAATTCCTTAATTGGCGCCATCATCACTGTTCTGCTTGCTGGTCGCACTGGCGACGCGTGGTGGCGCGTTGCCGTCCACGACCGGGCGCGACGTAGCCTCTGGCGCGCCTTTGACTTGCGACTCGAGATTCTCGATCCTAGCGTTCATGGCCGCGAAGTGTTGCGCCACACCTGCGCGGAAACTGTTTAGCTGCTTGCCGAGTTGCTTAATATCAGTGCTGAGGCTGTTTAAAACTTCTCTTATTTCGGATTTCGCTCTGTTGGCCGCACTGTCCGCGTTGCTTGAAACCGCTCTCCTCTTGGCGGGGTGGCCCGATGATGTCTCATCCGCGCCCACCGGGACCTCCATGGGCTGTGGGGAATCTGACTATGACGCTGGGTTGCGCATGTGAATTGCTACTCTTCTTGAGCTCCGCTACCTCGGCTCTAAGCTGCTCTATGATACCTCGCATTGCTGCATTCTCTTTTTCTAACTGGGATAGTTTGACTAAATAATGCTCTGGCGATGGACCCCCCCGTTACCTTTTCGGTGGATCCTCTGACACAGTCGGCCCAGGTCCTCGATCCGGGCGTGTCCTTGAACGAGATTTTGCTCCGCGGACCCCGGGACCGGGAACGGCTGGTGGAACCTGATGTGCTTCTAGGTTTGGATCGGTCCTTGACGCGACCCCTGGAATTCGAACGGCTTCTAGATCTGGAGCTGGAGCGGGCGCTAGGGTTCCTCGAGTGACCGTGAGCGGGAAGATCGCTCCCCCTGGTGGCAGAACGGCGCCTAGAGCGAGATCGACGAGTCGACGACTTTGGGGTTGCATCATCCTTCCTGGCCGCTTGAGCTCTCTCCCGTCTTCGAAGACGAACGACGTACGGAACTTGAAATCTGTGCTTACAGGACTTGTCCGCCGTCGGGTGTTGGCCCCCGCATAGGCCACACTTGGGAGTGCAGGCATGGGTGCTGTCCGTGTTGTTCACCCCACAGCCGCGACAGATGACGTTCTCCGGCGTCGGGCAAACATCTGCGCGATGACCTAGTCTGCCGCATGCGTAGCAGTTATCGTGTTGTCGTAGATATAGAGAACATTTCACGAGCGAAGGCCCGTACCTGACGAAATTGGGCACTTTGTACCCGTCAAAAGCGATGACTACAGTTTCTGTGTTCTTGATCCTTTTGACCGCCAGGGCTAAAGGGTTCCTCGAATTGATGATGTTTCTGTCCAGCTCGGCCTGGCTCTGCCCGATATCGACGTTACGAATCACGCCCTTGCATGTAGCATGAGGGGCTGCCTCGTAGGTGCTGACCTCGTGCTGGCTTTCCCCGATGGTTATGAGTTCCACCTTGAGGTAGGCGTCGGCGTTCACCCTGGATGGAGTGCTGGCGACGATGATGTTTTGCATGGTGTTGGGGCATATGATGTCTTGGATAACTCATAACCATCGGGGAAAGCCAGCACGAGGTCAGCACCTACGAGGCAGCCCCTCATGCTACATGCAAGGGCGTGATTCGTAACGTCGATATCGGGCAGAGCCAGGCCGAGCTGGACAGAAACATCATCAATTCGAGGAACCCTTTAGCCCTGGCGGTCAAAAGGATCAAGAACACAGAAACTGTAGTCATCGCTTTTGACGGGTACAAAGTGCCCAATTTCGTCAGGTACGGGCCTTCGCCCTTGCATGTAGCATGAGGGGCTGCCTCGTAGGTGCTGACCTCGTGCTGGCTTTCCCCGATGGTTATGAGTTCCACCTTGAGGTAGGCGTCGGCGTTCACCCTGGATGGAGTGCTGGCGACGATGATGTTTTGCATGGTGTTGGGGCATATGATGTCTTGGATAACTTCGTCGAGGCCGAGCCCCGCTGCTGTGAAAATCGCCTGCCCGAGTCGAATAGGGCCCGTCTTCCGGACGTCTAGTCCTCCCCGGGGGCGAAATATGATTCTGAAATGTTCCTTGGGTAGTGGTGGCATCCTCGACGCTTTAATGATCTTGTTCCTTGCCCCCTTGGCTCTCCTGCTGTGCTCTGCTTCGCGACCCGATCCGCCACTCTCTGCCCGCGGTCGATCGCCGGGCCGCCCTCGGCCAGCACTCTTCTTGATGGCTACCGATCGCCACCCGTACTCCGCACTAAATTCTTCCGGAAGAAGCTCCTCCCCCTCCACAGTGATCATCATGCCCTCCTCCATGCTGGAGTCGAGGTACCGAGGGAAAGCCCTCGTGACAGTCCCACTCGTAGCGTGGTTGGCACAGTGAAACGTTCGTAAAATGGTGAAAAGTCCACCCACCACAAAATCGTTGATATGGTGTTGAATCCCAGGACTTTATCCGTCGGATGGCACCATTTCCGTTGATGATTGAGAAAGTTAAGCAGCCGAAACAAATTCAAGAAGCGGGAGCCGAAGCATTCGACGTAGCGCTCTTCGTCTTCGTCTTCCTCCTTCTCTGATTAGGGGAAGCCATTCACCTATTCGAGATGGAAAGTTGCATGCACTTGTGTTTGAAGTCTGCTTAGCCAAACTGAAATTTCAAACGCAAGTCTAACTTACATTTTTTTATTGCAATAACAATTATATGGGCACTCTCGATGGGCTGCTGTTGCCATCGGCGTCGCCGATGCCGTCGCCGTCGCCGTCATTTCCTCTATAAAGTTGAAATCGATATCGTCACGTGGTCGTGACGGTGAAGAAGACTTCAGCAAAACACGGAAATACCCAACTCTTTAATTGGTCGAAATTATGGCCGGGAAACGGAAAGTAACACTGCGAGTAGTGCACGCTGTATACTGATAGCAGCGAACAGAGCATCGGCATTTATTTATGCCGCATCGACCATACAAGCCTTATTGCTCGTGGCCGCGTTAGTTCCGGAATAATCTCAACTGTTCGCGGTTGCACGCTCAAGCCTATAGGAAGATTCTAAAATATAAATAATATCAATAAATATATACTAGAATATAAGAAGATTAAAAGGTAATCTCGAAGGTTCTAGAATATTAGGGCGCGGCTTGCGCAAGGCAGCGGTTACGCGAGCTGCGCACTAGTAGCATAAAATAACAAAAGAAGCAATATCATTGCCCCGCGCAACGCATGTTCTATCCGCGGCTAAAAAAGCGCGCGAGCGCTGGCGACGCACACAGATGAAACAAGCCGGCCATGTCCGTCGCAGTGAGGGCGCATGTGATAACATCACTCGCTGTGTGAGGCCTGCAGTTGATTGCTCCTCAAGCATAGAAGAAGCCCCCCACCCATCTCTTGTCGGGCGAAGGAGCGTGAAGGGACGCCAGGGATGGGGGGCGGGATTGCGTCGCTCGAGCGGCAAGTGCGAACTTAGATCATGCGGGCCGCGGTCCAAGCGCTGTCGCGCGCGCTATCTCGGCAGACATCAGCGAATGGCCCGCTTACTGCGCGTTGAGACGACAGACGGCACAAAAACCATTTAGCTCACTGAAGCTGCCGTACTACCATACCCAAGCGTTGGGATCGGATTCAAAAGAGCTGCTACTCTTACTTCGTATAACATTAGAATTTGTTGCTATCACATTCATTGCTTCCTCGTTGCGGCGAAACTGTGATTTTTATGAGGTCATTGAGCATCCTATCTAGCTTTTGAGAAGGGCTTTATCAACTTCTATGTGCGATTTGGACATTGATCTGCAGATTCGCGTGATTGCTGCAGACGTAATCAGCATGAGGTACAGTACTTTCCGCACGTAAGTTTTCATATTGAGCTCTTCTTGCAGCGTCCTGTCATTACAGTAATTGATCCTATATAAATAATTATAATTTTTGTCTGGGATAACCTGCCTATGTCTCTACTGGAATCTTTGAACATTACCACGAATGTTCGCTTTAATTCATCATGCCTTTCGCTACAGACATACACGCACACTTACATGCATTGGATATATGTCCTAGCTTTTTATAGTAATCACAGTGCTTGATGGCGCTAAGATCGAAATACAGTGACATAATACAAAGGCAGCTGAAAAAAAGACTAAATGCTTATACGAGGACGTGGTAATGAGTGTAGATGGGTTGCAAAGATTGCTGATAGTTATTCACGATTGGGAAACCACAAAAAGAAGCAGAAAAAGTGCAACCATATTGCACATACAGCACATTCCGTGCATAGTCGTACAACAGACTTATACTCAGAATTTTTGAATGACGCTTACCGTTGTTCCGACAAAACATGTTCAATCTGCACAGGTCAGTTTTAAATGCGAAGCATTTCTTAGCGAACCGAAGGCATTTTGAGCGTTTCTATCTATCTATCTATCTATCTATCTATCTATCTATCTATCTATCTATCTATCTATCTATCTATCTATCTATCTATCTATCTATCTATCTATCTATCTATCTATCTATCTATCTATCTATCTATCTATCTATCTATCTATCTATCTATCTATCTATCTATCTAGCCAGCCGCCTACGTCTCGGTAGCATGGGGCAGACCTAAATAGGCATATGAGGGTAGGAGAGTTGAAGAATATCACTATCTGGTCGCGACACGAATAACGTGAAAATCTTGTCGCGTACGCCGTAAAAGTCTCTCCTCCAGACACGTGTCGCACATAGCCGTATGCCACGGGACACGGTAAGCGGGTATGCGCCATAGTTGATTGACAGTTTATATCTTCCAAGGAACGGTCAGAACAGACAGTGACAAATTAAATGCGACAGCGTAAAGAAAGACCGACATCAGTGGCGTTCATCCGACGAGTGCAAAGAATAAAAATCAGGATCCCAGTAGGAATCGAACCGAAGCATTCTGCGTGGCAGTCAGTTATTCGTCCACAGAGCCACGCCACGTCTTGAAAATGCTTTGGAAAAAGACGCTATGGAGGCCTAACGTTGGTTCAAGGTCATTTGTGGTTGCGGTGGTGGCTATCTAGTTTTTAACAAAGCAACAAACACTGCATATGTGTTGCCCCCATCCTCCACACACACCCAAAAGGTTGCGCAACGTGAACTACCAAGAAAACAATATTCCCTTTTTCTTTGAGAACATAGCCTCTAAATAGATATTCCAGATGTTAGAAGCGCCGTGCACTAACGTAACAGAAATTCGCATTCGCAGTGGAGCGCACGTTCTGCAAACTTTTGTGCGTGGTTTAAATCTATGGTACAGGCGCCATGCCGGGTCAACGTCAATTGTAGTTACAGTGTGCTCCGCCTTTATAGCATTCTAACAAAGAATAAATTTTATTGCTAAGATTCAGCAAGCTATCTTGAAGCGTTGCTCAACGCCGGAGGAATACACTAACGAAAGCTACTTATGATATTCACGTCATCGCGCCGTAAAATGCCCTTCGTTTCGATAATACTGACGTGTTTGTTCTTAGGTGAGTGCTTACTTTGTCAAACCATAAGTTACCCTTTAAACGCCAGAGTAGTCAACGTGCTTAGCAATGCCACGATCGGTGTGTACACAACTACTACGCTTACAAAAACAGATAGACCTCGCAACGCTTGGTTCAAAGAGAAAAAAAAAATGCAGCATAGACAACTACTCTCTGAATGCTTCGCATGAAACCGATTCCCACAAGGCATGTCATCTGTCGTATTTTCCTTATTGCTACCTAGATAGAAAAGTAAATACTAAAGAAATGTATAATAGTCCTTCAACGAAGGAGCGCACATTTCTCGCCTGTGTGCACGGGATAAGAATGTTTCGCATGGATCAAAAATACTGACGTTGATTGCTAGCATAAATGCTCAGTGATACCGCATTCAGCCATATTTGCATATGATAATTCAGATTGGTCATCTAGTTTAGTTGACTCCTGAGGCCACTCAAGTTAAGGCTTTTGCAGCTGAACACTGTTTCTTAACACGTCATGCCCCATAGTGAACCTGGCACAACATAGAAGGGTAATAAACCGAGTTGGAAGTTTGCGCTCGTCTTCGTGTACCTTTTGCCTTCGTCTTGTTTTTGCGCTATAATAATTGTCTGGCACAACAATTAAGCGAACATGGGTGATTCAACAAGGGAATAATAGAAATAATTTTACTATTTCAGGTAGCGTAAAGGTGCGGAAAGAAGTATTACAGTACGCGAGCGGCAACTACTCCTGCGGAGTGTTTCGGATTCAGATTACGGGTGGTACGTATAAATGACTTGTTGTTGAACCTGCTGAACAGACGAGCAGCTGAAAAACAGATACACGAAAAAACCGATGTGCTCTCTAGAAAGTCATCCTTATTCCTAGCCATGCAGTGCGTATGTAAACGGAATGACACAAGTCGTCAATATCAATTATCAGCTACTGAGTTGATTGGGTGTCAAAAACAAGGAAATGGGGTTAAAGCAAAACAAAAATCAGTGCTATGTAAAATTAGCAAGAAACTACCGCCTTAGAAGTGTATGAAGAAAGAAAACGGCAGCATAGACGGTACGTGGGATTTGCCAAATTCTTTACTATATTTTTTCATTGCTGTGCTTGCTGTTGGCGCGTTTGCTCTTGACGTGCTTACGCTGTAACCATCGTTTGCGTTTTTGCTCTTTGTAGCATCCTTGCTACAGGAATGCCTTTTGGTGATTCGATTGTAGTGTCACAATAAATAAATAAATGAATAAATAAATGAGTAAATACACAAACAGTTAACCACCAAAGCTGAGGTTGGTGATCACTCCACTACCCATAACAGTAAGCACAAGCAGCTGTAGCAGCAGCTGTAGCTACTCGGTTGGCAGATAGTCCCAGTCTACGCGAATAGCACGGTTTCATAAGCACTCAATGCTCCTGTGGCTGCTGATCACCTACTCGGTCAACTGAGAAATCTTTATGCTCGCATTGCGTTCATACGACTGGCCCATGGTGTCTTGTAGCGAAACACAAGATTACGCTCTGCGACACTGAAATGAGAAATCCACACTGAACCTAAGGTACTCGTAGGCAACACCATAGGCAGGCCGTAGGCAGGCCATAGCTCCACGATAGCATTTCTCATAGTTATATGGTTGTTTACGCCCATGAAATCCGAGAAATTATTACTATTTTGTTTGCTCTATATGTTCAGGCTTCCTTCATACGAGTCAAGGAATGCGTAAAATCGTTCTCGCATATTCGCGCTTTGGTTAATAGGCTTGAAACCGTTTCACGTTAGTGGCGCAATCTCACGTGGATGCTAGAAAGCTAGTGCGTACTTTTTGCTTATAGCGTGTCCGTAACTCGCGCGTCTGTATCTTTGCGAAAGGCCGAAGCGAAGCGTGCGTACAACCTCGCAGCGTTGTTGCGTACACTACTGAGAGTTTTTGCTTAATGTTTAAAAAGCTTGGAGGGTGCTTAAACTACGCTGTAAGAGCGAAACACGATAGCGTTATTGGGTTCCTTTCGCATCACGTTCTCATTAGTTTGCCATGCCTCGCTTTTTGGTGGACACCTCAACTTTATGTGAGGAAAAGAACGTCTGTGCACATGACGCCGGCTTTCGTAAGCTCTTCGGGGGTGTTTACTGTAATTAGAGTCGCGAAGTACGCTCTATGTGTCTGTAAGGCCTACGTAGCTGGCACTTTCGTCAGTGATGTGGCTGATGATGACGACGATGATCATAAGTAATAGCAGAGCCCTTTGTAATGTGTTGGAAGCTCTCCACCGCCAACTCGTTACGAAATTTCCTTGGTATGACATCTGGCATTCCCATGGTATTCCCGTGGCATACCCATGAAATTCCCATGGCATCCTAGGCTTCTGACACGCAATATTGCATCTGGTAATCTAACTCTTCGCACCACAGCACGACTGTATAGGATCCTTTTCCGAAGCAGCTTCAAGCACTGGCGTGGCTGCATGGTAAAAGACTTGGCTGCGACGCAGGATTATTGGATTAGATTCGGCCTCCAACAATAGTCTTTATTATTGGCATCCAGCTGGCAACCTCATTTTCTGTGACACGGGCATGACCAGGAATGGGGCACATTGACGTAATTGAGGAAGCTGCCACCACATGCCACTACAAAAGGTAAAATTTCGCGACCAGTGGCGAGCTGGACTCATGGAGGCATTTAAACATCGTGTTGGCCTCGCTCTCCCACACACGCTCCCGAGCATTGTATTCAAAAGCTTTGTCGTCAGCGGGAGCTGTTCCAACACACCCCGATACAATGTAGAAGCAGATGTGGGCTTTGGAAACAACAAGAATAAGGCCGACAAAAATGACCGCGGAAGTTACATGGTTTTAGCTGCGCAATAAAGCAGCATTCAATTGAAAGAGTGCTTCTCAGCTAATCTAAAACCGGGAGTCCTTTTTGAAACCTCTCCTCTGAGCTTTACAATGGAAGCTGAAAATCGCCAAAATGGGTCTAAGTTGAGGCAGTTCTCAAAGGCTGTGTGGTAAAATCTTCAAATGGCCTGGGAACGCAGGCGCTTCGCGGCAAGTGATTGGAATTACACCTATAATGCTCAAGTGGTTCTGTCGTATCTGAAACCGAGAGTAGTTTTCAATATCATGTTTCCTTCGTGAGATAAGATTTTTCTTTGCGCTTCCCATTCTGTTACGGCGGGGCGCCCGAACGCCCCCGAGGGAGGGCGCAATATTGTCACGGGGTCGTGACGTCGACGAAGGCAGCAGTCGGAGTGTCCAAGATGAAACTATTTATTTGGCCGAACTTGTGGCTGGGAAACGGAAAGGAAAACTACAGCAATACACTGTACAATGACAGCGGCGAACAGAGTATCGGCCGTCCAAAAAACTGAACCACGGCAAGGGGCGCCGGCGTTTTATAGATGCGGCATCGAACATTCCAGCCTTTTCGCTTGTGGCCGCGTTAGTTTAAGAATAATCTCAACCTTGCGCGTTTGAACGCTCAAGCCTATAAGGAGATTCCAAGGTAATCTCGGAGGTTTCCAGACATTAGGGCGCGGCTTGCGCAAGGCGGCCGCTAGGCGTGCAACGAACTAGTTACATAAAAACGACAAAAAGAAGCGCGCGTGGCAGTATGTACATCTCCCAAAATCCTGGAGATGCCCTTTCAAGCTATCACTTTAAGAAGCGGCACGACACGCCTCTGAGAGATACCATAAGCAAGGGATTCATAAAGGGCACCCCAGAAAAATGTTGACCCCCTCGGGTTTTCCAAGGTGCATCTATGGATCAGTAAAGTTATTTTAATGCGAATAATTCTGTGGCTGCTTCTCCGCGATTTTTATCACTTCGGAGCGGCGTTGCACAATGTAACTCCGCATATATTCGTACCATACAAGCTTTAGTGTTCAAGCCCAGACACACTTGATAGGATGAATAAAAAATTATTTACACGCTTCATAAGTCGCGGGCTTAAGGTGTCATTCATTATATTTCTATATACTATGTTTATCATCACTTCCTATGGAACAGTGGCTACGTACCTTGCAAGGATACCTTCCCTCCATATTGCATGGTTACCAGCAAAAAGGCCACATATGACGTTCAGCCACATTATTTCTGCCAATCGGGCTACACTGCCCGCAAACTACACACCTGCCTCGCCGTCCTCGCCTTTATAAGGCCTAGAGCGGCCAGATGTTTGCCTTAAGATACCAGGAATCACGAATAAAACAAGAAGGTCATCGGTTGCCCTCAAACAGGCAACGCTACTTTATTTACACGAAGAGCACAGTGATCGCATCCATATTTAGACCAACGGTTCCGTTACGGGTAGTAGCTCAACCGCCGCAGAATTAATTCCTGGAAGATCTGTCAAAATACAGCTGAAGATGTATTACGCAACATAAACTACAGCTGCTGAACTAGTAACCCTTCGTGCAGCTCTTCACTTCGTCTCAGAGGAACCACCTAGTTCGTGGTCTATCCTTTGTGATTGCAAAGCAGCCTTACAAAGTTTGGTTCCCGTTTTACGTCATGGCTTGCATGAGCAGCTCGTTGCCGAAATCAGGCATGTTCACAATGAAACCATAGGGAAAGGACACAACATAATATTCCAGTGAATACCAAGTCACTGCGGCATTCAGGGCAATGATCAAGCGGATGCAGCTGCCCGATGCGCCCACGATGGCGTCAGCAGTGTCGCCATCCGGCTATCAAGATCTGACGCAGCAATGCGCCTTCGTGTGCTAGCGCATCATTTAACGCTGCGCAGGTGGAATTCACCGACTTTTACATGTCCACGCCTACATGGCTTAGACCCCGATCTTCAATTACAGGTGCCATCCGAGCTATCACGCCGTGATTCCACCCTGCTCTTCCGTATTTGGCTTGGAGTGGCATTCTCGAATGCATATTGATGCGCCATTGGAATGGCTTATAGCACATATTGTGAACTCTGCTGGTGCAGCGAAACCATCGCGCACCTTCTCAGCGAATGCACCCGTTTCGACACTCAAAAAGCAGCCCTCTTATTCGCATTGGGCAAGCTAGACAACTGGCCTCTAACAGAGGACAAAATCCTAGGGCACTGGCGTACCCGGTCTTCAACGCGAGCGGTTATAAGGGCGTTGCTGCGGCTTCCTCGGCAAACCGGACTGAACAAAAAGTTATGACTGGTCTCACACAATGATTTTAGACCGGATTTGTAGTGTCGTTAGCGACTCTCTCCTTATCTTTCATTCTTTCGTATCCCATTTCCCCTTCCCCAGTACAGTGTAGCCAACCGGAGTATATTCCTGGTTAGCCTCCCTGCCTTTCCTCTACCTTTCTCTCTCTGTTTCTCCTGCAGGAGCATCCTCTCTCGGCCTAGTGGTGAAGCTCGGCGGCTGTTTCGCTTGGAACTGCTTGATCACGGATATACGCCGTTCGCCCTCGGTCTATAAGTGCATCGCACTTAAAAAACTTGAGACTCCGCAAAGCAACCTCGTATTGTGCGAGAGCATATTCGGGAGCCGCGTTAGAGGATACCGGACCATGGCTTTCATGGGCAGGCTTAGGAAAGTTTCGCGGTAGGTCAATTCAGTTTAGAGGGAGGGGTCGCAGATCGGTTTTGATCATGAGCCAACTGAATTCCTATATTGGGCAGCTAGTGTTAGGGATAGGCCTCCTAAGTTTTGAATGTGGACGAAATCAATTTTCGCAATGGTTCTGGACTTGCACTCTAAAAAAAAAGAGTCAAAAGAAAGTCATGGAACCGTGACTCTCTTCGGGCGTCCATGTGACCCCTTTTGGAAGGTACAGGCAGAGAAAAAGAGTTCGCATTTTGGAAGGAGTCACTGGACGCTCCTGAAGCGCGTTTCGATTGGCTTCCGTCATGAAAGAGCCGCCGTATACGCCATACATATCGCGCGCTTGCCCTTTGGCGCCGTTGTGGTGGTTGTGGCGCGTTGCTCGCCGACGGAGACGGGGTTGGCGCCGGGGTGGCGCGCCGCTTCTGGCTTCTCTCTCAGTCATCTCAGTCAGTCTCAGTCTCCTCGTCTATTGGAATGCGTTGCGTGGTTGCGTTGATAGACGTCAGACTCTGCCCAGGCGGCGCTGCGAAAAACACCGCCACCAGCGCCCTCATCGTAGCCCTAGCACTAACTGGGTAGTGCAAAGAGAGCAGCCCGCAAGCGAATGTGCATAGGCTGCAATATAACCCTCCTCTTTCGTTGGTGTCGAGGCGCGGTTTCCTAAAAATCAAGGACCTGGAAAGCTTCTTCCGCCAATCCACGCTTCAGAAACAAAGGAAGCTGATCAAAGCGAACTGCGAGTACAATGCAAAATAAGTTTTCGTTATTCCCGCTTGCTGCAACTCGCAAGTACAAGCGAGCATCACACGACACCGAGTTCGAGGCAAGCCCTCCGACATCCGTTCTCTAGAGCCTAAATGCGTTAAAATCGGGTATATACGTATGCCACAGCGATAAAATACCTACATACACGATCAGTTTACTTAGCTATGCATCTTACGATCAGTGGTGCAAAACTCGGTTCATCAGGGGCGAATGGCTCCGGCGATTTTCGCCTTTTCAGTTGCATTCTCCCTTAATTCATCTCTCGCTTCCTGTGCATTGGAATGTTTTATTACGCATCCTCAAATGGTCTCTTGGTGGTCGTCTTCCGTTTGTATGTACTGCAAATGGGGATACGTGCGTGTCCACATTCGCGGGGTACAGCCAAAGGCAAAACCGTGGCCTCCGAGATAGCTACGGCAACCGCGGAGGACACGGCGAAACAAACCTGAAGGGGGTCACGACCAACATTCTGCGATTTACTTGTATGACGCACGTGGTGTTAGCTAGTTAGAACCAGAACTCTGAGCCTTCAAAACGTACGTACGTCCGCGATGCTGTGTTGTGACGACCAACTCGTCGCGGTGTGCGTATCACGCGTCTCCAGTCTGCCTCTAGCTGCTCACTTCGTGTTACACGACAAGCACCGCCGTCAGAGCCTCTGCTGAGCTTCATAGTCAAGGTTACCACGGTTTTGCATCAGGGCTAGGCAAAACAACAGCAGAGCCACACAGTCATGCCACCGGCTGTGAAGAACGCGGGTACTTCGCTTACCCAACACGCTCGCAACATCCCATATCCAGCGATCTCGCCTTTCTTCTTCGTACGACAACTATGGAAATCGGTAAAACTGAACGTTGTTATTCAGTCTTTTACGTCCGTGGCAATTCACAGCGCAACAGTGCGTCTTTTGCGGAGTTTCTTCGTAGCGTGCGAAGGGGTCTCGTCTGCTGCTGTTTTCGCCGTCGTTCAGGCGAGTGATCCAGCAAGCACTTCACGACGGCTCGGTGGCGCGTCCGACTAGCGGAGAGCAATTCACAGCTCTCGTTCTGAGTGCTAAACGCGCAAACACACGCGATATTAAGCTCAATCGTTGTTTCGCACTCGCTAGTTGCACCTAGTCCCATAGGGAACCCAAGCTCAAGTTTGCGGCGCGACGACAGCGCCGCGCCAGCCGCGCTGCGGCTCTGTCGGACAACACTGAACCGTCGCGCGGCCGACTCAGCCCCTTTCACGGTAGCGGTAGCGCACGTGCGCTCGCGTTCTTCTCTCGGTGCGGGTAACTGTGGGGCCGTCAGCTCGGCACGTGAACCGAGAGGCTTGCTGTGCGAAGCTGCGCATTTCCAAGATGGCAGAAGCGACCCCGCGGAAGCGCAAGCGTGGTCCGAAGTATTGCGGTTTAGTGGCCAGCCACAACAGTGCAGACAAGGCACACGATTCACGTGTTAAACTGTATCGGTTCCCGGGCGTGTCGCACGAGAAATAAAGGCGGCAAGCGTGGATAGCTGACAGCCCTGTCTCGCCTTCTATTTTGGCTGTCTGAGTTCATCGCTTTCGTTCGTTCCGACTACCTGAATCGGTAAGTAACGGGGCGCATGCACGCAGCGACTACAGTAATGATTACTCGCTGTCTTCTCGCATTGTTAAAGTCCAGTTACGGTTGTAGGTGAAGCAACTTTGTGTTTTGATTCCCTGTGCTCGTGAGACCTACCCGTCGTTGTTGAACGTTCACATTCGCGTTATACCGTTAGCGTTGCGCGGTTGGTTGAATTCAACTGAACTCCGCACATTGTCAGAAGTTCGGCGCCTGCATTTTCACGCGTCGGGAAGGCTGCTTTATCACGCCGGAACGGACGTCTGTGCATTCTGAGCAAGCTTTGACATCGTTCTGCAGGTTTGCTTTGTTTTTGTCACTTTATTGGGGTGATATATATTTAAGCCGCTAAATATAACTGGCACTTCATACATGCTTTGCAACTGCAACCTTGAATTACCACCTTCTGACTTTGTGCGATTTTCTAGCCGCGTTCACGCAACAGGTTTTATACGCCTGCCAAGTCGGTATCATAAAAAGAGACTGCAAGCATGACGCGAGAGCCGAAAAACGAGGCGAGCAGTTCATCTTGCTTCACAGTGGTTGAAGCTCAGCTAGCTGCCTCGCGTCTTAATCGGCGGGTGATTCTCCAGCGGCACGGAGGACTTGACTCTAACCTTCTCAGGAAGCAGTGCCATGGCCGTATAATCTTTTTTTCGCACGCCGCAAACGTTCACGAAAGTACACGGCTGCTACTGTAAGCATGCCATATCAAAACAACAATCATATGATTCGTAGTCCACGCCGCAGAACATCGATAGCGTGTACGGCTTCATTTCGGAGTGCATGTGGACCATTATTCATCTTTAACGTGACAGAATGAGACTTACCTCGAGGTATACGTCCTACACGGTGTAATCGCGACTTGGGAAATGCATTTCGCTTTGAGTCGGGCGTGGTTGTCGTCGATCGTCTGCTCTTCACCGTTAACGTGATTGACGAGCTTTCCTCACTTTATCAAGTTCGCTTTGCGGAAGTGCCAGTCAAGCTTGAAGATCCTTTTGAAGCCGCACTGCACGCGGTACATTGTGAGACGCCGCAAGTGCACCGCGAGAGCTCTGCACGTGCACGGAAGCGAGCGGCAACGCGGTGGCGAGAAGGGAAAGCGCTCGCTGATCACGCCCCAGTTTCTCTTTTTCTGCCAGAGATGGCGCTGCCTGTCAAGAGCAGCAGCGCCGCTAAGCGTTGCTTGGGAAGCCTATAGCAAACTGTGCGAGAGAGTCGGTCTATGCACTACTCAATACTTCTCCGACAGGTGGCGCCACACATCTTGGAAACTCCAGAGTCTGACGTCTATAGCGCGGGTTGCATGTCGTGAAGTTTCATCAGTTTCATGTTCATGCACGTCTGCGGTGGTGTTGACGCCGGCTCCGTGCACGAAACGACGCTTGGAGGGCGGAATATTCATGGAGCTGCGGATACGGACAACGGGCGCCAGTTAACGGTGAGTGTACTGCTTTCGTAGGCACTAATTATACAGCTTTAGCTGGGCGTATGCAGCAGCTCTGCGGAAGTTATCTGCCAGCCATTTCCAACAGCAGCCTGTGTCCGCGGTGCTGTTGCGGATGCCCAACTAAAGCTGTCACTTAACGAGTTGCCACCGTTATGCGCGTTGCTGTACAAGCTCCCATAAAGTGAGCGATGCAAACAATTATCAAGGGTCATTCCTTGCTGATCGCACGTTGTGTCTGCACCACTGAAGGTGCAAGATGTCGTTTTGAGATGCACTTTAGTCTACTTCATAATAACATTTCCATCGACCTTGAGTGTGCTGCGTGCTTCCGCGCGTGGGAACGTGAAAAAAAAAAAGAAAGCCTGTGTACAGAACGCTCACACGCACTATATATAATGGTATTTGTTGGCTTAAAGACGGTAGTTTGAGGTGCAGATATAGTACGGTGGCTTCCAGAACGTACGCGGTAGTCATTCAAGTTGGACACGCCTCGCCGGTAAGGCAAAAAAGCTAGAGACCT
Source organism: Rhipicephalus sanguineus (assembly GCF_013339695.2). Lineage (NCBI taxonomy): Eukaryota > Metazoa > Arthropoda > Arachnida > Ixodida > Ixodidae > Rhipicephalus > Rhipicephalus sanguineus. The sequence goes on along the minus strand of NC_051183.1, from coordinate 74,765,113 downwards.
TCGACGGCGCCCGTTGTTGCGGCCGCCGCCGTGCACTTTTTTCCTTCGTTACTGTTTGCTGTTTTCATGGTTTGCCAAAATCTGCGATGACGCTATAACAGAATCAAGTGAGTGTACGTGATTGTGGGATTTATGTGTGCTAATTCTAGCATATGACATGTCTGATCTCGACGTAGACGGCGTCCGCACGCGCTGGGTGTCGTTCGGGCCCTCGTACTCGTATGTGTTTATCTGAGTATGGGTTATGTTTGTAAAACATGCTGTCAGTAACCGCTCACGGCGTGCCCCTGACTGCCGGAGGATGTGCTTAGGTGTCGGGGTAAGCCGGCGCGAAACCGTGTTTATTCTGAAACCAAATTTTGAAGCGATTTCTCAGAAAAGAAGTGCTTTCATTCGTCTATATCCAGTGCCTATTGCGAGACGAGGTTCCCGCTGCCTTTTACGTGAAAATTGGTTTTGGTTGCGAAATTTGAACTAAACACTCGTGGCAGATGTGTGTACAGTAACGGTGTGTTGAACAAAGGGTGGTTTTAAATACAAATAATGTGTGTGTTTTGGTTATTCCCAGAATCCCGGATCACTTCTTCCGCCTCTTCACTCCAGTTGACAGCCACACTCGGGGAAACGAAGGTGCCGCTCTGGTCTGGCGCCTCACCGCTCGTGATGGTAAAATCAACAGCGGCGTTCGCCCTGTCAACGAGGCAGTCGGTCCTACATTTCCTTTGGTTGGACAACACAACGTAGGAAAAGAGGTGAGTGGCACCCACGCAAAGGAGCCTAAACCAATTTCGTTTATTGTTTAAAAGCGGCTCACATCATCTTGTGCTGCAAGTTTGTCGCCAAGTGACGTGTTACAAAAGGTACTATTTGCAAGTTGTGTTTTACACGAAAGCGGCAAAAAACTTCGTTTCTTACCATACGTGTTTGCATTTGTTGTGAGCCTTCATTGTGTCTATGTGAACCACTTATTTTGTAGGTTTCGCAAACCTTTACTGCAATTTCATTTTCTCATCATAATATCACGTTCTGCTTTTCAGATACCGTTTTGCACGGTGCTCACGCTGAACAGGAGCGACAACCTAGCAAGCCACAAGTCTGATGTCTCCAGTCGTCACCACTTTTTGATTTATTCTTAATCATAAGGAATAAAGATTGAAACATGATGCCTATTTCTGCAGTTTATTTTGCACTAAATGGCACTATGCACACCAGTCACACATTTTAGTTGGCTATACTCATAGAAGCATGTAAATGAGGAATACCCAAACTTCTTAATGGAAATCAAAGACCATCTTTACGCGCTTTCTATATACCTTGGCTGGAAAATATGTGTTGTTTTGACGAGTTTTATTAAAATAATGCTAAAACTGAACTATTCTTTTTTTTTGCAGTCGCTGGGCAGAACGGCAAGTATTATTGCACTTGCTTAAAATGAATACTCCACTATTTTCAACAGTAGTCGCGCAAAAGTAGAGCAAGGGTCCAATGAGTAGCTTAAAATACTCGTGGAGTCGCTTGACGCTTCGGTGTGGGTCACTTGACCCCCGTAGGAGTGTTACCGGCAAGAGTCGTCTGACTCCCTATAAGTGGTAACGTGATCCTTCGGATTAGAGTCTTTCCATTCTTCCTAGAGGGTCAGGAGACTCTCCTAGAGCGAGCCGACCCTGACCCACCAAGAGAGTCACCGTGACTATTTAAAGAGAATCCATAAGTCAGAACTCTCTGAAAAGAGTCACGCATACTCTTTTTTTTTTAGAGTGTGGGTCAAGTTAGTTCTGATCGGGCCAAGTCAGTTTTGGGTGTTGGTCGAACATATTTTACAAGTGGAACAAGGCAGTGTCGAGAAAGCCCTGACCCAATTTTAGGCATCAGCCAAGACAATTCTCATTCTTGGTGAGCAGCTCTCAAATTCAGCCAATTTCATTAGAACGTAAATTTCGGCCGGGCCACGACATATCCTCAACATGCACGACGCACAAAACCAAGGGTAACATATACAGACGACAGACTATAAAACAATGCATCGTAACTCATATCCTGCAAGGCCAATGCCAAGTTGTCGTCGCGATGTAATGCCTATTTATTGCCACACTTAGTCCAACTGAAGCCTCCTGTTAATTCCTGACATCCGCAAAATCTCGCCGAATAGAGTAGAAGAACCCTGCACTAATAAGAGATTCTCCACTTTTGCATAGCCGAAATAACGACGAGGAAGGCTGTAGTAGAAAACTATTTATTTCGGCCACGTGGTGTTCTTTGGCGTAAATCAAAATCTAAGCAAACTAGCGTTTCTGCAAACATCCGAGTCGAACTTGGTTCCTCGTGCTAGAAGCGCGACGCCGGAGCCACAAAGCCCGTGCGGCTGAGCGAAGTTTTAATGATAACTGGCCAATCTCTCGCATTTATATATCATGTCGCGTCGTCGGCGCTGTCCGATGTGCTGTTTGTAAACCGTAGTATACTGTCACTGTTTTGCAAGCTGACTGCAGGCCACTCTAATATACGTGCACGTATATATATATATATATATATATATATATATATATATATATATATATATATATATATATATATATATATATATATAATGCTCGTATGAGATTCCAAGGTGTTCGGTAACTTTGCAAACAATTAGATCTAGCAGAATAATTTCATTATAACCGATCACCGACTCAAGCACAATGCTTTAAGAATAATTTGATGGCGGAATTTGAAATTAAGGACCACGCAGACGATAAGTGAATGCTTGTACATTTTTTTTTGTTTATGTTATGTAGGATCTCGATTTATACATTATATAAAGAGTGGCTAACTGTGAACCTGCATTACTCGAAAGATGATTGGTTATCTTATATTTCTTTCATTCATTTCTTTCTTGCTTGCACAATTGCTAATATTTGTTCGGTCTCAACACATTCACTGTGATCCAGGTGCGACTGGTATTGGTGCCTGGTATGAGGTCAGGTTTAAGGATGACCACAGAGAAAAACCACAGAGCGATTGCCTGGAGAGGTTCAATCGTATGCCGGGAACAGGCCAGCTGCTATACAATGACACGTGCCAAAAAATGCAGTGATGTATGGACGGGCGCTGAGGAAGACCAACTGGGATTCAAGTCTGCAAGGCTGCTCATATCATTACTGATATATAATTCTTCAAACTATGAATGGAATAAAAACTTTACTTATCAAAAATCGCATGCAAGCTGAACGTTTGCGGAAATAGCGTGAAATAATTTTTCGTGGAACTTCAATGCAATCATTTTTTATCGCTCTCAATAAATTTTTTCGTGATTCCTAATTTGGCATCAGAAATTTCATTCCCCAGAAAATAAGCTCTCAAGAGTTCATTATCCTCCTCTTTGGTGTTTCCAACCGTTTTTTTTTTTCGCACTGTTACACCATGAACCAGTACCAACTGGCCCAACTTACCACGCTTCTGAGAAACAGAGGAATAGAGAGAAAGAAGTGCAGAAAGAGGTAAAATCAAGAAAAAAGGAAAAATAGAGAGAGAAAAAGATAGAAAGAAAGGGGAAGCAAGCGAGAAATAGAGAGAGAGTGAGACAATGACAGGAAATAAAGATAGAAATAGAAAGTCAAAATAATAGGAAGGAAAAGAGAGAGAGCCAAAGAAAGAAAGAAATAGAAATAAACAGAGACAAAAAAGACAGAAAAAAAGAGAGAGAAGAAAAATGGAGGGAGAAAGAAAGAGAACACTAAACGAAAAAAAAGCAAGGCTGCCCGGCTCATAGAGAAACATAGATCAATAGAGAAATAGGCTGCCCAGTGAGTGGTGATGCCCCGTGCTTCGCAGTGCAAAGCTTTGGGCCACTAAATGCAAAACTTCCTGCATTTTTTTTCTTGGTACTGTTCTGTTTTTCACGATATTCTTTTGAGGCTGCAGTTGCTTACGCAGAATTCTCTTCCTATACTGACGCGATGGTAGCTTAAAATAAGCCACTGTGTATTGTTCGAATTTAACAATTCGATGGAAGGTAACATATGAACTGCGTTTTAGTTTTATTCTACAGCCTGCAAGGGGTGTTGTATTCTTTACGAGAACATTTGCCGTCACAGAAACTTCGCGGTTTATCGTCTACGTGCGCAGCTTGTGCATTTATGGTGAAGTTGTTTTCGAACAGCGATTATTATCTACATGTGTAATAAGGACCATGAATGCTATATTCGGATCAACATATACTTGAAAAATTTTGCATCCACTTACATGAAGAATGAAAGAGAAGAGCTCACCGCGGCACTTGTACAGCACTTGTGCGGCATTTGCCCTCTCTGTATACGTTTCAGGGTCATCTGCCTTCCAGAACATTGCAGCAGAGGTGTTTGGGATGAAAACATACAGACAAATATGTGCAAGCTGATTACCAAGTCAGGATTGTAGTGCATAATTACCATTTACATGGATAGGTTGTTCCAGAAAGCTGAGTTGAAGGTTTTATGAAATAAGACAAGCGACTGTGTTTTTTAGGCTCGCTGTAATGAATTCAGTATTTGAAATGAAGCATGAGTACTGAAGCATTCTCCAGAAAGAGGTGCCTAGAAAGTTAGAACAATAATCTCGGAAACAGTTCGGAGACCTATCATGGTTGCAAAAAACTGAGCACGTGATACCAAAATAAATAAAAAACATAAAATACGAGGCGCACAAAAATGCGTGTCCGAACTTTTTAGGAATTCTCGAGCTCTTTCATGAGAAAAAATCTGGTTGATCTTACGCAATCGATGTTATGCGCTGTAGTATTCGAGAATCCGCCTGTGCCGCACTCTTTAACGTAGACTCAAGCGTTGCGCAGTGGACCGTAGCCTTCTGTAAATTGAGTACACGTACGTGAGGCTAGTGGACCGGGCACTTAGAGTCCATGACGCCTAAATAAAACTTTGTTCTCCGAAGAAAGGTCAGCACTTGTGTTACGGTGCTCGTGTGCGAGAAGAGAGGCCAATTCCACCGGGGAGAATTGTACACACCGATGTGCAGACGTGCCTGTTCCGGTGAAAAACTCTGCAGACCATAAATTAGAGTCTGAGCGTTGTAATGCACAATTTTTAAGTATTACATTGCTAGGGAAATGCCGAGCCAAGATTAGCCAACCGTACGAAACATTAGTAGCACTACCCGAAGGCCAGTCAATCTTAGTCATTGCTGGAAACATTTCCCAGCATTAGCCAATACAAGCCAATAGTAAGCCTACATTATCAAGCACTAGCCAACACTACCCGAAAGTTAGCAAGCCCACACTGCGCAAGCCCACATTGCAACAACCACTAGTTAACATTACCCGGCATTGGCCTACAGCTAGGATTATATGCTAGCACTCGCGTATGAGCTCTGCCAACGTGCGTGGATAGCCCAGTGGTCAGGATGCTCGCCTTCGGAGTGTTCGTACACAAGTCCAAACCTCGCCTCGGAAAAAACTTTTTTTTGCCAAGAAATTCTATCATTCTCTTTGCTTGTATATTGTTCAAATACATCATTCAAATACCTCGGCGTCACATTGTCCCATGACCTTTCCTGGCGTCATCACACTACTAACATCATTTCGGCTACTAATAAATCATTAGGATTTCTTAGGCGCACTTACGTCATACTCCGCCACATGTCAAAATGCTAGCATATAAATCATTTGTCAGATCGAACCTTGAATATGCATCTTCCATCAGGAGCCCCCATCAAACATATATCATAAATGACCTCGAATCGCTTCAAAATCGGGCTACCAGGTTCATTCATTCTGCATATTCATATGACATCAGTATCTCATCCTTGAAGGCGGAATCGGGTTTGCAAACGCTTGCCTTCCGCCGACAGGTTGCCGCCCTCTGTCTTTTTCATATGTTTTATTTCAGCTCACTGAATCATCCACCGTACGTCACACCCCCTTCACGCATATCTCATCGCACTGGTCACCCTCTTCAAGTCGCACTGCCACGTACCCGGACCATCACATTCCAAGCCTCCTTTTTCATACGAGCAGCAAAAGTCTGGAACGGCCTTCCTCAAGACATTTCTGCCATCACTAACCCATCTATGTTTTTGAAGCTATTAAAAACAACCTTGTAGAGTTTTGTTAAACACCACCCCTTATGTAATACCCCTCGATGGAGGTACTTAAGGAAATAAAGTGAAGTGAAGTGAAGTGAAGTTGTCTCTTTCCCTCTCTTTTTCCCTCTGTCTATCTCTCTCTGTACTCGTTCTTAGTTATTGCATGCCTCGCCGGAAAAATCGGTGCAGGTCTTCCGGTAGCGAAGCAGAAAGGAAGAGGAAGGCGGTAAAGAGGAGGACGGAGATGACGCGTGCCAGTTCATGATGATGATAATTTTCTATTTACGACACGCGGCGAACCTCAACCTTAACAGCTGTGTTGTAACAAAGAAGGCCGCCCAGCTCCGCACTTCCTTCAGGCCTGGCGCCACAAGTGCGAGGCTGCCTCACTTGTTAATTACGGATCGTTGAGAACGTGAAATTTGAGTTGTTTCTAATCCCCTCTCTTTGAGATACATCCGCCCTGCCTGTTCTCTTTATTATTTGATAAGTTGGACATCAAGTGAAATTATGGTCTGTTCGAGTCCTGGCGTGATAGTCTGGCTGTATGTACACGTGCCCTGGTTTGAAACTTTTGAAACTCGAAACATTTTTTAAATTATTTATTGCGATGCATATCCTCAGCGGAAAAGCTTGCGTCGAACTTTTCTGACGCACATGCACCGTTCTTACAGCTCTACATGCGTTGTAACTGGCAATTGTATTTCTGGCAGACTTAAGGTTTTTCGGTCGACATTGGCCATGCTTTTGCCTCATTGTCTGACACCGCGTAACCATTCGATACGATACAAATGTCATAGAGAGTTTAGAAACACAACACAAGCTATGCAGGAGTATTTTTGCTCATGGGTGGACGTTCGAACACCTACCTTTGTTAAACAAAGACTTACATATGTATTAGCGCTGTACAGACAACAAAGAAAATCTTCAGGAGTTTTGTATTAGTTCTGTCTTCTCGCACATATATAAAGGACACCTTTTCGCGCATTAAAATAGTCCGGAAATTCTCAAATTGAAAGGATCATGTTGGAAAGGGCTTATGCCGCGCTCACTGTTGCCGCTGTCTTCAGTATTTACAGCGCACAAAGGCCCACGTTTCACTTCAAGACTTATAAGGTTTATATGGTATGTGTATTTTGTAATTTTCTTGTAAACAGGCTGGGAAAAGACATAGCGCATAACTTTATTAATTTCGCTGAAAAAAATATTTTACCATTGATTAAATAAACTGTAACAAATTTTTCGCTGCAGGAGAACCTGAGACTAGCGCTCCTCAAGGCGTAGTGGTTTTATTTGTCGTTGTTTTCTTAGAGAAATTGTAAAACATGGCCATACTAATGCTAACGATCGCTACGTTAAAAATGCCATGGAAACCATAGTTTCGCTGGAAGGGCGAAGCAATGAATTCGATAGTAACACATGGAAGTGTAGTGCATACTAAGACTAGCAACTTTAGGGGCAATGTGAATTGTAGTAGACAGGAGGTTGCTAATAAGCAGGTGTACTGTGTCGCTGGAAGGTCAATATGAAGAGGAGATTCGATGGCCATGACGACCCGCATGTAGAATGGTGTTGTTGATAACAAGCGGCTTCCGCGGGCCCGTGATTTTAGGTCGTAAAGCATAAGATGGCTTGCACGTGATGTAAGATAGGCAGCTCTTCACCTTACATGTGACTGTAGGATTGCCACTGTATCATATTGAATACTGCGGAACGCTTCTAGCGCTCTGCAGCATTGTACGAGAACTTACAGCAGAACCAACGCGTCGGCCACAACAGATGCAGCATTCCGAAATTACTGGTGCTCCAACAAGCGAGTGCCAGTAATCGCCAACATTCATGCCAAACCACAGTACGACAACAAGGCCCGCCGTAGAGAATGGCGCCGGATATTTCGATCACCCGGCATTATTGACCGTGTGTACGCGAGCCCCTGTTTGTCCTGAGATATCCTCACGTTTGTCATCGGCTCAGGCCCGTAGCCAGAAGAGGGGGAAATCGCCCCCCCCTCGCCCCCTGAAATTTTGTTTTACAGAAAGCAAATAACGAAAATGTGTTTTTCTCAAATATTCAAAGGTTCTCAGCAAGCGCCCCCCCCCCCCCCCCCGATAAAAAAAACTCTGGCGATGGGCCGGCATGGGCTGCAACTAGAAAGAAAGATTTGCAGTGGCTTAGCTCAGCTATGCCAGGATATACGTAGCGTTAACAAAGGTTCAGGTGATTATTCTTAGCTTTCCAGATTCTCTAGGATTATTAGCCTCCTTCTGTTCATTCTTCGTACGCTGAACGACTAATTGCCAGGCAAATACTTCGGAATCGGATGAGATAAGCTTCTCGGCTCTTCTGCGCCGTCGAGCAGCATTTACGCTCTCCTTCTCCATGGCGTTACCCACCTGCAAACGCCAGTCAGAGGCGCTATCAAGCGGCCCCAGCGCAGTGTCAGACGGCGACTGCACAGACCAGCAGCGGCGAGCCGCGCGCGGCGGTGGCGGAGTCTGCGTGCGCGCCGGCGCCAGCCTGTCTGCCGCGCCTACGACGTCACTCCTCCCGAGCGCACAGACCAGCAGCGGCGAGCCGTGCGCGGCGGTGTCGGAAAGCGCGTGAGATGCCAGCTCCGGTGACCCAGCTGTGTGACATCACTGATCCTCGCGCATGCGCAGCACGGCTCATGACGCTCCACGCGAAATCGGCTCCGGCTAGGCAAGTGTAGCTAACGCTACAAAACTGGTTCACATCTTAGTGTGTTCTGCTTTTGCGTATGATTTGTGCCTAACTGTGGGAACGCCGCCACAACACGCAGTCGCATGTACCTCTTTTTCAATATTACAGCAGAAGTCATCTAATGATCACTGTCACACTCAGTACGTAGCGAATGGAATCCTGAAGAGCTTCTTAAGATACTTAACTACAACCCCATTCGAGTAAACGGTGGCTCTACGACACATCTGAAGTGCCGCTCTAAAGTGGTTAAGCTATGTTTGAACAGCGCAACTGGACGCGGACAGAGTAGAACACTCACACACACACAAACACTTTTCCACAACGCACACACAATTTGTGGACATCTTGCTGTCGTAAATACGGCTGTATTCCGATGTTGGAAAAACGAGTATTCTCAACAGGACAAAAGATAGATCGACAAGCGAAATTATTGAAGCCTGTGAAACAGAAAAAAGTTATTGATAAGTGTGTCAGCATGCCATCATTGTCACTGTCCGACAAGGAAATTACATTTCTCGATCCGTCACGCTAGTTTCGTTGCAGAAGGTTCCGATTGGGGCATGCGCGTTTGGGTTTTTGTTCTGTATTTTTCTTGTTTTGTTTTCACCTGTTCGCATATGTATATATATGCGCCACGTGTACATGACAATAAACATATCGAGTTGAAAGTCAGCGCTGTGTGTGTGTGCGCGTGTGTACTCTGTCCACGTCCAGTCGCGCTGTTCAAACTTATCATGTTAAACCAACAAACCTGCCAACGCACTTTGCTTAAGCTAGCATCATTTGGGGAGTCGTTTTGTACCTCACCCCCCCCCCAAAAAAAAAAGAAAGAAAGAAAGAAAGAAAGATACTCGTCATCTGGCTTACTTTTGTTTCCTTCCTTGAAAACTCGGCGCGTGCCTCTTTCCCACCAAGAATGCTTTGCAACGCTCGTAGTGCTAAACGTGTGGTATTAAAGCAAGACGCGTTATGTAGGTGATAATAATTGCTGATGGACGAAAAGACAACCCGGAGAACGTTCCTTAGATTTCGTTCTGAAAACACAATAAGCGTAACAGCTCGGTGACATCAGTCTTGTTTTGCGACGCGTAGCATATGTTGCAACAGACGCAAATAATTATAGGTACCCGTCAAGTTTTGTTTGTGCTGCCGTACGTTATCGCTGATTTTTGTAGATGGTAACCTGCAGGTGTACACCTCATGAACTAAAGATATGGGACAAAAGAATTCAAGACCGGAGACCGGGTAGCCAAAAATCCTGCCGGACAATGCAACAAAGTTACAACCAACTGACCAACATGAAATTTTAATTTGGTACAACCTGTTTCTACTCTTGTTTCAGTTTATGGACACCAATATGTCGATATGGACCTACAATACTACGAAAAAAACAAGCTATTCTTGCTTTGTGGATAACGTGTCGAACATAACAAACGATGCCGTGTACTTCAAGAGATCCTACTATTATGGAAGATGGTACGCATCACTCACTAAATAACGTAATAACTTCGTTTAATTTTACGTAACTTTCCCCACCGAACAGGAAAAATAGCAGCATGCAAGGAAACTTCGAAGCAACAGACCCAAGCCTGATGACCGTGGGTCCTATAGGTATGTAGCGAATAATTATCAGCTTCATTGCTCAGTGCACTTCATGTTCACTCGCTGACCTTGTCATTGTCTCGAATAATAATTTAGCACTTGTATAAGACTGATATACTTGACTGTCCGATAAGAAGCAGACGCCTAAACGAAACGTGTATGACCCACGCTTTATTTGTCTCATCATTGCGTCTTCACCAACAAGCAATCTACGTCTTATGCCTCAAAAGTAGTCAACGTAATTCCTCTTCTCGACGGTTTTCGTATATCTTACATGTTACGGCTTTATCGTATTCAGAGACAAATATTTGCGTATTGAGCGTCACTAACAAGAGATAGGATCAAAAAGAGACGAACTATTTGCAATTACATTTAGTTGAGTTAATCCTTATATTAATATAAAGTAACATGCGACACCACTATCAAGGAATTATAACCCTCTAGGGACAAAAATGTTTGTTTTAGGGGTTAAAATTATCTTAGTGGCGTCTTTTGCTAAGACCACCTTAACGCGATAGCGTTAAAGAGCTCGTTTTGCAGAAATTCCGATGTCGGTGTCGGCGGCGGCGGCGGCGGCGTCGTCGTCGTTGGTTGTGAGTGAGAAGTTGGCGTTGCCCGTGAGCGAGAAATTTGAGAGAGATGCAAATAAATAAATCACAAATATGTTCGGTTTGAATGAGCATCGTACCCAGGCATTCTACGTAACAAGCAGATGTTCTAGGTACTCTACCATGGAGCCACGGCAGCGCTTGAAACTCCACGGAAAAAAAGAACACTAAATGATTTTCATGTATTGGAAGGAGACTCATTAACGCGTGTAGTATTGCGTGGCCGAAGCGTAGAAATGCACCAGGCGTCGAAACATGTGAATTGTGCAAAGAGTGGGTGGTTTAATGCTGCCCGCCCATTACAAAGTGCAGCTGCGCAGGAGCGCTTGGTACCTTACGGACGCGTAGTGGGTACTTTGCCATTCTGCAAAAGGAAGAATTGGAGCGTATTGGGCACTTCGCAACTGTACTTGCAGTAGGCATGCTAGGATAGCAATGTTACGCGCACAAGTGTTCCTTTCCTTGCGGCTGGGTTCAAGGTGATGCGCACGGGACCCGATTACGCTACCTCATTCTACTCTTGAAAGCGCAGCTCAAGCGTCCTTAAGTTTGTGAAGCTCCTCGAGTGTTCAATTTCTTTAGAAAATGTTTTGTAAGGTACCGATCATTTTTTTTCTTTTATTGCATGCGAAAAAATATCAAGGATGCTTGAGCTTCGGCTTCAAGAATAGAACGCAATAGCGTAATCGGATTCTGTTTGCATCGCCTTCTCAAGCGCTAGCCTGACTTCGCTTCTCTATGGACACCTGAACCGTGCCGCGCACGGCATTAAGCGCGCGGCAAAAGCGGCAGAAACGAGGAGTTTTGCAGCGTGCATCGCAAGGCGAATGAGCAATCGGGAGTGGCGATGGTGCGAACACGGAGCCAGGGCGACCGGACTGCCACCTTTCTGTCCCAATTTTTCAATCCAGGGGTGCTATGCAGGCTGACCCGAACTTCTCGGGAACACGAGTTTTCTCCGAGCTCGCGCTATGGCTATCAAGACAGGAAGACAGTGCGGATCGCGCGAAAGCAGCGTTGAGAAAAACGGCTACACGAACACGGATGTCGTCGCAAGGGTATGTGGGGCTTTTGCGGATGTTTTCAAAGGAACAACGCGCGCGAAGGCGCCAGTGTCGCCACTCAGCCAACATTTCGACAGTGCAGCAATGCGAGCGTGATTCGACCACTATCTTTTTCCCAACTGAACATTGCGCCTCCCACAGGCGTGCTCGCAGGCGTTTACCCTCTTTCGGCAAGTTCTTTCGTTCCAACTGGAGCATGGAAATTTCCACGCTCGAAGGCAAGGGCGCGCACGCAGCGCTCTCGTGCAGCTAGTTTCGCTTCCATCGAATACTGATGATAAATAAATGTGCAGGTTACTGTTATTTACAATACCCGTCCGAACATTTTTCTGCAGTAACGAATAGGTAGAAGCAATGTCTCCAGAAACAATTACGGCTGGTCTAGACTGCGCGCGCGCTCGGTTCCTACTGCCTTCGCATCGGCTCTAGTTCTTGCCTCTCGGCGCTGTTTACAGGGGGGCGCTGCGACCATGACCCTGCTAGAGTCACTGTATATGCTACCTTTAGGTAGCAGAGTAGCGCATAGGTCCGGCTAGCAACCACAGCTATGCGGTGAAGTCGCACTCCATTTTTGCAGGCGACATGCCTACCGCGTCGCCGATAAACATGTCTGGCGTGTCGAAGGCCGGCGATAAACATTTGCTGTCGATGACTAGTGTAAATTGAGTGAGCTGCAGCGGCGGCGTCGAGAAATACAAAAATTGGCCCGAGCGTCAGCTTCTCCGCAATGCATGGTTGCTAGCGGCGTTTGGAAAACAAATGCGCAACTCTGCTACCTAAAGGTAGCATATACAGTAACTCTAGACCCTGCTAAAACCCCTTGATCTAGGAAAGTAACAACATTCTCCTCCGCGCGCGCGTTTTCCTCCTCGATTCTCCTCGTCCGCTGCCGGCGCGCGCTGCGCACGGCGCCATTTTTCGCCGCGTATCCCGCGGACGCACCGCAAAATTCAATGGAGGCGCGTGATTTCGAGCCACTTGCGCGCACCAGTGATGTAGAAAACTTTGAAAAATGGTGATAAGAAGATGGAGAACACTGAAATGGACGTTAACTAAAAGATTAGCTTATTCCAAAAGTCGTGTAAATGCGGCATGCTAATTTAAAAGGAGCTTTATGGAGTGTTTCATCATGCAGGCCTTTTTTTCTGCCACGTGATAACATGCTTTACATTTCCATCTGATATAGTTTAGCTTGCGTCATGTCTGCCTGTGTCTGGATTTTTTGCCTCCTCCCTCTGCGCGCATGTGCAACGCAGGTACTTTCAGCGTCGCATCTTGTAAAGACTTCGTGGATAATACATAGTCCATCTATGTGTTATGTTGACGTCAAAGTAGGTTTGCGCGGTGGTCACCAAACTGAAGAAGACGCTTGCGCAGTGTCAGTACGATCAAGCGGCGCCAACAGTAACTCATCTACCGCAATAACAGAAGCGTCGGAGAAAGATGTTTCAGAATTATATTTTGGCGTTGGTGTCAACAAAACCAGCACTCGGTTTACCTGTGAGAGGGGACATTCCGTACCTTGTGGAGCCTCTACTCTACTAACGCCTCTGCTAACGTATTATGATAGTTCACACGAAAATGTCGTTACAGTATGTAGTAGCAGAGTTGCAATTGTGATTTTTATTAGGCAAAAAATATATCAGAGCCATAATCAGAGTGCAATATCAGCAGGATATTTTATTTTGATTCACGCGGAACTCGTTGGTTGATACGTAATCAAACAGAGCATCGTATCATATTCAGCACCAAAATCATTGCTGTGCATATGTACGTTATGAAGTAGTAATGTTTCGAAAAAGACAATGTCAAGAAAGAAAAGCGGTAACAGTACATCACTGCACAAATATACGCCGTTTTACACATGACACAGAAGTTTCACTGGGTCAAAAGTTAGACGGAAGATGGTATCTCGCACTATCAGCTTGTTCTTTACAAACAGCGGCTCTATTTTCTCGGAAGTGACATTGCAGGAGAGGTACCACGTTTTGTTTTGAGCCGAGCCACTTTTTTGCAAAGGATACTCCATGCGGATATTCGCGTAATTGAGATTGGCTGCGCATTCAAAGTCAAGCGACTAATTGTATGAGCTCTACAACTCGATAAATCCCCCAAAACACTTAGAAAATAACCGTCTACATGCAGTGAGCATTGGTAGACGTGGTACCCCGTGGCGCAAACAAGCGCTGTTTTCGAAGGTCTATTCAAAGTATACAGCTTAACAGGGGCAACTGCAACGCCATACGTTAGGCACAGCCATTGCTCAGGTGAATCTTCATATAGCAAAACAACGCCGTAATCAATACCGGTGTCACGCGGGCACTTTTGGTTGCAATCAGGGCTGATCCGGATTAGGCTCGATCCGGAACAGGTGCTGCTGCACGGTCAATTTAATAGCGATCGGGTTCGAGACCATCGCGATATACTCATCGACGTCTGGCGTCGAGATTGCGATTTGACTTACGTTTGCGCTAAATTCAATCCTGATTACTTTGTACCGTATAGTAGCGATGATTGTTGATCGCGATCAAGAAATTCGACCGGGATTGACTCTAATCGCGATGAAAAGTGCCCGTGTGACGCCGGTACAAGAGATAATCTAGTGTCTTAATGGTGAACGGACAGCGGGTTAATGCAAACAGGACTAAGACCAGCCATTTCGGCCACACCTGCTAGATAACGGCTCAAATCGCTATCACGATGTTATTGTTCTTTTTTTCGTTGTGCACAGCTTGTTTCTTTTTTTCTCGCGCCGGACCGCATTTGTGTCATTACTTTTGTGCGTGATATTGCCCCCTCCCACGAAAAAAAAAGTCCTCATTTCAAAACCAGCGCCAGTAAAGGTCATTCGCTAGTTTTGTTTTCCACCAAACCTTCACGTTAGGCCGATCCTAAAAATCACGACAAGCGCGATCGAGGAGCTGTGTCATCGCGCATAATTGTTCGCACAGGCAAGCAGATGCTGTAGTTGTGCATTTCAGACTGAAACACAGTTGCCGACATGCGAAGTGATGGAGCCTCAGCAGAATATTAAGCATATTGAGAACAACCCCATTTTATGCAACGCCAAAATAGCCGAGACAAAAAAGAACATTTAAAACAGCCAGAAGAATATTTAAAACGCAGCATTCGGCAATGCTTCGACACCATCGTTAAGAAAAGCGCCTTACCTCACAAAGAACGTTGTTCTTTGTCGAAACAAAGCTCTTTCGGCCGATATTTTGCAGCCACTGCTTCTTGCACACGCCATCACGCTTACCTTGCGGTATCATAAAAAGTGCATAACCATTTCTATGCTGGTTGTTGCAGTTATAGGAGCAACAGCACGGCATAGCGCCAGTGCACAGCGCAAAATACAAAGCGCGCGCAACGTTCGCTACGCGGAGCCGCGGCGAAAAATGGCGCGATGGTAAAAGAAAAATATAAGCAAAACGCAATATCCATGCATCTCCAAGGGCAACCGCGAAGGAGACTAATCGTCGCTCAGAAAAACCGGCGGGGGGGGGGGGTGATTCTTAAAAGGAAGAAGGCAATGAAAATGAAAATTGGGTGGGGAGTGCACGAAAACTGTCTCTCAAGTTAGGACACTTCAACCGATACACTCACGGGGGATTGGGGGATAAAGAGACACTGAGAGTGAGAAGAGGGTAGTAAAGGGAGAAAAAGAAAGGTATGAGTGAAAAAAAAAAAGGTGAGGGGGGGGGGGACCGGCGTAGAACGAGAGGACGCGAAAGGGGCAAGGAGAGAGTGAGGAGGACGCGCGCGCGGCGGCGAGTACAATGAATAGCGGTACTTTCCTAAGATCAAGGGGCTTTAGAGCCTGCTAGTGTGCCTCGATGTGTGCGCCCCCTTTAGGGTGTTGCCATTCTTTGAAGGGGCTGATGCCGCCGCGACGTCATTTATTGCCCCGCGTCTCGCGCCTCTCAGCGCAGCCGCCGTATAGACGACTTCCCGCAGCGGCGCTGCCGGGCCCGTGCACCCCCCCCCCCCCCGAAAATCTTTTTTGTCATGGCATACAGAGCACAAAATGACACTCGATCACATCTGTCTGCCCGACCCCCCCTTCAGCTCAAGGAGGTGCACCCCCCGAAAAAAATTTCTGGCCACGCCCCTGCCGTGTACTTAGATATAGGTGCACGTTAAAGAACCCCAGGGGGTCGAAATTTCCGGAGTTCTCCACTACGGAGTCTCTGATAATCATATCGCGGTTTTGTGACGTTAAACCCCAGATATTATTATTACGATTAGAAAAACGCATGCAGTGTTGAGTTTCTCAAACTACCTCGAAAGCGCTCGCCTGAGTATACCGCCGCAGTTGTGTTTGTTTTTCTTGTGTACTCGCTCAGTCATCATGTTGTATAGTTTCACGTTTTCCTCGCAATAATTTTAGGGCTCCAATTCACTACAAAAACGAGTTGAGGTTAATTCCGGAAACTTCATATTGCTGTCAGACTCTGTCTTCATGCAGCATCGCAGCAACGACGCTGTTACACTTGTACAAGTACTAGTTTAGATAGCCAGCTCGTAAATTATTTTTCCTTGCATTTGATATACCCCTGAGCATCATCAACCTTTATCCGGACATGACGTGCGAGACCATTCATTGAGTCATTGAGGCGAAGGATGTTTAATTAATAAGTGGGCCACCTCGCTCAGAGCGCCATCGGAACAGTTCAGAACGCTCACTTCAACATTCAGGCGTTTGTTTTGCAGACGATTGCTATCAACAGTGCTCCCACGAGAATTTAACATTGCCACTTGTGACCCGGCGGTTGATGGGACCAGCAGTTCATAAAAATCAGGGTATACAACCACATAATCCTAGACGAGTGTTGAGAAGAAATCTTTACATAATAAGTATACTAACATCTCAGTATTTCCGAAACTATTGTGTGCGTGGCAGTATTATGTTGTTTAATGTTCCGGATGTATTAAGTCATTCTTTATGATAGACAGATTCATCTAAAGTTTCGTGCAGCAGAAAGCGCAATACTGTCAAATCACCTGCAAATCTAATAATCTAATAATCTGCGAAGGCAGACATAACTTGTACGATAAACCGCAATGTGGTTAGTGAATTGAAAACGTCTTACCTTGATTTGTATTTCTTCGGGACGCATGTTCTAACCGTGGAATCTACGCAAAGTTATAGTGAAGTTAGAAACATTAGCGTAAATTTTATTAGCACCGATGTCGGTGAAAACAACGAATGTCTTGCTCTCGTGCATCACTATTTTCACGGTGAATATTCCTGTTCGGACGGGAATTTGCCCATTATAAGCTATATTATCCAAACTTTCTACAGCTTACTTAACTTTCGCTAGTAGTGTAAACTTCCGCCTTATACCTTGGGAGATTTGTATTGCAAGAATGTAATCCTCACCGTATCGTGAAAGAGCGGGCACACGGAAGGCGCATAAAAAGGCGATCCTCGGCCGTGGAGCAAGCGAGTCGTTGCCGTGACGTCACATCGCAGCGACTGCCACGCGCCAGTATTCGTTCTCGGGGCTAATAGCACATGCCATCGTAAGCACAAACTTCCAGCAGATGAGGGTACGTCACTTTCTACAAATTTTGTTTCTGTCTGTAAATGTAACGAGGGTGTGCGGATGCATTGCTATGATAAGAAAAGTTTATTTGATCTCCCTGGTACCTTTGTCACCGCGACGTGCTAGCCACATGGTGTCCAGGAACTTCTAGAAAGAAAGTGAGACTGAAAAAATTTGTTTGTGCTTACGAATTCATGTGCTATATTCGTGCGCAAGAATGAACAGAGATGATGCAGATCGTCTTACTTTTCATTTAGTATTTTTGCTACGTCCTTCTCTTCACCTTACCCCTCCTATGTGATTGTTAAACTTTGACACTTCGCAAGATGTGAATAAACCAGTTGTTAGTTTGTGCACCACCTGTCTTGTAGTCCCTGTCTCGTCCTCGTCTCGTAATACGAAGCGCAAGAAGAAATAATAAACATTCACCAACTAGCCTAGGTCATCGCTCTGTTAATCTTTTTATCATAGATGGGAATCGACCAGTGCGATGAGCGTTACTGTTCATTGTTTGCATGCAAACACACACTGCTGCTTCTTCGCTGAAAACATCTTGTGAAGACACAGCATCGAGCTTTGGTTCGTTAGTCTCCGCTTTCCGCTTCCTTGAAGTATGAGCTAGGGGCGAAGCTCGTGAAGCAGAATCTTAGCGAGGCTTCTTTGAACTTGGAATCGAGTAGGAAGGATAGTGCTCGAAGAGAGCAGGCATGGCGTCAGAAAAATGTTTTGATGCGGCACGGAGGTACGTAGTCATCATCGCGGAAGTGTCTGCTGTACACGACGGTTGATGCAGACTTGTGGCTGATGACTAGGTTGTCTCTGGCAATATAGTTTTGTCATTTAGCGCACAGTTCAGCATTGCTAGGATTTTGGGCCAAATGAAGACAGCGTGTTTTCCCCGAACGGCACTTCCAATACGGATCACAGCAGTACGCCATCACACAGCTGTTACATAACCACGTGAAAGAAAACCTGCCAAGTCTGGCTTTGACCGCGCGTACTGGAGGCTGTAAGACCGTTTTCTCGAGCCTAGAAATCACTGCAGGCTGAACAGCACTGAGAGAGCACAATATAAAATGCGTGGGAGAGCAGCTGCGGTGGGCGAAGCCCAGAAGCAAGCACACCAGACCATCCCCTCCCCCTCCCATTTGGCAATAAAATGAGGTGTTAGCACCTCGACACACCTACTCTTACCGCGTGCCGTCCGCAGGAACGCTTCGTTAGCATATGCTCTTCAGCAGCAACAGTTTTATCTTTTTTTTGCTTCCTTTCTCCCTACGTGATTAGTTTTAACCACGAGAAATACAACATGTGTTTCAAAGAGGTAGCAAAACGAAGCGATGCTCTTTTCTTCAGACGACCTCCCTTGTGGCCTGACTGTCCAACAAGACCAAAGGCCGCTGGTGCTCTCTGCTGACACAACCGGCGCTAAACACACACGATGGGCCGAATCTCTTACCAAACATCTAAGCCTTTTAACAAGAAAGGAAACAAAGTGCGCTGCGTTGCGTATCGCTCTCCTTGTTCGTTGTTCCTGCTTTATGTACCCGGCTAGTGAGCCGATCCTTCCGCGTTCCCACGGAGTTTCAGCTTGTATTAGCCACGAGCACGTCGATATATTGTGTCCAGGGTAGCGGGCTGGTGGCGGAGCTGTGTAATGGCTAGCGAAGGAGGCACACAGCTGCGCAACCGGTTGCTAGGCAAGGCACAGTGACGTCATCGCGAGGCGCAGTTTTTTTTTATCGCGTTGGACAGATTACGGCCGGCTTAGGTAGCTCAGCTTTTAAAAATTGTAGGTCACAAGAACCTCCAGGCCCCGCAGGGGCGTTAGCGCAAGCAGGCGTTTGGTGTTTGGCGACACCACGGACCTGAGATAACGGGGTGGCCTGACCCCTCGCACGCCCCACCGTGCGTGCCTTAGCCGTATACGGGGAAAAGGGGATCCTGAGTGTTTAGCCGACGCCGGGTGTTTGGACCTTGAAGGCCCCTGCAGACGCAACACACTCCTTTGGCCCCAGCTTGACGTAGACGGCACCCCTGGGCTGACCCACCCAGGGCAAATCGGCGGTCGCTTTTTCCTATCCCCTTCTCTGATCTCTCACTTTCCTATCTTCTTTCCTTGCTGTCATGACTCCTACTCCCTTCAGTTACTTCCCAATTTTCGTAGGTGGCGTGGGTTCACTTCGTGCAACTAGCCAACCTTGGTCTACGCGCATTCGGTTATCGTAGTGGTGTACGGCTGGCGTCTGCATATTTCAGCACCATGAATCTTGTAGCGTCCCCATGTTGGGCTCCATGGTGGGTGGCCGCCATCGCGGCTGAATCTAATCCTCACATCATGCATAGAGCATTCCCACTACAAATGATCGTGCCGCTTCAAAGCGCGTATACGTACTGAAGAGCTGAATTTTTTAAGCCGACGAAAATAAATATTCTCTCACTACCATGTTGTACACAGTGAGAAGTCTGACAAATCAACTAGAACAGTGTCCCCTTATATAGTATCCACATCATAGACAGACACCTTAGGAGCTGGCTAAAAGGTCACCAACATGCAGGGGAGACTTCCTTCTGGAGCTCCGTTAGAAGATACAGTTTGACAAACTAAAGAACCTCGTAACTTTCGATGAAATTCCTATCACTGTAACACCACATAGATCCATGAACTCCGCCCGCGGAGTCCCATCGGACACAGATCTTCTTCAACTTACTGAGACTGAACTCCTTGAAGGGTGGAAGGATCAGAACGTGACATATGTAAAACGAATCGTCATCCGAAGAAACAATCAGGAAATCCCCACTAAACACCTATTACTGGCATTGGCCACAAGTGAACTACCACTATCCATAGAAACTGGATACGCAAAAACAAATATCAGACCATACATCCGAAACCCTCGGTGACATTTCCAGTGCCAAAGATCTGGCCATGGTTCTCAGAGCTGCTGTGGTCGTCCTACCCACGCGAAATGTGGTGTCCAAGGCCATGCCTCGGATACCTGCAATGAAACTCCACACTGAGTGAACTGCGACGGCGATCACGCAGCATATTCACGCTCTTTTCCAAACTGGAAAAAGGAAAAAAAAGACATCAATCACTGAAGGTCCGAGAGAATATCTCATTTAAAGAAGCACGCAGAAGGTGTTCGGTCTTTCAAGACCCAACCTATTCTGATGCGGCGCGTCAGGGGGCAGCGTCCCATCGGCCACTGCCACTGTCCCGGGACACGCAATATGAGCCACCGGCCGCGGCAGCTGCCGCCGTGGTGGCAGCAGCGAAGTCTGCTCCACCTACCAAGCCACAGATCCCGGCGACTCCAGGGTCGTCGAGTATCGCGACCATGCTTCGCCAGGCGAGGTCAGAAAAACGAAGCAGCAGCTCGCATACGCGGGCTTCCAGTGCCTCTAACGAGACAATGGACATAACTTTGGTACCCCTGGTGCTGAAAGAGCGGCGTAGCGCGCTGGAGCGCGCAAAGAAAACTAAAAAGCCTATAACGGGCCCCGACGACGGCCCTGCTACTTGAGTTCTCAGTTTCTGCTTAAACAACACGCACTTTCTTTTAGTACACGCAGCACTACTTTACTTCCCATATTGAAACACAAATTATACAATGGAACGTCAGAGGACTCCTTAGAAACCGCGACGATGTCCAAGACCTTTTACACAAACATACGCCAAAAGCGCTACGTGTACAAGAAACACAATTAATATCCAAAACACCAACTTTCTACGCAGTTACATTATTTCCCGAAAGGATACGGATGATGCCGTGGCGTCATCCGGTGGTGCAGCCGTTGTAGTTAATCGAGGAATAGCATGTACACCCTTACCACTCCAAACGTCCCTTGAGGCAGTGAATGTTCGAGTGCTTCTTTTGAATAAACTCGTCACCATTTGATCTCTCTACATACCTCCACACTACCAACTGCAAAAACATGAATTTCAGTCTTTAATAGATGAACTCCCAAAACCTCATCTGGTCCTTGGGAACTTTAATACACATAGCAGTCACTGGGGTGATTCACGCTGCGATGGACGAGGTTGTCTGATTGAGCAGTTCCTTTTCTCTTCCGGTTCATGTCTATAGATTTGGAAAGAGCCAACATATTATAGTCTCCCAAAAAACTAGCAGTTGTTCCGTATACGAATACAACCGATGAGCGAAGCTCTTTAGAAATCGGACGCAAACGACTATGCGCCTGATCTCGCTGCTGGCTTTCATGAAGGCGGTAGGGTGGGGAGAGGTTGGGGAGTGCGTCTGCTGCGTTTGGTGGCGGGAACGACTGAGCGAGTGAGTGTGAGGCGCGCGCAGCGCAGGGAGAAGGGTGCGAGTGGTGATGCGGCGGGGAGCTTCGACGGCGGTGACGGAACGCCGCGCGTGGCGTTTGGCGCGCGCAGCGTTTCATTGTCTTTTTGCGCCGGCGCCGGGTGGGGAGAGCGTCTGCTACTACCTTTGAAAAAGCGCCCTTAGTGCTCAAGAATGATGGTTGTCATTTCACAATCCTCGATAAAGGTGGTGAAAGTGAAGATGACCATTATAATCAGCTGTACACAGGGCTTATTTCTTTTAACCTCGAATTTCTGGTGCGCTAGAACCAAACCGCTCAAGGCCTTAACATTTCCTTTTAAATCACCGGCCACTGCAACCTAAAGCGATGCTTAAGAGAAGGAAGCTTCAACGGCGACTGCGGGGTGCGGGCCTAAGGAGCTTCGCTCCTAAAAAAGGCCTACTCGTCTATAGGCCTCACACATTACATCTACATCCCTTCTTCCCCTGCTTAATTGAAAAGTTATCGGGAATCCTTAAGGGAAGCGACCATCTTCCAATACTTATCAGCGCACGAATAGGAAATGATTGTCCTCCACGGGTTCTTGAATGGCAGACTGAAAGAGCCGATTGGGAACAGTTTAGGAAAGTTACACATATAAGTTGGTCTGTTACGAGTGGCTTAAGCATAGATGCAGCCGTGCAGTACTTTACAGCTTTTCTAACTGATGCTGCAACCAAGTGTATCTCACAAACAAGTGGACTGTCTGGCAAACGACGTGTCGCTTGGTGGAACACTGAGTGTCGAAAGGCGCGCACGAAGCAAAACAAAACATGGAAGCATGGAAAAGGCCTACGACACCACATGGCGCTTTGGCATACTGCAAGACCTCTCACATTTAGGTGTACGACGCAGGATGCTAAACATAATTGAAAGCTACTTGTTCAATCGGACATTTCGTGTTCGAGTTTCGAGTAGTCAATGCCTTGTCCAGAACATTTGTCCAAAAACAGGAATGCAGCAAGGTGGTGCACACTTTTGATTATCAAAATGAATTCCTTGCGTCTGTGCATCCCGCGTAACATGTTTTATTGCACATATGCCGACTACGTGCAGACCGGCTTTAAATCATGCAATATGCAGTCATGCAGTGTGCGAGCGGCAGGTTCAACTTGGTTTGAACAAGGTAACCAAATGGGCCGACGAGAACGGGTTCAGCCTTAATCCGCAAAAAAAGTACGTGCGCCTTATTCTCAAGAAAGAGAGACCTCCATCCCGATCGGCACATTGACGTGCATGGCCAGCGGCTACCTGTGAAGACTGAATAGAAATATTAAAGCATAATTTTAGACATGAAATTTACATTTGTACCTTAGATCAAAAATCTCAAAAACAAGTGTCTGAAGGCTATGAACATACTCAAGGTTTTGTCGCGGACATCATGCGGCAGTGATACAAAATGTCTGATGAATCTTTATAAAAGCCCCATACGCACGAGCCTAAATTATGGGGCGATAATCTATCAGTCTGCGACACCAAGCGCCTTGTAAACGCTTGAACATGTCCACCATTTGGGCATTCGTCTTTCTACGGGTGCTTTTCGCAGCAGCCCCGTAGAAAGCCTCTGCGTCGTGTCGAACGAGTGATCGCTCCACCTGCCGATATCTTACATGTCCTTTGTATATTATCTCAAAGAGAACGCAGTCAAGGAACGCCCCTCACACACCACAATTAATCATTTGGCCAGTTCTGCCCTTTTTGGCAAGCGTCCTTCGGTGCGTGAGACAAAGCTACTGACTTCGCGTGAGGCGCCTAGCTGAGGAAACGGGTGTGCGACTTCTTGAACACTGTGTAATGGCTCCGGCTACACGTCTCCCGCCGTGGCAGGTTATAGATTGCGATATATCTTTCGTGGAAGTTAGGAAACACGCGCCTATTGCACATATCCGTACATACTTCCTCGAACTACAGCACAAATAGACTTGTCCAGAATTCTTTACAGACGCCTCAAAATCCAATACTTCTGTGTCTTACGCAGCTGTTGGTCCATCATTTTCCAATGCCGGTGTTCTACACCGGAATACAAGCATCTTCACAGCAGAGGCACACGCCATAGTTGCGGCCACAAATATACCAAAGAATCAAAACTTGAAAGTGCAGTGATAATCATGGATTTGTTAAGTGTAGTGAAAGCTTCAAAATTCTGGAAAAAAAAACACAGAAATCCTGTCCTTGCCTCGCTTTACTCAATTTTATGCACGATCTAGTCGCTCAAACAACATGTTGTGTGCTGGGTGCCAGGGCACCGCGAGATAAAGGACACGTGCTGGCTGACCAGCTAGTTGCATCCGCCAACGAAAACAGTCCCAATACAACCACAGATAACCCTGCACTAAACCTGAAACCCTTCCACAAAAGAAAACTCGAGGCCTTTTGGCAGAGGACATGGATAGGCACACACAAAATAAGCTACACGTTATCAAGCCGCACCTTGGCAATTGGCTACCAGTATGAAAGTCACGCTGCACAGAAGTAACACTTACAAGGCTAAGGATAGGGCACACACAGAACCAACTCATACCTTTTGTCCGGTGGCGATTCACCTTTGTGTGAGAGATGTGGTGAAGCACTAACCGTGCTTCACATTTGAATCGAGTGCAAAGAACTAGACACGTTTAGAAAAACATATTTTCCATTCCCTTCCGACAACCAATACCATTACACCCATCAATGTTCATCGGAAGGGAACCGGTTTTTAAACATCAGTCATTGTTCGTGTTTTTGCAAAAAGTTCACATTTTCATGTCATATACCCAGGCATTCCGTAGCAGGACCTCTGAAAAAAGGTTGCTGCCGTAGCCTAAATTTCAGAAAGCAACTGCCTCCCTGCCTTTGGCCTCAAAGGCCTTGAGGAGGCATTCGTGTTATTTTCCCATCTCTCAGTTGTACATACCATGCTCACTTGTAATTCATTCCACACCAACAGATGACATCACTTATCACTGCCATAATTTTATACTCTATGCACACCTTTTACACTTCTTCATAGCGCGTGATTTTAGGCCTCTATGCAGCCATAATGCACCTTGTGATCGTAATCATTGGTCATCGCTAACTTCACATAAAAGACAAGGCGCTGTTTGGCCACCCATGGCCCTTGCGGCACAAAACCATACTAATCAACCAATCTTCATGGCGTAACCCTGACGCAAACTTTGTTATCAAACAGATTTCCACGTTATCCTGTACCATGTTTGCGCGTTGTACAGTGCCGTCGATGAGAACAGCCGCTAGAAACACTTCTGGTTACAGTCGATACACAGAAACAAAGCGGACGCAGGAACAAATGTGCCCGGGAAGCAGTAGCGATCTTCCCTTTCGCATGGCTATCGTTGTGCCTTGTCGCTTTGTGTTATTGAACAAACCTCCTTGCTTTGTTCGCGATGTTTAAAAACACCGCCGTGTTACCTTTAACGAATATGCTGGCTGACTTCATAACCGTAGCGTTCCATAGCGGTTTATTGCCAAATGAAAACACGTGGCCTCGGCAATTAGCTGTTGAAAGGCGCTCGGCACAAGCTAATCTCGGAAGCCACGGTACTAAGTATTCTCAAGAATATTTAGTGCAGGCATAAAACGCTTCATAATAGATTACTACTGCCCGTACCTCTCAAAAATATCATTAGTAAAATTTCTGACACTTTTCTTGCATGGGTGCACCTCTGCACATTGTGGAACGACGAACAAATGAAAGACGATGCCGCTGGTTGGGGGATGGCACACCGGACACCACCCTTCATGTGACCCGGCGTTCCAGCGTACCCAGTGGAACGCGGCACGCGCTTAGGGCGACATTTGCACTTTTCGTACTATTAATTCGTTCAAAACGGGGTGTCGCCAGAGCTCGGAGAGATTCCAAGTTTAGCCGATCTCGGGCCATAATGCTATAGTGCACTAGAATAATATATATATAATTCTAGTACACTATTGGCACATTCGACTGGGCGCCACCACGCTCCGACTCAGATTGCAGCCATGCTCCTGATCCGAGCCAGAGGACGCATGTCCGAGCTAGAGTGTACTAGTTCACTCCATGCAAGCCTAACGTGCAGCTGCTCGTCAGAGCAATGGGAGGCCGGCAGAGGAAACACGGCACGTGAGATCACGTGAGGGGTCACGTGATCAGATCTCGGACGCTCGCCGATGTCAAAGTGAGAGCGCCTCAAAGTGCTCCGAGTTGGAGCGTGGTGCTCTAACTGAACTAGCCGAACGTATTCACAGCGCTCGATTTCGACCAGCTGAACGTGACGCGCGTCGCCAGAGTGCTGTGGAGCGCTCTGGAGACCCTATAAAACCTGCATAGCAGCCCAGGCAACAACGCTCGCTCTCGGTGTTGCTTGCGCGTTACAAGAGCACGCGAGATATTATCACGATGCCACGGGGCGTCGTGGATGTCAAGGTAGCCTTCGCGGGAAGGCGCTCACGCTCGGCATGACGCGCACGTTTTTTTTTTCCATTTTAAAATACAGACAAAGCCGGCTGTACAATACTTATGCATCGTTCGCCACTCCTAGCCATGCAGCGTTAGAATGAAGTGCTATCTAGAATCTCTCCCGAAAACTATCAGAATGTTTTATATAGTAAACTATAGTGCTGAATGCATACCCAACACGTAATAGCTTTCAAACGCTCGGTGTTTTTGTGGTATATTTCAGTGTTGCATTTGCATATTTATTTTGCATTTGTATACTTCCATCTTGTATTTATAATCTTGTATTTCGTGAATGTTTTCTTTATTTTTATTACTTTTGGTGTTTAATGCTCACTCATTGCTTTTTTTAACTCCTATGTAACGCCTGTAAAAGGGCCTTTAGGGTTCACAAAAGAATCAACTGAGCGTGAATGAATGAATGTGGCCCTAACGAAAATGTTTCATACATCTAGGTCTGATGAAGACTCGGATTGAAACTTTAGAGTTTGCAAGCTCCAACTATATGTGCGGATTCTTTCATGTTCGGCCTGCCAACTGTATGTATCAGACTTGTTATTATTAAATGCTATCTATCTATCTATCTATCTATCTATCTATCTATCTATCTATCTATCTATCTATCTATCTATCTATCTATCTATCTATCTATCTATCTATCTATCTATCTATCTATCTATCTATCTATCTATCTATCCGCCTGCGTATGGGTGCTCTCAACATCGCCTTCTTAAATTGTTTTAGACCAAAATTGGCATGAGAGAGTAAGAGGATTTGACGAATACGACTGTTGTGTCACGACATGAATAACGTGAAAATCCTGTCGTGTATGTCGTCACACCATTTCCTCCAGACACGTGTGGCACATACCCGTTTAGAACGGGCCACGGTGTACAGGTATGCGCCACAGGTGATTGACAGTTTATATCTAGTCAGGAACGGTGAGAACATACATTGGTAATTTAAATTCGATAGCGTTAAGAAAAACAGACATCGGCAGCTTTGACCAGACGAAGACAAAGAATAAGAATTAGGATTACAGCAGGAATCGAACCCAAGCATTCCCCGTGGTAATGAGGTATTCTACCACAGAGCCACGCCATGTCTATAAAGTGGTTTGGAAAAACAGCGTATGCGGGCGTAATGTCGGTGCAACGTCAATTGTGTTTGTGGTGCATGCTATCTAATTTTACAACAAAGCAATAAGCACTACATATGTACTGCTACCATACAGGCGTCATATCAGATTAACTTCTGTGATTGCAGTGTTGGCTCCGCTTTTATAGCTGTCTAATAAACATTAGATTTGTGTTCTTATGATTCAGCAGGCTATATTAAAGCCTTGCCCGACTCCGGAGGAATACATTAACGAAAGTTACGTATGATATTCCCGTGACTGCACCATAAAGTGCACTAATTAAGTTTCGATAATAGTGACGTATGTACTCTCACGTGAGGGCTGACACTACGTCACACCATAAGTTACCCTTTAAAAGCCAGTGTTGTCCACGTGCCTGGAAAGCCCGCGATGTGCACACAGCTACTATAATTACAAAAGCACGTCGATCGACCTCGTAACGCTTGGCTCAAAGCCATAAAGTACAGCAGACGTACTCAATGACTGCTTCGCATGAAACCGATTCAAACAACTCGTAGAATCTGCCGAATTTTTTATATTATATGTGTTTTTGTTAGTAACTGCCACGAAATTGTATTTTGTTTTCTACATTTATTTCTGCTTAGCGATTCGTCTTACCTGATAGAAAGGTGGGTGGAAATACGGGTGGATGGACCCTTTTCACACTTAGTCCGCACAGAAATGCTTGCGCCCCGCCACGGTGGTCTAGTGGTTATGGCGCTCGACTGCTGATCCGAAGGTCGCGGGGCCGAATACCGCCCGCGGCGGCTGCATTTTCGATAAAAGCGAAAATCTTTGAGGCCTGTGTACTTAGATTTAGGTGCACGTTAATGAACCCCAGGTGGTCGAAATTTCCGTAGCCTTCCACTACGGCGTCTCTCATAACGAAATCGCGGTTTTGGGACGTTAAACCCCACATATTGATTAGAAGTGCTTGCGATTTTAAATGTTTCTCAGGCCCAAACCGTGTACGGCTAAGCGAAACAGTGCTGTGACGGTAGCACGAACTGATGCGTCTCGACAAGAGACGCTTTAAAGACGAAAGCGTCTCTCATATAGTGACCGGATGTCACGTAAACGTGTGCGCACTGTCAGAGCGGCAGTAGTATAAGGCATAATGCGGATAAAGATGATTAAATAATTTGGCTTTATTCGGCACTTCAGTGGTCGGTGCACGGTTGCACTGTCTTCGCTGATGCGAACACGCAGAGGGAAAGGTCTCGTGCACATTCTAGAGAAAGCGAGTTGAAAGAGAAGAGAACTGGGAGCCCGTGCTGCATCGGGAACATGGGCGCAGGCGAAGCTCGGCGTGTGCTTCCTTTAGCTACTTTTATTTTATTAATGAATTAATTAACCAATTTTTATGTCATTGCGCATTGCTCCTGCCTAACTTTCCTTCCTTCAGGCCGGGTTTCTTTCCACCGTCCTCGTGCTTAATTGCGCAGCGCTTCTGTTGGCACAAGCAACAACGACGGTTCATATCCAGGCAACCATGAAATGCGAAACTTGAAATCAAAAGTCACCTCGATAAAACATACGATTGCCATATGAGAAACGCCTGTTCGCCGACAAGCCCACAATCCAGAAAGCATAACTTATTACGAAACGGCGCAACCGAATACGAATGTAACCGGTGGACCTGCGAGGGCCTCATTCCTGTACATTCGCGTTCCTGTACACTCGCCGGTGCAGGCTTTTTTTCCACGAGAAAGCCATGGGAGATCAGGGGTGGAATTCCCAAAACGTATCATTCATCAATGCGTTTTCCCATTGGTCAGCATGGTTCGCTAATGATATGTCCCGCATCGTAATTCGCTGAAGTATTCTCGGGGGAAATTGTTTAGCGTAGGACGTTATGTGAATACGTGCCCAGCTTTGCCAAAACCCGCAAGGTTAAAAAACGCCAGGCCTGCGCGGAAAGCGCAGCACAGTCAAGGCTCATTCACACTGGGGAATCCGACGACCACAGCTACCGGAGATCGCGCGCCGCCGAAATTCCACATTGTTCACACCACTTAGCAACCGCAGCGCCGAAACTAGGGCGTCTATACTCGGCGACAACTTATCTTGGCATTGGAGCGAAGGCTACGGAGGCGGGGCATCCGCACGTTTGTGTTACTACGCAAGTAGTTCGGCATCTTGCAGCCGATTTCAGTTCCAGTTTCGGTTTCGCTTGCTCGCATCGCTAGAGCATTTAGCACCACGTCTACATGCAGAATGGGAACATCAGTGTGCGTAGATGCATCTACCTACTGTACTGTATATTGTCACAGGGTTGTTACGTTGACGAAGGCAGCAGTGGGTGTGTCGAAGATGAAACTCTTTATTTGGCCAAACTTGGGGGGCGGGAAACGAGTCAGTCAGAGCGTCGTCCGTCACTAATTTTGACTGTGGTGAAGCGTGTCGGCTTTTATACATGTTCTATCGAATGTTCGAGCGTTATCGCTGGCGGCCACGTATTCTCTAGACTATTCGCGTACCGCGCGCAATCTTAATGGAAAGATCTAAAACAATCGTGACGCTTCTGGAACATCGCATCGCGGTCTGCGCGGAGCATTCCACACAGTCTTTGCGGGTGAAGCCCGAAGACAACGAAATTAGACACATGGGAATATGAGGAACGCCGCCAAGCGCACACCTCAGCCTGAATACGGTGTTTGCTCGATTGTAACGCGATCACAATTGTAACGCGAGGGGCGACTTTAGTAGCAATAATTTGGAGAAAAAGCTCGCATTGTATTCGAATCAATACGGAATGCAAGTACCATGATGCCGCTGAATTGGGTTTAGATTTAAGGAGAGCTCACGCTTAATTAAAAAGAGACTGACGCAGAATATTTTATCAAGCTTCGCTGGTCACGCACCTTCACAGAGCGTAGTTTCTCAGCCGTAGGTATTTCATTGCGCATGAAGTAGCTGTGCACTTTGCGCCGCAATGCTGCCAACGCGAACGTGTAATAGCGCAGCAGCCGCGTCTTGCCGGTGATGCGCTTCTCACTTTGGCCCGAGAAATTCAATTTCTTGCGCTTCGGGGAGGAAAGTTGGGCCCGCAGAGCTTCAGCCTTGATACGCTTAACTGTTCTCTCACTCACTCCGGTGAGCTCGGCGACAGTCCGGCACACTGCATTTCCAGACGAGTCACGCTGAGGGCGCCTCACTCCAGCGATAACTTCTGTGGTCTGGTTTGACAGCCACTTTCTGTCACATTTAGAGTACAGCTTCTTCGGAGAACGAAACGGCGAGTTTGCGGCCGCACACGGTTCAGGCCAACGGTTCAGGCGGCATCGCAGACGCCATGTTTACTGAGACTCTGAGAGAGCAGGCGTGAGGAAAATGTGGTGCAGGCGCGAGGAAAACGTGGTGCTGTCCAAAAAATAAAGACAGAAACAAACTTGAAGGTTACAGTAACATTTTTTCACGAATGGCTTCCCATACTAGTTCTTTTTTTATAACGAAGAAATCTTTATTTATTCGAGCTAGGTAACTTTTCGAATTAGAAAATAAATATAGGTACTATTTCTTAGCGCGCGCGCATGCAGGCACTTTGGCTCTGTAGCTTCCACAGTGGTGCCAAGAAAAGTTGTCGCCGAGTATAGTTGTCATCGTCCCTTCGCGCGAAGGAACGCTGGCATCGACACGCTCTGCGTTGTGTACGCGTTTCGTTATGGCGAAGCGCATAAACAGGAGCAGGGTCGTCGAACAGCAGGGCCTGCTGGAAAGCAACTTTCTGGCAATGTCTGACGAGGAGAAACATGCATTCGCCGAACAAAAGAAACGACGCAAGCAGTTGTGATTGGTTCGTCCTGATTCGCAAGACGCGAGAAGCTTGGTCGAGCCGAGATAATAGAGTATTTTAGTTTGACGTTTTTACGCTCCGCTCAGCAGCTAAGTGGAGCGGGGGTGCGAGTGCGCATGCGTCCTCCGCTTAGCCGCAAGCGGGCTAGCGGAGCGTGGCTGCCGTTCCCGCTAGCGAGGGGTGTCGATGCGCGCGCCCTCTCTGACGAGTGCGTCGACTTCCCGCATATTCTGGTATGGCTGCCTCTAGTGCTCAACGTGCTTCCCACGTGCAAGGCGGCTTCCTAATCGTCTGCGCAGCGCAAGCCGCGAAAGCGCTCCAGAACAGCCGAATGTCTGTGCTTACTTCGAGTCGCCGAATTAAGGAAAGTTACGCGAAGTAGACAAAACGGCACAGCTGACGTAAACATCGCTGTAGTGTTGGCGTCCAAACGGATTGGAGTGGATCTGGAATGCAACATCCCTGACTATCGCGCGGCTATCTTGAAGTCGGCGCTTTTTTTTTCCGATGAAACGGACTGGTAACGCATTGTAAGAACACGTGTGAATAGTGCGTGAACACGTGAGTAATACATATTTGTTTTACTTTGTAAAAGTGACAAAACTGTTTTTTCATTTTATTTAATGAGGCTCATCTTGGCCAGAGGGCGCCAGAGGGCGAAACGGTTAACTAAAACGAAAAAATCGTCCGCCGCTCCGCTACAGCTTAGCGAGCCAACTCGAAGCGGTGCGGACCGTAAAAACGCAAAACTAAAATACTCTAATGCGACCCGTTCTGCGAGATCGTGATGATGTATTGGAAAGATGCTAATCGCGACAACACTTGGCAGTTGTCGAGAGCTACAGGATAATTACGAAAGACTTCGCTGTTGCTGCGGGCTTCGACGACTGCGATATCACAAGCGCGCCGCCATTTTTCGAATGTTCGACTCGCGTTCCGATTGGTTCGCGGTGAGGGAATCCGGTGGCAGTTGCCGCAAAAATCGGTCCTCGACCGATCGGCGCGGAAAGGACTTTTCCGGCGGATCTCGCTGCCGCCGAAGCGGATTCCGCGTGCTCTCGCCGCCGAATGTCTCAGTGTGAACGCGCCATCACAGCGAAAGCTCGAAGAGCGGCATTTCTAGAGCCCGTTATAAACTCTCTTGTGGCTACTAATACAAGAACACTAGCGACGTACCCACTACGCCTCAAATCATAATTAAAGAGGATAGTCTTTCTTGGGGAACTTAAACGCAGAAATTTTGGTCTGTCTTTCTGTCTTTCTGTTTGTCGGCACGTCCCTCGATTCAGCCACTCGGCCAAAGTTGAACCACTTGCACAAGGACCAGCCATCGTGAACGGCTCACAAGGTTCATACTTGTGTACATGGTTGATCAAAAAGCAAACATTACGCATATCTGAGGCGCAACATCACTAGGTAAGTATTAGGTGGTGTGTTCCTTTAATAGAAAATACATAGATACGTAATTCTAGAGACCCTAGTTTCTTAAGCTGCGCTGAAAATGCGACTGCGCCGAAACTTGACTTCCTCCGTGCCCTCTGCGCGAGCTCATTGTTGTGTTTCGGTTTCAGTTCAGTATTGCACTGTACGAGCGCCATGGGGCGCCGCTCTGGCATTCTTGCTTTACCCAGGCGACGTGAATATAAAAGAGTGTGCGGAGAGTACTCGTTGAGTGCGGACGTTTCTTCTGCTTCGGCGCTTCGCGCCAAACCGCGTGTTCGGGCTGGCTGGCGTCCCCGCCGGTCGCGTTGGTCACCGCCGGTCTTGCCTGCTGCTGCTCCGGGACTACCAGACCGCAACACAGCATTCACGTTTCCCGACGTATTGCCAGATGGCGTTCATATCTCACGCAGCGCCTCTTCTATCGTCTTTAGACGACATTTGCAGCGAAGCACGCAGATACGCGGCCAATTTTTTTTTTGTGAAGTTGGGAAGCACTCACCACGACATTACTCGTCATTCTGCGGAGAAGCGAGGTACCATCTTTAAGGCATTATGTGCAGTTTCTTGATGCGACGGCTGATGACGATGAAGAATTATGACTGAGCATTTTGTAATGGATTGGAAGCGTTAATGAACCCACCAATTACTTAATTCGCATTGTGTAACGCCTGGTCGTTATGTCACTCACCCACCACGCTTTATACCATATGTTAACGTGTGAAAGAGAGAGAGAGGGAAATAACTTTATTGATACCCCGAGGAAATGGAGCATAGGAGCCATATGAGCTTCCTTGGCAACCAATAGAAGTGCACTTCCGAGGAATCCACTACGCTATAAATCATCATAATTTTTCTGAACTACGGAAGCAGCCACTATGCCACTTTTCATCATTCTGCGGAGAACCCTGGTAGCTGCTTAACACATGTAAGGCATTATGTGCACTTTGTTAATGCTGTGGCTGATGATGATGAAGAATTATGGCAGAGTCCTTTTTAATGGGTTGGAAGCATTCAACAACCCACTCGTTGCGCAGTTGGCATTGTGTGACGCCTGGTTACAGAATTGGCGTTTTGTGACGCTTGGTTGTTATTATACTCTTCTACCACGCTACATTACATATGTTAATGTGGTTCCTTCCCGACATGAAGCCTGTATAGGGTCTTTTTGGAAAGCAGTTTCAAGCACCGGCGTGGCTCTGAGGTACGATACTGGTCTCCCACGGAGAGGGCCGAGGTTCGAACCTCGTTCCATCCTGGAAATTTTTCCTTACTTAGTTTTTTTTCTTATTTCGAGCGATAGTGGTTACGGACACCGGCGGCGGTGGCGGCGGCGGCGGACAACTACGGCGCCGAAAACGGCCCTTGTTGTGATCTCATAACAGCTTTCGCTGTAAAATGATTTGAGAAAGGAAAAGATCCGGCAGATCGCACACATTTAGGGTAAGGCTTTCATACGAGTCAGTCAACGAGGAGCCGCCTATGCCGTATTTTACAGCGAAAGCTGTTATCAGATCATTTCAACGGCCGTTTTTGGCGGCGTAGTTGTCCGCTGCCGCTGCCGCCGCCGCCACCGGTGTCCGTAACCACTATCGCACGAAATAAAAAAAAAGGAAATAAGGAAAAATTTCCAGGATGGAACGAGGTTCGAACCTGGGCCCTCTGCGTGGGAGCCCAGTGTTCTACCTCACGGCCATGCCGGTTTTTTTTTCTTTATTGCCTTGTGCTTAAAACTGCGTTGCAAAAAGGCCCTATATAGGCTTCATGTCGGGAAGGAACCACATTAAAATATGTAATGTAGTGTGGTAGAAGAGTAAAATAACAATCAGGCGTCACACAAACGCGAATTCTGTAACCGGGAGTCACACAATGCAAATTGCGCAACAAGTGGGTTGTTGAGTGCTTCCGACCCATTACAAAAGCCTGTACGACAATTCTTCATTGTCATCAGTCACAGCATCAACAAAGTGCACATAATGCCTTACAGGTGTTTAGCGAGTACCACGGTTCTCCGCAGAATGACGAAAAATTGCATAGTGGTTGCTTCCCTACTTCACAAAAATTATGATGATTTATAGCGTAGTGGGTTCCTGGCAGTGCACTTCTATTGGTTGCCAAGGACGCCCATATGGCTCCCATGATCCATTTCCTCAGGCTCTCAATAAAGTTAATTCCTTCTGTCTCTCGCTCTCCGTTTCTCCGGTTAACGTATGTTATAAAGCCTGGTGGGACAGTTAAATAACGACCGGGCGCCACACAATATGAATTACGTAACTAGTTGGCCGTTTAAAGCTTCCAACCCATTACACAGGGCACAGACATAATTCTTCATCGTCATCAACCACCGCAATAAAAAAAGTGCACATAATGCCTCACAGATGGTACCTCGCTTCTCCGCAGAATAACGAATGTCGTTGTGGGTGCTTCCCAACTTCCCAAAAATTATGATTTGCGGCGTAGTGGGTACGTTGCTAATGTACTTGTATTAGTAGCCACAAGAAAGTTTATAACGAGCTATAGAAATGCCGCTCTTCCAGGTAGC
Organism: Rhipicephalus sanguineus; assembly: GCF_013339695.2. Lineage (NCBI taxonomy): Eukaryota > Metazoa > Arthropoda > Arachnida > Ixodida > Ixodidae > Rhipicephalus > Rhipicephalus sanguineus. The sequence continues at coordinate 74,729,835 of NC_051183.1, read as the reverse complement.
TTTCGATGTGACTGTGCTGCTCTTTCCGCGCAGGCCTGACGTCTTTTTTTAGCTTTGAGCCAAGCATAACGAGGTGGACCTATGTCTTTGTATAAATGGAGTAGTCGGGCGCACATTGGGCATGCCAGGTGCGACAACTACATTGGCGTCTAAAGGGTTGCTAATGGTCTGATGTGTTATTGTCGCTCACGTTAGAGCGGTGTCACTGATCCCGTTAATGGAGATGGCGATCGCCGGGCGGATTCCAAGGGTGGACGTATCGGCCCCCCGAAACGCTCCACGAAAAGGCGGACAATTTAGAGTTGGTCCTTTTAGTGCGCCAGCTAACGCCGGTTGTGGTCAAAAGACCGAGTCAGAGCCGAGAGTCGTTCACACAAACGAAATATATTCTCAGTAGGGGTGTCCGAATATTCGAAAGTTTCGAATATTCGTCGAATATAACATTCGAAATATTTGTAGGCGATTCGAACATCGTGTATTCGAAAAGTTTCGAATATTTGATAACTTCGCATATTCGAAGTTATCGAATATTCGCTGCGTTCGGATTTATCGAATTTCTGCTTGTTCGTATAGCTAAAAACGTTAACGGAGCAATAAACATCGTAAGTACACGGAGACAAGATATCTGCCGCTGCGACGAGCGCCCCAATGCGTATGATTTATTGCTGGTGCATCTCCAACGTGCAGCACTCTTGGCGGTCATGTAACCGTACATTTTCAATATTATGCGGCCGTAACGTGCCGCACTACCACTCGCTCACTATGCGGAACCACTTCTGAAGAAAGACAGTGACCCGTGTGACTGGTGGCGGACGGTAGGCACCGTCAGATACCCCAGTCTGGCAAAGCTTTGCCCCATGTACCTTTCTATACCAGCCACTTCTGTTCCAAGCGAGCGTGCCTTTTCAGTGGCAGGGGGGGTTGTCTCTGTTAGAAGGGAGCGCCTGCTGCCTGATCATGTGGAGCCACTCAAATTTCTTCATGATAACATCTAGACATTACTTTCATTGTGCCGTGATATTTGCTTGTGTTGTGATGTGCATTGTGCTAGCCTGGACATTGTGTTCTGGAGATAGCAGTTTATGTTGTGTTGCCAGTCAAGCTGTTAATGTATATTTTTTTTCAAATAGCTACATGTTAAATAAAATACTGTTACTGTGGAGGCATTTTTTATTTGATATTCGATATTCGATTCGATATTCGAAGGTGGATATTAATATTCGATTCGTATTCGAAAAATTTGATATTCGCACACCCCTAATTCTCAGTTAAGGCAGTGCAACATCACAAACACACGCACACTCGGCTGGTATCAGTTACAACTTCACAACTTACAACTCAGATAGTGTTAGCACAACGGGCACTAAACGAACAAATCACGCGCTACAAATGCAATCTCATGCATTACAACTATTCAAGAACAATTAGTCCTGAATATTCAACGGCGTATCCAGTCCAGAATTCGCGGACGGTACTTGAATGCTTACCTTCTAGAAAACACTCACGCCAACTCCAGCGCTGATTGTCGTTGTTCCTTCCGTCGTCGTAACTTGTCACGCCTCACACGGCGTCGTCATCCGATTCTTCCAGATCGACGATCGCCTGACCGCACAACATCATAAACACGTCTTCTTTGGCTGACGGAGCCACACTCAGCATAACTTCACCATCTCCGGACCGACTTTCTGACTCACTACTCGATGGTCGTCGCTGCACGCTTTTATCTCTTCTACCCCGAGTTCTAGGAGCGTCGGGAGCGTTCTCCGCCGTGCAGCACAGCCAAAGCTAGGAAAAGTTCGTCGTAGGGATGGCAAAATCGATGAACGATTAATCGATTAATCGATTAAAGCAGCACCGTTAATCGATTAATCGTAATCGATTTCCGCTGTTCAGTTAATCGAATTAATCGATTAAAACTCTTCGATTAATCGGCAATCGGTGATTACGGCAATACGGCTTCCGATAAGTTATCGGTATCTCGCTACATAGCCAAGATTTTTTGTGTAACGTATCTTGAAATACAGGTCGCTCTTCAATTACATAAGCGATTTTTATGTTTCAATATGTTGGACTGTTGTTAATTCGTATTCGTTCAAAAAGCTGAGTCCTCTTCGCTGGGCCTCTTCCTTGGTCCCTGTGTTTTCGGCTATGGCTATGGCTTTATTGAATGAAAGCAGCAAGGCGGTGCGCCAAAGCTCAACAGCGAAGTTTGTTGTTTTCTGTAGATTTCAGACGTGCTAACGCATCGTCTAGTTGCTTAATTTCTTTGTGTTCGTTTTCGGCTCAGCGCTGTTTCATCGTGTTTGATCGCACAAACTGAGCTCTCCTTGACTTTGATAAACTAGCGATTTTCTTCGCCTGTAGTGTCTATGGCAACTTTCTTGGGTATTTTATTAAACTCTCCTGTCCGCCATGGTGGCTCAGTGGTTACGGCGCTCGGCTGCTGACCCGAAGGAAGCGGGTTCGAACCCGGCCGCGGCGGTCGCATTTCGATGGAGGCAGAATGATAGATGCCCGTCTGCTCTGTAATGTAGTGAACGTTAAAGAACAACAGATGGCCAAAATTTGCGGAGCCTATCATTTCAGCGTCCCTCGTAATCATATCGTGGTTTTGGGACGTAAAACCCCACATATTATTACTATGTAACTCTTAGGTTTTATTTGTTGTTTCTTTCTTGTTTAACTAAGCAATACAGTGGTCCAAGAGGTGCCACATTGTAATATGCGTTGTTTATTTCTTGACTGGTTCTTATTGCTGTCATATGTTACTCCTGAGCAAATAAAAGATTATTGTTTACCAATGAATGAAAGAGAGAAAATATATTAGAAGGCAGGGAGAGTGGCCTGAGTTAGTACGACCAGGCATCTTACACTGCGCCGGGGAAAATGCAACGGGGGAAAATAGTGATGAAGTATGATAATATTGTTTATTATACTATATATACCAACTAGCCCAAATGTCCGCCTTATAGCGTAATACACCCTTTTCATGATTGTAAAGCTACCTTTCCTGCGATGCAGCTAGCCCAGTTCATAGCAGTTAGTCTAGTCACTTCAGCAAACAGTTTGCTTGCGCTATGACGCGGAAAATGTAGACTCAGCTCTATTGAAATAAACACACATAATAGACAAACCACAGCACGTGCAACTATAGTATACGACCTCGTCTCCACTTGAAGCACAACAGGTGCCGCCTTTAGTTCGGCACCTGTTGTGATGGTTCGGCACCTGTGTGATGGTGCGTTACATTATGAAAATAGTCTAACAGACCCTGGAGAAAAGCAGCTTCCAACTAATGCTTGCACTCCCACGTCAGCCAGTCTATAGAGGCCCCCGTCTTCTGCTGTTACGCGAAAGGACAGTCGCGAAATACAATGTGTTCTAATGAGAACCAGCAGACAAAAAAGCCATGGAAAGTATAAGGAGTGTTATTTGTAGTAACTATGATGTAAATGTGAAGAAAGTAAAGTGGACGAAACAGTAACTTGCCGCTGGCAGGGACCGAACCTACGACCTCCGAATAACATGTCCGATGATCTACCAACTGAGCTACAGCGGCGGTCATCCCCCGGTCCACTTCATGGGGTATATATCTTTTTCTTTGTGCTTAACAAAGAAAAACCAACCCTTAAAATTCTCCTTTTTTTAGTTTTTATGTTCTAATGTCTGATACATGAGACACGCTCACAGTTCGGGCTTCTCGGTGGTCTAGTGTTTGCGGTGCTCGTCTGCGAATCCTGGCTGCGGCGGCGGCTTTTTTGGTGGAAGCGAAAATGCTTGAGGGGCGTGTACTTAGCTTTAAGTGCACATTTAAGAACCCCAGGTGGTCGAAGGTTCTGGAGCCCTCCAATACTCGTCTCGTGGTTTTGGGCCGTAAGAGACCAGGTAATAATAATAATAATAATAATAATAATAATAATAATAATAATAATAATAATAATAATAATAATAATAATAATAATAATAATAATAATAATAATCAATCAATCAATCATTTATTTAACGTGCGCAGGAACAACCGTGAGGTCTTTGTGCAGGCGCACGCAAAAAAAAAACAATAAAAATAAACAATGCAATACAGACAGTCTTCAGAAATAAAAAGAGCAAAAACACGTAGACAAAGAGAAATGAACACAAAAGGGGAGGAGTAAAATAAGACAACATGAGAAATATTGAAGGGGAATAAAAAATTAGATTGCACATATACAACTATGCGGAAAGACGGAGAAGGGAAGATTTTGTACATTGTGCCATACTATGTCAAAACAGTGCAAAGCTCGGATAAAAACAATGATTGTGGACTATGAAAAACGTCAAGATCAAGAAAGTTAATATTATAAAGACTTTGTATTCTGTGAACGGTAGAGTGTTGGAAGAAGCAGGCGGGTACATGAAACGGTCTGTTCTCTCTGGTTAACTTACGCGGATTCGAAAATTTACACAATTGAGAAGTACAGGGCAGGATATGATACCGTGGACTAGCTTGTAGAGAAATAAGAGATCAGAACGATTTCGTCGGCAGTGAAGTGATGGCAGTGATAATGATTCAGCACTATTTGAACGAGATCCAGAGTCATTTTTAGCAAAGCGATGGTTATATATACTGAGGAATTTTTTCTGGACTCGTTCAATGGTGTTACCGCTCGATTGAGCAATGCCATTCCATATCACGGACGCATACTCAAGTTGTGGAAGACATATTGCCGTGTACAATAATAATAATAATAAGTGGTCTGTTTCAGGCCAGTATGTCGCTGTGCAATCTCGCATGGTTGACCTCAAAAAAGAGAGCACGTCAGTCTGCAGTTATGATATTATCGAGCGCTTCCACAATATCTAACGTACAAACGGAGAAAAGATGGAGTCCCTACGAGTGCGAGCGTCTTATTTACTTCCTTCTCGTCTCTGCTTTGCCTTTCGCGGGATTTCGCCACGCTGCATGTTTCCGGTGCGTCTTTTCGACCAGTGTGGTGACCGACAACGCCTCCGATTTCGGTGCGCTCGAGGAGGCAGGCTTCGAGGAAATACGACCTGCGGCCGAATCGTCCATGGATTATGGCCACAGATCCTTCAATCCATGACATCACCCAAAGACGACGGGCCCCCTGTAACCATTGGGCGAAAGTGCGAATTCTCACGAAGGCGCAAATGGGCACATGTGATCTCTAGCGCATCTGATAGAAAGGCTACGGTCGAGATCAAACACAAACAATGCCTCTCGAACGAGATATCTTTTTTAAAGCACCCATCGAAAATGTGGATTAATCGATTAATCGATTAAAACATCACATAGAAATCAATTAATCGATGAAAGGCTAAATCGACAAACGATGAACGATTATTCGATTAAAAATTTTAATCGACCATCCCTAGTTCGTCGCCGGTTCTACTCGCTCGGCGTTGCGTCATCCTTTCCCTCTAGATAGATCCAGGCTTTGCCGGGCATTTGATCTGGTTGTCTGCGGTTCTTTCGAGTGGGTAAGGAGGAATGTTGGCGCGCCAGCGTCTTGAATACTTGTTTTTGCATCGTTCGCGCTTCTTGGGCGAGCGGCTTGGGCTGTGCTATCCCGCTGCCGTTTGAAAGTGGCCGCGTGCGCGCTTCGTTGACGCGCTCGTTTGGGATACTGCCCCCCACTTCAAGAAAATTATCACATAATATTCAAACAACACAAATGAGCGCGGACATACACACAACCAAAAATGTCCCACATACAGAGTCCATAACTCAGTTCATTACACAATGAGCGTCACATTCATAAACTCTTAATACAATTCACAGGACATTTCAATGTCATGCCATATGAAAGATAAACACAAGTAGATGAGTACAACACGGCATCACGCATTTCATACAAAACAATGTAAACGCACAATCCTCTGCATTTACAACGCTTATACAATTATATCGATAGCCATGTGCACATAATGTTACGCAAACGACACTTGGGCTCACTGGCCATACACACTTGACACAGGGTATAGTAATACGACATATTCAAAGTCAAAACACTTCAAACACATTCAAATTCAATGCCCTATCCTGTGTACATCGTTTCGCACCTGCGCCCCTTCTTTCAGTGCTCGCTCACTTTCCTTTTGTTTCTCTTTTCCTTCCTGCGAGCCGTTTCAAGCGACGGGGTCGGAGAAAGCATCTGTGCCGCCGTTGACACATTCGACACCAACAAGGCGTCGTCGTGTTCCTTAGAACATTCTCGGTGCTTCGTCAACTTCTGCGCCTCTTGGTGTTTTGCCTGCACGACAAACCTTGTCATCTTTATAGCCACAGATGATGGAGGCCGCTCAGTTCCAACCTCACCTGCTCGGCGCGTCTTCACAGGCGGTACAGTAACCATTGGTGACTTCTGTGACACGTCGGCCTCAATTTGAGCTCGGGCGACATCTTTCATGGGGTTCTCTTCTGTGGTTCCTTCTCTTCGCGGTTCCCGAACTGACGAGGGCTCCATCTTCGGGTCTTCTCTCAAACGTTCAGGATCGTATTGCCCTCGAGCTCCGTCGATGTTTCCCACGATTAGGTTGAACAGGGGGTTATCCATGCACAGGGCAGTAACTCTCTCGCTGAAGTATGGGGTCTCAACCTGAACCTTGGCTTCAGGAAGCATTCGAATCGAACTATCAAGCAGGCATTGCCTGTGAACTAACTCTCTCGGACCAATATCTTTCGTACGATAATAGTGGTGCATCCACTATCTCTTAGTACCGTGACTTCCTTTCCACCAACTTTCCCCTTAAGTGTCGGCATTCCTTTCGTTGTCCCTGTTGGTCGTGTTGTCATCACAGCACCAATGAAATGCATCTTCTTCCCGCTCTTCAGCTCGGTCAATTCATCATTGGTCACTTCTGCTTCCTGTTTTGGCGGGGCATACGCAAAAGCTGCTTGGTGGGCTTTACTCGCATCGTTTCGACATGCGTCTGCTTTGTGCCCTGTTTGTCCACATTTAAGCATTTGGTCACATTGGGACGTGAAAAGTTGGTCCGACAACTGTTAGCGCGATGACCCACTCGGTTACACAAAAAGCATCGCGGAACATTCTCCTGTGCATGCTTCTTTTTTTCAGGTGCCGATTTCCTTGAATCATCGGGACCTGCCGTTTTCACTTTGTATAGGTTCGTGCCACCTTGCGCTTCCAAGAATTGATCAGCCAATTCCAGCATGCCCTCAAGCAATTTGGCTCTCCTCTCTTTCAGATACAGCGACAGACTCGGGTGGCCACTGGTGAGATATTGTTCTCTGATAAGAAGCTCTCTAAGCTCACCGTACTCCTGTGCCGTCTCTGAAAGTTCGATCCACCTGTCAAAGTAATGGCTGAATCGCGTGCCATACTGCGTAGCCGTCTCGTCACCAGCTGGCTTTCCAGTACGGAACCTATCTCGGAAGCCTTCCACGGTGAATCTAAATCGCTTATGCAAAGCAGCTTTCACTTTTGCGTAATTAGCTGCGTCTGTAGGCGTCAGCCTACCGTACACACTGAGCGCTTCGCCACTCAAACAAGTGCTCAAAGCAGTTGCCCATTGCTGCTCAGGCCAATTTTGGCTTCTAGCTATCGTCTTAACCCTGTGCAGGTACGCATCAATGTCACCCTTCTTCTCATCAAACGTCACAAGCAGTTTGCTTGGGTTCAAACGGAAGCTATGATCTTCCCTTTTACTGCTCTCGACTCTAGCCTGGACGGGAGTTTCCATGCGCTGTTGCAAACGGAGCCGTTCGAGTTCTATCTCGTGCTGCCGTTGCCTTTCTCTCTCAGCCATCTCAGCTTGCATCTGTCTCTCTTGCGCCTCTCCTTCTTCTTTCTCCCGCTCAGCTGCCAACCTCTCTTTTTCAAGTTCTGCTTCTTTCTCTTTGTTGGCCCTCTCAACCCGCCAACTTCTCTCTTTCAAGCTCTGCTGCTTTTTCTTCCTTAGCCCTTTCTCTTTCTTCTTTTTCTTTTTGGCTCACCCACTTTCGTAGTTCGGCCCGAAAAAGACCCATCTTCCCACCAAAGGCGACTAACTTCTCAAGATGCATGATGCCCGTCCACCGAAACCTAGCCGCGTGCACAGAATCTCTGCCTAACTTCAAATTCCAAAAAACTCTACACAGGTTAGCGAGAATGCGGTACAACACTCAAAAATCGTTCGCAAGCACTATCAACGTCTCAAGGCTCTTTCTCCCTACTGTGGACACACTTTGCACCAAACAGCTCCTGTCCCGGATGCCAGAATAATTGTCACTGATCCCGTTAATGGCGATGGCAATCGCAGGGCAGATTCCAAGGGCGGAGGTATCGGCTCCCCGAAACGCACCACGAAAACGCGGACAATTTAGAGTTGGTCCTTTTAGTGCGCCAGCGAACGCCGGTTGTGGTCCAAAGACCGAGTCAGAGCCGAGAGTCGGTAACACAAACGAAATATATTCTCAGTTAAGGGAGTACAAACATATCATAAACATGCCCACTCGGCTGGTAGCAGTTACAACTTTACAATATATCTCAGATGGTGTTAACACAACGGGCACTAAACGAACAGATCACGCGCTACAAATGCAACCTCATGCATTACAACTATTCAAGAACAATTAGTCCTGAATATTCAATGGCGTATCCAGTCCACAATCCTCGGACGGTACTTGAATGCTTACCTTCTAGAACACTTACGCCAACTCCAGCGCTGATTGTCGTTGTTCCTTCCGTCGTCGTAACTTGTCACGGCTCACACAGCATCGTCATCCCATTCTTCCAGATCGACGATCGGTTGACCGCAGAACATCATAAACACGTCTTCTTTGGCTGACGGAGCCACACTCAGCATAACTCCACCATCTCCGGACCGACTGTCTGACTCACTCGCTGGTCTTCGTTGCACGCTATTATCTCCTCTCCCTCGGGCTTTAGAAGCGGTGGGAACGTTCTCCGGCATGCAGCACAGCCAAAGCTAGGAAACGTTCGAGATTTCTCTCGCCGGTTCCACTCGTGGCGGCGTCGCTCGGCGTTGCGTCATTGTTTCCCTCTAGAAAGATGCAGGCTTTGCCGGGCATTTGATCTGGTTGTCTGCTGTTGTTTCGAGTGGGTAAGGAGGAATGTCGGCAAGCCGGAGTCTTTTAAAACTTGTTTTTTCGTCGTTCGCGCTTCTCGAGCGAGCGGCTGGGGCGGTGCTATCCCGCTGCCGCTTGAAAGTGGCAGCGCGAGCGCTTTCTTGACGCGCTCGTTTGTGACAAGCAGAGACGTCAATTTCATCGCAACGAAGTGTGCGCCACGGTGCGATGATGGGCATATGAGAAGTAACTACCGTCGGCCTATTCGAGCAAAGCTTGAATATACCTTGCGAAGTCCTAGGTGTGCACATGTAATGTTGATTACATGAGAACGGATGTCCTTCTAAGCGTGAGGGCCCGGGGTTAAACCCATACACTCAAGTGAGAAGTTATTTTTTTATTCGTTTGTTTCTTTATAGGGGCTATCGTCTTACATAACATAAAGACAGACGGACAGTTTTCTCGTCGAGTGGACATTAAAGGCATTTAAAAGATTTTCCGTTAGACCCCCTGGCATTCGGTATCTCTCTATTGAAGGTGAAGACAGAGCCGTTGCATCTAATAATGGTCCTTGCACTCCACAGCATATGGAAGTGCAAGATGGCCATTCAGAACGCCGATGCGGACGTCCAACACGTCAATATTTCAAAGAGACCATAACCCGTCACGTTGAAGAGCAAGAACTTCTTTGAAATGATCCAGATTGCTGAGCTCCTTTTACACATAAAGTATATTTAGAGTGTCATCAGTCTCAGTTAGGCTGGTCTTTTTGAGGCGACCAGTGATTGGGCTGTAAATAGCGTTTGCTATTCTGCTTTTTATAGGTTGAAAACACAGGTAATAAGAAGAAACCTCGCGTTGCTTTGTGGTAGTGCACTTGATCGCCACACAGGAGGCCTGGGTTCGAGTCCGACTTGAATCCTGTTTTTCTTTTCGCAGTGTACGCGATAGCTACGATAGACAACGGTGGCAGAGGCGGCGGACAACTACGCCTTCAAAACCGGCTGTTCTTGTGGGTTCATAAGAGCTTACGCTGAAAAAGTAATTACATTGTTCGGTCTACCGTGATCAAAGACGTGACCTGATTATGAGAGTTTCCGTTATGTAATAACGTGACAACTTACTGTTATTTGTCGTATGCTCAAAAGTAATTGCATGAGTGTTCCTACAATTGCCTCTATTTAAATGCGGACGCAACCTAGGGCTCAAAAGCACAGCGCTATAAAGAACTGACTTCTACGGCGCGTGAGCTAATAATACACGTATTAAAAATCTTGCAGTAGAGCAGTTCCTTAATACTGAGTGTAAGCTTTTTTTAGAGCAATAAAGATGAGTACAGATGCAAAACAATCAAAGAACAGGCTCTCTAAAAGTCAATATTTCACAAGTCAAAGCAGTTGTGGTCATGTATTTGTCTGTTCTTCAGCGTTTTCCTATTGCCCTCATCTTCTTTGTGCTGAAAATTGTAACTTATCAATTGTCTGTCCTTCTCTTCTCGGTTACTGCATACCTTGCCCCGTCATTCTGCTGTTCTGCTTGTCGACCGTTAACCAACCAGCCGCAAGTGAGAATTTTATATCTTTACTATTTGCCGGACTGAAAGCACGACGCTCTTATACGAATATTTATTTTCACGACACGCCATATCGCGGTATATGCATGTTTATTCTTGCATAAAATTGCAAGGCATTAAAATTGTGTGCCCATAGAGACAGAAAAAAACATCTTTCCAAGCATGACCAGTCAAGAGTATGTTTACAAAAATGTTCATATTGCTAAATTTCAAATGAAGGCCTACGCGTACACTGCAAACTCGTTGTATCAACAAATTTCGTTGGTCGATATCATCCTGAATGTAACCTTATGCAGTGTAAGCGCCGTAGACTGCCAACCTTTATTGTTAAGAAGGAAACCGTAATCTTATCAATTTTCGCCTTGTTTTTCAGCTTGAATATTTTTTTGTAATTTGATTTCAACACACTCACTAAAGAGTTGAAATTCACACATCCAGGTCATCGTGGCTGGCGTGATCTCAGGTTTAAGGACTATAACAAAACAGGTGTGCCTGAGGGGGAGTGCTTGGAGCAATTTAAGACGTGGAGCAGAAAAAGCAGCCTCGTATACCATGATTTCTGCGCAAATCCGAAGTGATAAATAGACAGCCCCTCATGTGGAGCGACTGTGGGCCAAGACGGTCAGGCTAAGCCAACCTTATCATCACAACTCCGGACGGAGCAGTTTTGCACAGATTAAAAATACGTGTATGCTGAATCTTCATGCCATTACTTTGAGATGATATATTTCTTGGTACTTTCTTTATTCCATTAAATTCATTTATCTGTGGGAATGGAATACATTCTTTTTAGCTTCTTATTTTTATTTATTGCATGAGAAACCAGCTCGCTCAATGTAATCAAGCGAGTCAGCTGAAGAGCAAAAGAGAGGGCATCAAGACATTGATGCACTTGCACTGCTCAAACGGAAAACAACAAAAAAACAACAACACCAAAGAAACATGTAGACACGGAAAGGAAAAGGGGCAGTAAGAACACTCGAGGTTCATTACAGCGTCCTTAATGCCCCTTTCTTCTGCGTGTGTGCATGTTTTCTTTTTTCCTTTTTCGCATAAGCGCTACAAATGCATGAAAGTTCGGTATTTCATCTAGCCGAACAATCTTACAAGACTACCAAACTATTTCGACGATTTGCATTTCTTTTAGCGTACACATAAACGTTGCGACATTTTCGCATATTCAATTAAGGTAGACGTTCCGGTTAAGCTGTAATCATCAAGCCTTGAGGAAGACAAGTCCACTTGTCGAAACGCTAGCTCCAGCAACGCCCCGTGTTCCATTAGTTTTTCAACATTTCTGCACACATTTCTGAGGCGATGAACAAGTGATTCGGTTCGATCAGTCAAACGAACACTCCCTGCATGAAAATCATTGACTTCTTTTCCCCACCATAAAAAAAAAATGATCCAGACACTTGATATTTACGCATGCGGAGACCTTCTTAGAACATTCATGCATTAAACTCCTTATAAATTTTTTCCACAAATTCTACAATCTCGTTCTTAAGCGTCAAGCATTCCGTGAATAGGAATCCCAGTTCGCTAAATCTCACGAATACAATGTGCCACTGAGTAAAAAATTCTGGCAGATACCACACATAGAGGGAATCGAGCTGGTGTGATAAACTTCTAGGCTCTTCTATGTTACAGGCTCTTCTATAGGTTCTTCTATATTCTTCCTGATTGTTCTGTATTCTGATGGATTTTATGTAACTTGATTCTTATTAAAAGCTTGCGGCTTCCACGATGTTACTACGCCGGAGAACACAAAGCCACCAACGTATGTGGAGTACGGCGGAAACTGTCAGCCTATAGCTACAACAATTCTTGAATGCTGCTGAACGACAAACCGCACGTCCACATTTGTCATTGGCTGCCTGGGGTCATACGCACGCGGGAATAGCATACATCCCAACCGCAAGTGAAACACTAAGCCGTGTTCCGCGTTCTTAGAACGTTCGACAGGCACGAAGCCAGAAACTGCGACACTTGCTCGTCACTGTTAAGGAAAAATGATAGAGAAATCACCAGATGTTCCGTGCGTTGTCCCAATTGCGGATTGAGACTATTGAGCTCCCGTGACGATGCGGCCACACCGACCGGCGGTGGGACGCTGCAGCATTGAGGTGACACCGTAAATGTCCCGCCTACTGTACTCCGCCTCATATTCCTGACGCAACGCTGTCTAAGCTTTGAAAGATGTTCGGTCCTCAAAATGTGTAAGTCCGCGCGTGTCGCGCTTGGATCTCGTCGTTGTAAATGTGGCCGCCGCTATTTGCTCCGGCTGCGCGCTACCAGAACTAATTATGGAGGCCACGATACGAGAATAAAGAGACGTCAAACGATCCAGAAAAACCTGTTGACAACGGTATAAATAACGGGGTTGGTTTACTTGTAAGCCACGAGGTATCGTCATTTATTGCTCGGTCTAAAAAAAAGTCACATGACATGTTGGTAAACTCGTTGAACTTTTCCTTGGTGCGAACACGTCTACTGCAAGAGCTCTCTCCAGCTCCCATAGCGTTCACCTGATGTATGGAACCGACTATATTCTTCGTTGGGTTGACGCTCATTCGTTCGTCTCCTGGCAAACAGACGCAGTGTAGTTGGGCTTACGATTTTGGGTATTTATAACGCGAGTCTTGTCAGATGACGATGACGATGCTGTTACCAATGCGGCCATGTTCTTCTTGCGTGTTTGCTTCTATTGCGGAGCCGCCGCTGCAATCAGACCAAAACATTCCTCGATCATTACGATACAGCCTAATGCGAATTCTGAGCGCATCTGTTTATGAGAATACATTGTAGATAGGTACACGGTTTACATTAAGAAGACAACGCCGTGAGTAGTGTGACTGGCGCGGACAATTTCGTGCAGACCATTTCCCAACAACCGCCGCAGACGGAGCGTAGCGCGAATCCCTCGATAACTGGGAGACCGCGGCAGGCAGCTCGTGGGCGCATTCCTCAACAGCTGCCGCAGACAGGCCTCCGTCCATGTAGCGCTTTATTTCCATACGTAGTATCGGTGGACGTCCTGGCCAGATAATTTAGTTATGACGTCATCGGTGACCGCACGTCGGCGCGCACTACGGTGGCACCGCGGGTGGCTGCTGCGGAGCCTGTCATCTCGCCGCTGTCACTCTCTCCTCTTCGCGGTCTCCTCGCTATCGCCGTCTCTCATCCTCCTCTGCGCTCCTCGTTCGCTCTCCTTTGTCCTTGTTCGCTCTGCTGGTTACGACGACGGCGACGCCCCTCAACGCAGGAACGGGAGCCAAAAAGCTGCGTTCTAAAACAGGGTAACAGGTGCGACCATTCTGACGCAGCCGAAACATCGAAGGCCTGCGAACAGCTTTTCTACCTCGGTTGCGCGTCAGAGACGAAGCTTACTTCTCGTGGAAAACGAGATATTCACACAGGAGTTCTAAAACCCTTTACATTACAAAGTACAAAACGATACCTGATAGCCAGAACACGCTCAACTTCCTGTCAGCTGAGGTCGAATTCTGGTGTGCTCCCTGGACATTCAATTGTGATGTGATGACACTGTCTCTTGACCTATTGTGGTTTTGACTTGACGTGTACCGCACTCTTTTGACCTATCTTGGTCCTTTCAGCGTGACGCCAAGCGACGGCATGAGACGACAGTCCGGGCCACTAAGGTGCTCAGTAATTAAAGGGTAAATGTCGCTAGGTGCTAGCGCCATAAACCTTAGGAGAGAGCGTGTTCAGTGTCCACAAGCCAATCTCCTCCGAAACCGCTGCCTCCTCGTGCTCAATGCTCGAGGTAGAAATCCGAGCATGCTAGTGTTACATTTCTCTGGCAGATCTTCAAGTTCCTCACATGACACTTCGTATTTTGTAGCGTTAGCTACACTGCCCTAGCCGAGCCATTTTCGTGTGCCTCCTAAAGAGCCGTGCTGCGCATGCGCGAGGATTAGGGATGTCACACACCTGGCGCAGCGGAGGCGGCACTTCCCGCGTACTCCGCCGCCAGTCTGCGCTTTCCAGAGGAGTGACGTCGTAGCCGTGGCAGACGTACTGGCGCCGGTGCGCGCGCAGCTATTCGCCTTCGCTGTGCAGTCGCTGTCTGACATTGCGCTGGAGCCGATTGATAGCGCCTCTGACTGTCGTTTGCCAGTGTGGCATAGCCATGGAGAAGGAGAACGCAAATGCTGCTCAAATGCACAGAAGAACGGAGAAGCTTAACTCATCGGATTCCGAAGAACTTGCCTGGCAAAATAAATATACATGTGCCGCATATTACGTATACGGTCTGTGTGTGTCATTGGAGCAGCAGTAAGCATGATAATCAAGCTAATCTTAGACAATCAGGAAAGCTAAGAATAATCAGCTGAACCTTTGCTAACGCTACGTTATCCTGGCATAGCCGAGCTAAGCCACTGCAACATTGTTTTCTTCCTCCACAAAGAAAGTTTTTATTGCGATAGCAATTATATGCACAGTCTCGGCTGAATTTTGCCGTCGCCGTCGCCCGTCATGCACCGTATATGTATAAGTATGTATATATATATAAAAGCCCCAAAGAAAAATAATTCAGAAAATGCTTCCGAAGCGCGGAATCGAACCAGCGACTTCTCGTTAGGCAGCGCGTGGCGCTAACAACTACGCCACACAGCGCAGAGCCTTCAGGTAGCAAACACCGAGCGTTATATCACACCCTTTACCGATGGCAGGACTCAGAGACGGAGGGCGCTTATAAGCTTTTCTTCATTACCAGCGAGATGGCGCGAGGAGCGCGACGGGCGCATTTAAAAGTCGTCGGCGAGCTCGCTCGCTCCCTCTTATATTTGCGCAGGGAGAACCTTGCCCTTCCGCTGTCTGCTCGCGCGGTTTTCTCGTGCTGAGGGGATGAGGGATGTTTCACGCTTTCACCGTGATGTCCGCGCTCATGTTACGGAGCGTACGAAAGTCACTCGAGCTCAAGGGACGCCGCTAAACGAACAAACAGAAGATGAGTGCGAACTATCAAGTGTCACAGCTCGACACTTGAAGTACTCTAGTTTCCTTCGCTGCTTTGGCCGCCTTTGCAACAGGAGCGCTGTTCAAACTGAGAGTATCCATTGGTGAGCCTCCCTTCGTATAGCATTAGTTTCTTGCTATCGCATTCATTGCTTCGCCCTTGCGGCGAAGCTGTGACTTTTTGAACCAAATGCAGGTAAATGCTAAAGGCATTTATACGCTAGATGCTGAGATCTTGCGTCAGTATAACTTATGTAAACGGGAGACGCAATGTTACGCAGCCTGCAGTAACACAGTATACACTGCCAACCAACTATATACAAGAAGCACGTTAACTATAGCATCATACCTTTCAAGAAGGTGTAAAAATGGGGAGTGTAACATGGGGGGTAGGTAACTTGTTTTGTTTTTGTCCATGTGTAGCACCCATTGGAATTTTTTTTATTGAAAGCAGGTAGTTGGGTGGCGACAACTGTATATACACTTACCCAAACCGAGTTATCTTTCGTCCCTGTTACGCTGATCTCTGACAGATAAAGTTAAGGCGTGGGATGCGAGGGCAACACTTGGCCACATATTGTGGGAGTGCTCGAGCATAGATGAGAAAGCACACAGAAACCACGAAGAGACAGCCTGGAACCGAAGGGCCCGCTAGGAGGAGGCTCTGCTCGGCTACGCATTAGAAGAACAACTGTGCGCCTTCCAGCGAGCCGAGGCCGATGCCTAGGCCGGGGCTGAGGCCCGCCCCGAAACAACTTCGCTGGACTTAATAAATAATGCTGTTTAATCATCATCATCATCATAAAAAACGCCAGGCCTGCGCGGAAAGCGCAGCACAGTCACAGCGAAAGCTGGAAGAGTGGCATTTCTAGAGCCCGTTATAAACTCTCTTGTGGCTACTAATAAAAGTAACTAGCAACGTACCCACTACGGCATAAATAATAACCTTTGTTGATTCCACGAAAGATCAAAAAACGGTGTATACTTGATGTTTCCGATTTTCCTGATAATTTTGTATGTTGTGCACACATGACTGCACAGCACGAAATCGCAGTTCATTCCGGAGTCGTCTTCTGCCACCAGAGCTGAGTGCCACACCATTTATACAATTGTGTTGCTGTGGCTTTACCATTACCAGGACCTGGACAGCGCTACCGAAACCGCCATCTACCTCAGCTTGCTGCAGTTTCAAGCTGTTATCAAGTTTGTGCTGGGGGCGTTGTCTCTTTGCAACTGGCTTCACTCAGGCAGCAGCGGCGACGGCGAAAGGACGCACGCTAACCTACTGTCTGCACTCTTTGCAGATACCGGCATATCATCAAGAAAATTGTAAGCCATCCCATCCGGAGTCGTCTTCTGCCACCAGAGCTGAGTGCCACACCGTTTATACAATTGTGTTGCTGTGGCTTTACCATTACCAGGACCTGGACAGCGCTACCGAAACCACCATCTACCTCTGCCTGCTGCAGTTTCAAGCTGTTATCAAGTTTGTGCTGGGGGTGTTGTTTCTTTGCAATTGGCTTCACTCAGGCAGCAGCGGCGACGGCGAAAGAACGCACGCTAACCTACTGTCTGCACTCTTTGCAAGTTGGTTAACTTTCATATTGAACATTATATGCACCTCGGTTCGTCGCTGCTGCTGCTGCTGCTGAAGTTTTATTGGGCATTGTAGTCGCAACAGTGTTTTCTTTCGAATCTTCAAACTTTGCCTCTTGCTGTGTGTGCACAAGAGTATTTTCGTGCAATTTTTACTTGAAGTGCTTGAAACCATGGGGGATAAAACTTCGGGTGACATGGGCAATATTGCGGCGACCCTTGCTGAGAGGCAGCCTAATAGCATAAAAGAGGTCGTGAAATTTCTAGGTGATCTAGTGGGAAGACTTGACGTGTTCTCGACTGAGGTTAACTGTAAAATAGGTAAGGTCGCTTCCTCGAACACTGAAATAGTCACTGAACTTGGAAGTGTTCGAGATGCTATTGGCTTCATGAATGAGAGCTTTGAGCCCTTTAGGACTGACGTGGAGGCTTTTCGCAAGGAGATTGACGTGGTAAAGGCTGAGAGTGCGCGGTGTCGTAAGGAAAACGAAGAACTGCGGAGGGACCTGAAAGAAGCTAGACGGGAAATTGTCGAGCTGAAGCAATACAGCCGAAATATGAATATCGAAATCCAAGGTCTTCCGCAAATCGAAAAAGAAAACTTGGAGAAAACTGTCGCAAACATCGCCAAGTGCTTAGGAACTGATGTCACAGATAACGACATTGACGTCGCACACCGTGTACTATCGAAAGATAAAAAGAAATCAAATGTGGTCGTCAGATTCCTCACCAGAACGGCGCGAGACAAGATGTTGTCCGCAGCAAAAAAGATTAAACTAGATAGCACTCGTCTTGGTTTTGACAACAGTAACCCTGTATATATAAATGAACACCTGTGCATGGAAATGAAGGTTCTGCTCAGTAACGCGCGCCAACCAAGGCGTGAAAGAGAATGGAGATATGTATGGGTATCACAGGGCAGGATCTTCATGCGGAAGGCAGACAGGACACCTGTTTTAAATGTAACTTCTGAGGCGGATCTGGCTAAAGTAGTCTAGCTTAATAGTAGACTTATATTTCTGCTGTGAGCAATGGCAATGTATTCCAGCGTTTCTGAAATGAACTCGTATGTAAGTGGCCGTCATAGGCAGCCCCTGACATTCCTTCACATTAATGCAGTCAGCTCGTTCGAAAGAAAACTTGCTTTTGTTTCTTGATGAGTTCAATTTCTTATTTTCCGTTATTATGATGACTGAAACTTGGTACCGTAGTGAAACAGACGTGTTTCGTATTGACGGATATAATGTTGTGTACCAAAATAGAAAATCGAGAATTGGTGGTGGTGTATGCTTGTATGACAAAGC
Source organism: Rhipicephalus sanguineus (assembly GCF_013339695.2). NCBI lineage: Eukaryota > Metazoa > Arthropoda > Arachnida > Ixodida > Ixodidae > Rhipicephalus > Rhipicephalus sanguineus. Next base: position 74,711,351 of record NC_051183.1, on the reverse strand, counting down.
TGAAATAATGTATGAGTATCGTGAAGATCTGTCTCTGTGCACCGATGACCTTGAGGCGTTAACCTTACAGTATCACAACTACATTTTTGTTGCAATTTACAGGCCACTAAGTGGCAATTTCGATTCATTTATTCAATATTTAGAAAACCTATTTTCCGTTGTAAACCAATTTAATTACACACTACTGCTAGGAGGTGATTTTAACATAGATATGTTGAGCGACACACATAAACAGATGAGACTTTCAGACCTTCTTGCTTCCTTTTTCTTAACAAACGTAATTACCATTCCAACACGTATTACTGATACCACTTCTACTCTATTAGACTTATCACAAGTAGTACAAACAGTACGTTACAGGCTGGCGTCCTGCGTGCCCCGATAAGTGATCATTTGCCCATATATCTAGTCATAGAAAACATAACCAGTGTAAGGAGTGAAATCCTTCCTGCCGTTCACTTTCAACAAATTAATCCGCGAACGCTATCTTCTTTTGGGGAAGAAATTAGAACTCTAAATTGGAACAACGTTCTATCTAGTTCTTCGGCTGATCTTGCGTATGATTGTTTTATTGATACTCTATGTTCTGTGTATAAGAAACATTTTACTTACAAAGCCTTAAAGAGACCAAAACGGGCGCGGAAACCTTGGATTTCTTCCGCAATACTCAATATGATAAAATAAAAAAATTGGTTGTATCAAGAGTTTCTGATAAAGCGTGACCCGGATAAATTTAAAGCTTTTAAGGTATACAGAAATAAACTCACTAAACTACAAAAACAAGCTAAACGCGATTATCACTTCAAGATGTTTGACGGTGTCACTGATTCTAAGCAATTATGGAACAAACTTAATGCTATTATATCTGCCAAACAAGTGACTAATGATATTAGTGAGCTGGTGATCAAAAATAAAATATACAAGGGCGCAGTACTAGCAAACAAATTTAACGAGTACTCTACCTCACTAGTTGACAGTAGTCATAATTGTGATTCATAAGGTTATTTGCCTCCTGCTTTAAATAATTCTGTGTTTGCTAATCCTACAGACGCGGAAGAGGTCATAAGCGTTTTTCAACATTTCAAATTGAGTAAAAGCGAGGACATAGATGGCTTAAAATTAGAACCTATAATATACATTTTAGATCTCATATGCGCCTGCTTAGTACATATTTATAATCTCGTGTTCACCACTGGGCTGTTTCCTCAGAGAATGAAAAACGCTAAAGTAACGGTTATATATAAGGGTGGGGACAAAAGCAATTTAGGAAACTACAGACCAATTTCGATTTCGCCAGTTTTCTCTAAGGGGTGTGAAAAACTTATTTTCATTCGGTTATCTAATTTCTTTAATAAACACAACATTATTACGCCGTCACAGTTCGGTTTTCAGTCAGGCCTCTCAACCGAAAGTGCCTTACTGTACCAAAAGGAATTGATTCTAAGAAATATAGAAGCAAAAAAACTTACCCTAGGAATATTTCTAGATTTCTCGAAAGCATTCGATAGAATAAACCATGATATTATGCTAGAAAAACTTGACTGTTATGGAGTTCGCGGTACCGTTTTAGCTTTAATAAGAAGCTACTTATCTAATAGGAAACAATGTGTATCAATCAATCGAGAGCTATCATATCCATGAACGTTAAGAATGGTGTACCTCAAGGTAGCATTTTGGGACCCCTATTATCTAATATTTTTATCAACGATATTGTACGTATTGACAGCTCTGTAGAATATGTAATCTACGCGGACGATACCAGTATATTTTTTTCTGGGGAAACGGCTGATGACCTCATTGTTTCTGCTAATGAAATGCTAAATAAAATATATGCCTGGACTGTGGCAAATTCTCTACACATTAATTGCCCTAAAAGCAAGGCTGTACTGTTCCGTGCGAAAGCCAGGTCATTTGAAACGTCTCACAAACTAATACCTAATAACGTTGAAATTAAACTTTGGCAAACGGTTAAAACTCTCGGTGTCCATTTTCACGAACACATGGCATGGAATTACCTTGCCGAACACATTAGTCACAAAGTTTGTAAAGTTTTAGGTGTGTTGCGTCGATGCCAGAACATACTACCTGTGAAACAAAAAAAAATATTAGTGTACAATACTCTTTTTTCTTCACATTTACACTATTGTCATCTGGTCTGGTCTACAGGTTCTAAAGCATCTTTAAAGAACGTGGTCGTGTTACAAAAAAATGCCTTGCGGTGCACTGAAGGTGTATCCTGTAACGCACACACTGCTTCAATATTTGCAAAATATAGAATTTTAAGAACTACCTGTTATTACAAATACCAGCTTCTGTCAGCTTTTAAATCAGAAATACGCAGAGGAAGTATCTTTTTACGCACCTTGGCCACCTTGCAACCAAATCCTGCCAGTCGCGTTACTCGGTATACGGAGACTTGGCATGTACCTTGTCCTCGCACAAACTATGGATTTGAAACACTACGTTACCGCCTTCCAAGTGTGATGAACAAATGGAAACTAACAATTGATAATCTGCGTGTATTGTCTAAAACTGAAATGTTAAATCGGATGTGCTGATTGTGTTGTAAATGAATGTTGGGTGATTTCTGTAATGGTTATTCAGTTTTATTCTTTCATACATTGCTTTGTTATGAATATTTTTGTATGTATTTCAGAGTTGTCATTCTATTATTTGCTGTCATGGGCCACATGCGTGTTTCTTATTGTATTGTCGCTTTCCGCTGCCTGTAATTTTAGTAATTTTTGTAAAGTTGTAGTTTACATTTTTTCTGGGTGAAGGGGCCAGTCAAGCTGTGAAATGCAGCTTTTTTCCCTTCGCACCAAACCACGTATACAGTGTATTTTCGTGTACTTGTCACGTGGTTGAATAAACCCAAACTCAAACTCACTCATTTTCAAATAAAAAAATTTTTCAACACAGGAAAATTCTGCAAGCGTCGCCGGTTGACGACGACCATTTTACGAAGAGTACGTTTTCGTAACTTCGGAACCATGCTGGCAGCTACTGAAGCTGTATATTACAAATATCTTTCTTTTTGGCGGAAGTAGAAGCAAAGAAGAAATAGCTCTTATCGTTTCATGGAATTCTGAGCAAATCATGTATTTTTAAAAATTCACGAAAAACGCTGCGTTTCTGAAAATCAAATTTGGGACGCTATGGCTACTTCTGTCTTAGCTTGTTCATATTTGCAGTATCAATGGGCCTTTATGTGAATAATAAACCTCTGCATTTGTATTTCTCTAATAATTTTCAAAGTAATAAATTTTCATGCTCGAAACACCAAAAAGACAAAAGTGATCCTCGATTCAGAAATCTATAATAAAAAAACCCCTATCTCAATTTTGTTCGAAGTCCCCCAAAATTTTTTCAAAGGACTGCAGAAGGATATCATGAAAAAACATGTTGCATCATTTTTATTAGAAGAAACGCAGAAAATGTCAAACACTGTGTTTCCAGAGCGTGGTAGCTACTGCGTAAAGGGCATCTCTAGTAACAAGAAAATACAATAACACGTCTTTTTTCTTCTCTGAGCTTCGCTAAACAACAGTAATGATCTATTGTCTCAAGGTGGGAACTGTTTTGTGAAGAAAAAGATCGTTCGAATTAAATGCATTTGCGTGATTTGCGACTTCACGCCAGTGTTAGACATCCCCCAGTCAACAGTAGGCACTTTACGTTGCAGCCTCCTTTTCTTTCATCTATTTCAGTTGAGTATAATTCATATCATATTGCTGATGGCGATGAAGAATCATGGCAGAGCCCTTTGTATTGTGTTGGAAGCATTCAACAACCCACTTGTTGTGCAATTCGCATTGGGTGACGCCTGGGTACAGAATTCGCATTGTCTGACGCCTGGTAGATGCTTTACTCTTCTACCACGCTACTTTATATATGTTAATGTAGTTCCTTCCCGACACGAAGCCTGTATGGGGTCTTTTTGCAAAGCACTTTCAAGCACTGGAATGACTCCGAGGTAGAACGCTGGGCTCCCACGCAGAGCGCCTGGGTTCGAACCTCGTTCTATCCTGGAATTGTTTTCTTATTTCGTTTTTTTTTTCGAGCGATAGTGGTTACGGACACCGGCGGCGGCGGCAGCGGACAACTATGGCGCCAAAAACGGTCCTTGTTGTGATCTCATAACAGCTTTCGCTGTAAAACAGTTGTACTGGCCATATTGACTTCATCCCACCTCGTAAGATCGTCGTAGTCTTTCGGGCAATGACCATTATATTCCTATGTATCTTCCAATGGCGACATGAACTTCTAACAAAGCAAGCAATCAACTTAACAGTGCTTCATACGCAGCGCATGGCTTTTAACGCGATAGCATTAAAGAGCTCGTATCGCAGAAATTGCGCCGTCGGCGTCGGGGCCGTTGGTTGTGAGCGAAAAATCATCATCATGTCCGTGACCGAAAAACCGAAAAAGCTGCAAATAAAATAAATAATAATGTTGGGTCCGAGTGAGAATCGAACCCCGGCCGTCTGCGTGGCAAGCAGGTGTTCTACCACACAGCCACGCCTCTGCTTGGAGCTGCACTGAAAGTAACTTTCATGCTTCCCAAAAATACGCGTCCTGTATACAGGCGTCACAGTACGAGATGTAATATCGCAGTAATATTGCATGGTACAAGTGTACATTGCCATCGGGTGTCACACCATGTCAATATCATAACGACTTCGTGGTTTAAAGACAGCCACCCATTACAAAAGGCGCACACATTACTGCGCGTATTCCCTTACTTCGAAGAAGTTTCTCGCGCATAATTGCTCCTGGTTTAAAGCATGCTACCCATTACATAAGGCACACGCCTTAGTGGGCGCATTCTGTTAAACCCTCGTAGTGTTCGAACTGCGCACTAGGAACAGAATATTGCTATCGCGTTCAGCTCTTAAAGGCGAAGCTTAAGCGTCCCCCAATTTTTTAGTAAATATGGTAATAAAAGTTGGTGAAGCTTGCACGAAGCCGCGCAATGCTTGAAGCAGCGAAACGGGACGATTCTGAAGTCTAATCTGGTCGCTTCTAGATTGTTTCTGAGCCTTAGCTAGGTGATGCAGGGTCTAGGTGGCATCTAGATTGTCGCTAGGCATTGGCTAGGTGATGCTAGGTTGTTTCTCCGCTGATTCTTAGCGCAGGGAGGTCCGACTTAAACCACAGACAGTCACAGGCATGACACGGTTGTCCGAACTCCCAGAGACAGAAACTCGCTCTGAAACCAAGCGTCCTCACCACTCACAGATCTACGGGAACGTCGTCGTTGGCGTAGGCTTTCTATCGCTTCGGGGTGTTCGCGCAGCCACCGTTGCCCTTCCCGTTCCCTAGTTCATTCAGAAGCGTCCAGTTTCGCTGTTTCAAGCCTTACACGGTTTATTGCTTAGTGCAAGCTTGGCCAATTGTTTTATGGGATGCACCTGTGCCCAATGCATTGAGCGAGCTCAGCTACCACCTTGGCCGCCTGAGGGAACATTAGCGCCTTGTATTTCGGGAATCGCAAATGGGGAAGGTATATTTATTTTCTTGTTTCATTTTCTTAGTAGTCAATGAAGTAGTAGAGTTCTCTGGGAATTTCTACGAAGACGTGGACCACGGTGCGATGTGATGAGCGAAGATGGCATTGTTCATTGGAACGTGACATTTTTGAGGCAACCGGCGCAGATGTCGAGCAAGTACGCTGTTGAAGAGAAACACGACAACGCGCTGCCTTGCGGACCACCTCACTTAACATTGCGACGTTCTTTGTCAAACCTAATTGTCTACCTCATTTTGCGCTCCGATGGACCGCACAAAGTGTAGCAAACTATCAGAAAATGGCGTAGTCGTAAGTGAGAAAATAATTGCCCCACTTGGAACTGAATGGAATGCTTGATGTGCGTCCACAAATATCCCGCTTTTAGAGTGCTTGTTTCGCCGCATTCAAGTAATAATACAGTTTATGCAATGCTGTCAAGGAGGAAAACATAGCTGTGAAAGCCACTCATGCCATCAGCGAAAAAAATCAGTTTGTGTGGCTTAATATGTGGACTAAACAATGCCATTCTTTCCCTCAGCTTCATAATATCAGGGGAGTAATATTGGCTCATATGACTTGAGGAGTTTCGTAGGTCGTACGGGCTTTGAAAGTCATACACAAGTACCCTTGGTTCCTCTGCACTGTCCTACTGCACACGCTGCTGCATAGGTGCTATAGTGATTAGTCCCCAACTTACCCAATTGTCGACATTGCTCAACTTGGCACCATACAGAGGGGAAGCGTTTCTTTAAATATATATCGCAGTACACCGTTGCATTACGTTCGTAACTCTCTGTTCTTTTTCTTTAGTAAAATCGAGCTCACCCTATTTACAGTTAAGCTACGTTTTTCTGCCTACACGGTGAACGATGCTTGCTTATTTCGACTGTAAGCGAGTTGCAGTTTCCGCTTTTGTAAAATGACCCACCGGTCCCACCTCAACTCCTCTAACACTGGAGTGGCGGGGAGGGGGGGGGACTTGAAGCCCCCCCCCCCCCCCTCCCCGCCAAAGCAGATTGGGCAACTACTCCTTGGCCCTTGGCTATACCAATGGTTGATGCGGTGCCCCTTATAACTTCCTAACAGTCTTTGTCTACTCTTGCAAATGCGTAGAGTAAATGCTGATCTATCGCTGTGGATTCCATCGTGAGCGCGACCTTTTTGGAGTTTTCACAATGTATCTCTGGAATGAACTACCATTTCGCTGACTTCAGCAGCTGCCTGGTCCGGTAAAGGAGATTGAGAAAAGGTGATTCATTGTTTTATTCAGCAGCTGCCTGGTCCGGCAAAGAACATTTACAGAACGTCTTTCATTGTTTTAGTGTGACATTACCCGTGACTCAACGCAGATTGGGCAATGACGTAAGAATATTTAAGTGATCACTCCTCAAGTTCGCTTATAGATTTGTCCACATTACACTGTTAATGTTGTAGGTCACAGTTAGGTCTGGGAAAATGTCTGCTAATGCTGTTGCCGCGTATTGTGGGTGCATTAGACAGAGTTGTTATCCGAAAGCCGAGATTTTCTACTATGTGTTATAATAAAGTTCCTCTGCGCGACTCCGTCACGCAACCCCAGCAAGTGTTGGCGGCGTTAGTCACCCGCCAGCACTTGAGGGGCACACCGACAATACACCGAAAGACTGGGTGTTAGGAGGGCAGCTTTTGTTTTGTGGCTAATGTAGCCTCTCGGCTGAATGTTCCTGCGTTCTCTATGTTGGTCGTGTCATACCTTACCATGCAGGCTATCAGGGCTTACTTCCAGCCTTAGATTCCTCGTAAAACACGAAAAGTGGCCGTCGGCGTCAACGAGAACGGTGTAGGAAATCACATAATCAGAGGTTAGTGCGTGATAAAGTGACACAACATGACTTCATTTCATGGCGTCATCTTGTGACATCGTCGCCTGGTCAAGCATGAATGCACCAAGCACCGCGTGATATTTACGTGAAGTTGCAGGCTATACATAATATACGGGCTGGATTGTGCCATCCTCTATGAAACATTCTCTGTGTCAGTCAATAACCCATCAAAAGCAAGGAAGAAATTTGAAGGCAGCAGTCGTCATTTGAATGTGTGATAGGTAGGGCCACAATACGGCACTGCAAGAAGTATGCTGGCTTTGTCCAGACACATAGCATGCGCTTGAAAAAAATATCGCGGTTTTGCTTAAGGGCGAAGCAGTGAACGCGATATGAACAAATTGCAATGTTATACGAATTTAGGCCAACAGCTAACTGTTTTGCATCCTATCTCGCATAACTGAACAAAAACGCTGGCTTAAGGGAATACGGCCGCTCCAGAGACCGAAGCGGTTTTCGTGGTGTCAGTTCTCTAAACGCGAAGTAAGCGTTGAAAGCACAGGAAGTTTACGAGCCATCTCCTGGTGCCTGTCGAGATAGCGTGGACGCCAGGCGAGGCGGAGGGGTGGGGGCTGCGTCGCCATTCGAGTGACGAAGCGGCCCCCTCCCCTCCGTGGCATCCCTGCGTGCTCCTTGCAAAAGACGGGCAGGGCGTTTCCTCTCTGCTTGATGAGGAAAAACTGCAGGCCTCACATGCGGGATCATGTCGCATGCGCCCTCTGTGCGATGGGGATGGCCGGTTCGTTTCATCTCAGCTTCAGCTGCTTTCGTCGCCATCGCTCGCGAGCTTTTACTCGTCGTTAGAACATACGATGCGCAGGGTCATGTTACTAATTTGGACTTTATACGGAAAATGACGGCGACAGCAATGACGACGCCAACGCCAACGGCGACAGCCAAGACCCGTCGAGAGTGTCCATATAAGAGCTATGGCAATAAAACCTCGTTCTCGTGGGCCTGAATAGTCTACAACTGAGTATAAGCAGGTATGTCAAGAAAAGCTTACCCTAACCGCTCAAATATCCATCACATTATGAGGCATGCGGGCTCATTAGGCTGAACAGACAATTACACAGGTTCGCTCGATATCTCAGAAATCGTTTGTTGTCCAGGTCGTGTAGTAAACGTCTTTTCATATCCAAATGCAGGCATGACCAGGCGGAGTGTTTCGTATCACCGATGTCACCTTACAAGGTACAAACCTGGAAAGTAAGATCACTGGAGACCTTGGGGACCTCAGAAGTCCAGAAGTGAGTTAGTATTATGACTTTTGATTACCTTCATTGTAGTCATGGAGTTCATGAGCGCCTGGTGACAGCCTTGCTTGTAACGTATTATGTTCAGGCAGAATCACAGCAGCAGGTTTTCCATTTGCCTGGGGGTGGAGTCAAGTAGAACGAGCTGTACATTGCGTGACTTACAAGCACTGAATACTAGGCAAGTTGAAAATCCATGCTCAAATGGAAGAGCGCAAGAAATGAGCCTAGAGCGGCTGTATTCAAAACCTGCTCTTTCGTTAGTGCGTTTTCTCATTGGTCAGCCCACTTCACTAATGATATATCTTGCGTTTTGAGTGGCTGAGGTATTCTCTTACAAAAATTTTTAGCGTAAGACATTTTTGTGAATACGAGCACAGAAGTGGACGGTACTGCTGGTCCTTTATTGTTTCTTGTGCTCTTCAATTTGAGCACTGAGTGAGATACACGAAATGAGTCGGTCATTTTTGCGACTAAACTTTGGAAGACTGGCACCACAAGGTTAATTTAATCAGTGTAGTGCACGCGTAGGACAACACGAAGCCGCTGATTAAACAACGCATGTTGTGGGGCTAGTCGGTTCATGCATTTACAAAGTTTTAACCTGCGCGATGAAAACAGGATGAAAACCGGAACACATACGCACACACAAGCACAGATGCACTTGTGTGCGCGTGTTTTTGTTTTTATTCTGTCTTCTTGGCGCAGTTTAAATCTTTGCTAAAACTGCTAATTAAGGCAGCTGGGATATGCGGCCTGAGGGTGGGTGGATGAGGCGTGGACGGGCTCGTGGTTTGGGGGTGGTTGACGAGAACTGCCCGCTTCTAGCCCCAGTAAATAAACTCTGTGGGCGGACCAGTTTCCGGTCAAACATACCAGTCTGATCTAGCATGCTGCCGCGCCGTTGGGTGCAGAAAAAGCAAGGTAATCGTCACCACCATCACTACCATCTCCAGAATCATGGAATGGTGAGTTCATGCAGGCACTAATGAAGTAACAGGCTGAACCTTACATTACCCCGCCCCGATGGTACTTAGCCTATTGGAACTGAAATAATCAGCGAAGACAGGTGCGAATGATGAATGAGACGACAGGTTGAAGCGAAGTTCCAGAGAAGGTTACTTGTCATCGTAGTCATGGCAACAACTTAGGCCTTTGTGTGGTGCACTTTCAGCCCTCCCTTTGCGTGGAAGGATTTTAAGCAGATGCTTTGTTAAAATGGAGGAAAGTGGTATATTCTAAGGAGGCGGGACCCGGGTTAACGTCACTGAAGGGTTGGAGAACAGTTGCGCGACCTGTTCCTACAGGCGTAAGGACGCTAACTGAAGATATTCCGCACATAGAGAAGGCATGATGAGTTCAAGGGGCTTTGCTTTCGCAGAAAGCGAGATTACTCGTATAGCAGTGGCAGGCTTTGGATAGTTCGATAATAAGCAATGACATAAATTAGGTATTTTACAAAAAAGGTGTTAAACCACTTGATAGGGGGTCGAAGCTCAACGGAGGTTGTCGAGTCAGAGTGTGTTCTCTCTTTAGCTCATTGTAGCTCTTTCATAAAGCTGTGACGTCAAAGGCAGAGCGTAATGAGAACAGGTTCACATGTTTTGCATGATGTGAAATTGAAACCTTTCCACTATAGAAACAATTCTCATCGATCATTTCGGTACAATCATTTCATTCCGGAGATTCTTTGCATTCTCACTGGTGAGGAATGTGCCAAACTTGTTCATTGCATAAAGATAGTATTTTCTTTTTTATTAAAGCCAGCGAAGCTACGCTCCCGCTGTTACACTGTATAAGAGCACCAAGAAAAAGCATACAAAACTTTGTTTCATATTTCCGCGTAGGTAGAGACCTTTTGAAAACTGTTTGACCCAAGTGCGAACTATAAAAACTCGAGATCTACAGGAAATATACAAAAAAAGCGCCTATGAAGTTCGAACTCACTTTGTTCATTCGTACGAATGTGAAGCCCTCGAAAAAGCAGCGAGACTTTCATGGAGAGGGATTATAATGAAAAAGATAGCTTATGCCGCAATTATCCTAGTCGCCGCACAGATTTATTCGATTGCACACCACGTGAATTCTCCTAACTTACCTACAAGATTCAACATTACAACGGTATGTTTATTAAATGCGAAGCATTTTTTAGCGAACATCGGGCACTTTGGCCGTTTCTATCTATCTATCTATCTATCTATCTATCTATCTATCTATCTATCTATCTATCTATCTATCTATCTATCTATCTATCTATCTATCTATCTATCTATCTATCTATCTATCTATCTATCTATCTATCTATCTATCTATCTATCTATCTATCTATCTATCTAGCCGCCTGCGTATGGGTGCTCTCCTGGTCGTCTCGATAACTTGTAATATAGCAAAATTGTCGTAACAGGGGATCAGTGTATGACGAACACTATTCACTGGTCATGACACGAATAACGCAAAATACCTGTCACGTCTGTCACGAAACCCTTTCTCTTAGTCACGTGTGGCACATACCCGCATACCAGAGTTCATCTTATGCGGGTATGTGCAACAGGTGATACAGTCTCAACGCAGTAACTGCGAACGGTCACATTGACACGCAAGGAAAATGATATTAATAATAATAATATTAATAATAATAATAATTCTTGGCGTTTTATGTCCTAAAACCACATTATGATTATGAGAGACGCCATAGCAAAGGGCTCCGAAAATTTTGACCAACTGGTATTTCTTACCTGCACTGGCATCGCACAGTACACGGGCCTCTTGCATTTCGCCTCCATCGAAATGCGACCGCCGCGGCCGGGATCGAACCCGCGACCTTCGAGTCAGCAGCAGAGCACCGTTACCGCTACACCACCGCGGCGGACACAAGGAAAGTGAGGAAGCTGAAGACAGAACACCCCTGGAAGACGCTCAACTACCATCCACTCTTCCACGTGGTCTGCAACGTGGACCATGCAGGACCACGTGGATTACGCATTAACCAGGCTCATAGCTTCCTACAATAAATCTGCTAAGAGAACCAGGCCTCTCATCATTACCGGTGACTTCAAGGTTGATTTATCAAGACTCAAAAAAGCTTGGTCCTTATACTGCGTGAAAGACGGCTTGTATGTGGACAGGGCATCAAAATACCTCGCTGCCACGTCCAGGACAGGAGGCATCATAGATCATTTCATCGTAAGAGGCATCCAGGATTTCCACCAGCTGCACTATACCTCGCACTTCACTACACTTAGACTCCTCATAGCCGCGATCACGAACGGATACGATTAACAAGTCCGGTCTAGCTGCTGGCGGTCACTGAACACGGTGACGATGACCTTGTTCAAGAACTGTCAAGAACCCCTTCTACACATACAGACGGGTTCGTGAGACGTGCGTGCGTTTTACGTCATAATGCGCAAGTATAAGGATAACAACTGTAACTGTGACTGTGACTGTAACGTACGTGCAGTGCGCCTGTGTGTATCACTCGGCTGTGTATATATCTAGGGAAACTTTCCTGAATGATGCTTAGTTGCGAGTAACGCCTGTCCTGTGCATCTGTGTTCCTTCTTTGTGCTGTTCGAATTCGCGCTATCCAGTATTGAATATTATAAGCATGACATATCAGCTTACCGCGTCTGGTGTTGGTAACAGCCATGTTGCTGTTGGCATCATTACGCAACTGTAAACAACTGGTTATATGATACATATGCGACTCTTCAACATATGAGTGTGCGTATACCACTTCCACATTTCTGTAGCGTCATTCCGTAACATTTCGCTCAATGTGAAAAATTGCGCCACAGTCACCATCCCGCGCATGCTTCGCATAACATCGATTCCCATGGTACGTAGTATCTGCCGAATGTTTCATATATTTATCTGCAAAACGAAGCATTATACCATAAGGAACATGCGACAGCTTAGTACTGGTGCCACAGAAAGGGAAATAAAGTGGTCTATCACGAAAGTTGTTGCAGTCGACGTATGCACAGAGGTGCTCAAAGTTCGCTGGCCGCGCTGCCATATGATTACATGGCATGGCAGCCTCAGAGCTTCTGATCTCCCCTGCACATTACGTCTAGTAGCACATGTTTAGGGGCTAGTTGGTGTATCGGTTCGAAACGGAAGGATTGCGCGGAAAAAAAGAAAGAAAAACACAGCACAGAATAGACAGAGCCGACGACACCTGCGCAGACTTGCAACTTTTTATTCGCAGTATAGGCGAGTGAATATATAGCACATAGGGGGCAAAAAGTAAAAGGGAGGTACACGAGGCGTGTGCAGATAAGTGCACAAAAAATCGCAGTTTCAGCAATGAATGTGGCAGCAGCAAATTGTAATGTTTTACGAATTAAGGCTAGCAGTTAACTTTTTTGTATACCATCTCTAGTAACTCATTAAAGGACTGATTTAAGGGAACAAAAAAGAAAACAAACAGGAGTAAAGAAATGCTAGACATTCGAATCCAAACGATTGTGTACACATTATCCCATGAACAAGGTGATTATGAGGACGACTGCGGCTCATGTGTTCCTTTGGAGCGTCAACGTATGCTTTTAATCCTTTTATTTAATCTAGGGCATGGCACGTTATATTATGGTGGCTGTCTTCTCTGGTTGTGAATTATTACCAACGACTAAAACGTCTCTTTCTTAGTTTTTAGATCTTTCTTGCTTGTCGTAGAGATAAGTGTAAATAGAAGTGAAGCAGAATTAGTTTTATGATGCCGTTATCTTTTGTCCACACATTTGTTTTTCAGTTTATGAACACGACATTGCGAATATGGACGTACAATACTACCCAAGATCCGGTGAACTTCATTTGCAAGGTAGATCACGGGTTGAATATGACTAAAAACGTCGTGTACTTCAACAGAACCTATTACAAAAAAGGATGGTAAGCATTGCTCGCCAACAAACAAATAAAATCTGATATGCATTAAACTTTTTTTTCTATGAATAGGCACACAGAGAGCCTGAGAGGAGCATTCCCGCCAAGAAACGTCAGCATGGTGTTCGTCGTGAATGGCACGCTGACAGGTAATGACAATGTTACAATTTTCTATTTTTCTTGTTTACAAGCAAGTCTGCTGCAGTGAACAATCACAATCAGACCAATGCGAAAAGAACACTTGCAAAACTATTTTGTTTTTCCAACAAAAACGACTCAGCAGGCTTTCAGCCAATCGCATAGCCTAGCACTGCAATTACCAACAGTCTACTCGTTTGTAACAGCTATGTTAACGATTTGATCTTCGAAACTCGTCAGGTTCATTTCATTACACATAGAAAGCGTAGGCATTCGTTCATCACATGTAAAATGTGGCATGGTCCCTTTTGTAATTGCCTAAGACGACGTGAAGGTGAAAGCCATTTTGCGCCTGGGACGTCGTTGATGACGTCGTAGCGTGATGTCATCACGTGATGATTTTTGTTGCATCAATCGTGTTGACGCCGACGGTCGCTTTTCGAGTTTGATGAGGCATCTAAAGCTTTCGCCTTAAAATCCGCCAAATGACTGTCGTTTGTTACTTTATATAACCCTTACTTTACCACATACTTTTGCACAAATATGCTCCACCCACAGCCCTCACTGCGCCTGCGCGAAACTCATTGCAGGTGCCCGTCGGCGGAGGTACAAAAGCCGCTATAGGAAAACACGCAGGAGCGTTTCATCGAGTACCGGTATGTCAGCATGCACCCTACTAAACCTGCACGCTGACAGTGAAAATTGGGCTACATGCAACCGCTGATGGCTTAATGTCAAGCTAAAAAAAGCATTATTTCACACTTCCAGGTCGTGCCTTGCAGCTTGTCGAGTATTTGGTCTTTGCGAGCAACTCCTCCAACTGTGGAGTGGTTAAAGTTCATATACCGGGTGGTATGTATCAGACACTGTCTTTAACGAGGCCCTGGTACACTTTTTGAGCATTGTGAGAAAACGCTGTCGATCGCTAGTCAAGGCCCCTGAAAACATGCGAGGCAAACATTATAACACAGCAAGTGCCCTGGAAATTACAATTAATTCTTAACGTTAGCCGGAAATTGCTCTATCTTCTCTCGACCAATGGTGCCATAGACAATGGCACCATTGGTCGAGACCACAATAAGCACTACTTCGTAGCCTGAGACCGTGGACCAATGGCACCATTGGTCCACGGGCATTGGCTGACTTCCGCACCGTGAGCTGCATGGTTATTGCCACCGGCACGGGATGTTGCGACGTGAAAGTAAGTTGCGTGTTCGAATAAAAAAACAAAACAAAAGAAAGTACTTAAGGTATTGAAGCGCGCTGACGAATGGGCGTAGCGTCTTGCCCCGTATTCGTCCCCTCTGCGTAGATTTCAGTGCACTCGCTGGTACTAAGAGGAGAGAAAGAGCTTCAAGCGTGCAACAAATCCCTGTAACTCCGCTCGTAATTGGCGTATTCTAAACAAGCTTGAGGCCGTTGGTTCGTGTGGCAATGAACTGCTTTATTGAAGAAATTGGATGATTGCTCGAAAAAGTGTTGCAGGGCCCCTTAATCACGATGATCAGCAAATACCACAGCACACGATGTTCACGAATAGGACCGAAGTGCTATCAGCAAGTTTTATTTGAAAACGTATCTATGACAAAAAAGTACGACTTGTATGAGAGACTCAGCCGATCGGGAAAAAAATGCATTGAGTACGAAAAGTAACGCCATGAAATACCAAACATTGTCAATATAAAAAGTAGGAAAGCAGTGAAATAACAAACAGAAACGACAGCGCATAGCCACAAAAACACGGCTGATCCCTGCGTCATAGGAATCGGTATAACACGAAAGTGAAACCTGTCTTCGCAGAAGTAGTGCTTATTGTGTAGTGATATATGAGAGCTTGTACAATGTCTATTCGTGTTTGGACGCTATAGCACCGTTTGACGTGGATGCACCCATGTTGACGGCATGTGTCTATCGCGACGACTAACGCCCATGATCATGATTAAACCGTTGTGGTAGCTGACGTTGTGAACATATATTTGGACACAGCAAATCGTGAATCCTGCGTAAGGATGATATGAACAAGCTCATAATCAACACTGGTACTTTGTATGCACTTCTTGAAAGCGTCGTCAATTAAAAACGGCATGGGTTGCACTTTCTAGCAATGGGTGACTGACGCCTGCGCTCATGCATACACTACCACACACTGCGCTTAAGCAACACGGGAGGTAGAGGTTCGTAGCCTGAGCCGCAAACGCGTGCGTGCCGCTGGCCTCTGTCTCGCCGGCACTGGTCTCGCTCCACCAAGGCACGACATTCGCCCGTCGAAATCGCGTCCTTTCTGCAACGCGTATTGCAGCATTTTCGTTAGTCGGTGCTCTCGCAATCGAAGCAGTCGGCGGCGGAGAAATCCCCTTGGTGCATGTGGAAGCTGCACTACTCCGATGAGCCGACGCACGCTAACAGGAAGCGAAAGGCAAAGAACGAACAGCGTCAAGGGTGCCTCGGGGATGCCAGCGCGCCGACGCACACCGAGACGTTTTAACCATGACCTCCGATTTCGCGCGCAATCTCTGAGTAAGCGCTAATAAATGTAGATCGTGAACCATTACTTCTTTTCACTTCTCACAGACTGCGGCACTGCCCCGCTCCGCCCCGCCTACCTACATCGCCAACAGAGAGCACCTTGCGAAGGAGAATGTGTGAAAGACATAAGGCGCGTTCGCGCCGTGTCCTGCTCTGTGAGTTACCTTAGTCGGTAGGGCGTCAGGTCGTGGCCGCAAGGTCGTGGCCGCAAGGTCGTGGGTTCGGTTCACAGCGGGCAGGGCTGGGCAAAGATACTTTGAAATTGTATCGCGATACGATACAAGATACTCAGGCAAGAAGTGTTTGAGATACAAATACAAGATACTGCTGCAATAATTGTATCCGATACGATACTTGCCAAATGTATCTTAAGATACTTCGATACATTTGCAAATTTGCTATTATAAATCCATATAATGCAGCAGCAAACGCCAATGCACAAAATTTTCTGCATGAAAATTTCTTAACTGGGAGTAATTTTGCTTCATTTGAATGAAATATCTGTTAGTATATCAAAAGGTTTGTCCTTCCTACTCGAAGTACATTAGTTAAATTCCGCAACAACTTACTGACGCTCTTTAAACTGATCAATAGGGCATCTCTTTACATACTTCGCTGATATTGGTTCTTGGTTGTCTATTTGTAATTGATGGGAGTTTCTGCTCAGCTTGCCGACCAGCTAGATGGTTGCCATAGAATCAGAAGAACTTCAATAAGAAGCCTTCACACGATGATGAAAATACCGGCGTGGACTTTCACCTTGTCCGTTAACCACCGCTACGCAATACCCGATAACCGGGCAGGTGCACAGCAGCAACAAAGCTGGGAACGCCATATTTTGTGACGCATAGTGTATACGTAGGGGACATAAAACTGCAATGGCTGTTGATATTGTACTTATCTGCTGGTGTAAAGAGTTCGTTATCGATATACTCGCTAACGTGCAGTCTCTGAACAATTTTCCTTTAAGAAAAGAACATGCGTAGCACGAAGCGTCTCAGACGTATTTTATTGTCACGCGATATAGCGACGATTAAGAAGGCAGCAGTCGAATTGTAGAAACGCAACTTTTTACTGAGCTAACTTGTGCCAAGAAAACTGAGTAACTGGAAGTACAATCAAAGCCCTCTGCGCACTGATAGCGGCTACCACATTCGTCGGTCGTCGGTAATATGATCATCTGCGGAACGCGTCGTCTTTCATAGATCAGGGATCAAACCTTCTAGCGTTATCGCTGGTGCTCGCGCAGGCTCCTGAATAAACTAGGCTGGTCGCGCCCTGAACGTAATTTTAACAGAACAATGGGAAAAAAATGCGAAGCTTCCCATACGTTGCAGCGCGGCTTGGGCCGAGTGGTGCTGACAGATTTTTGCGGGTTAAAATCAGTCACACCAAAATAAATAAGAGCGTGTGTCAGTATAGTTGCACCAAGCGTCGCAGCACATAGCCGCTATTAGCGCTATTTCCACTTACAGCTCCTATTATCTGGCGATTAGTAGTAGTAAAAAAATTCAGGGAGGCCTAAAAAAGGAAAACAGACATAAGTAAAATAGAAATGGGGTTCCTATAAAACACTCACAATGAAGAAGATAAGGAACACGATACAGGCTGGAACCCTAATAGCTATGATGATTAGGCATGAAGTATCGTCAACTTACCGCTTAAGGTAGGACAGTAGAAAATTCGATGCCGTTGTGAAATTGCCTGAAACGACTCGTTTGCACTCCCATAAAAAATTGGTATAAATTTTTGTCGAATCTTTCATGTAACATCTTTAAGATGGCTCCTAATAATTTCCATTATTATAATGCAAAATCAATTTCAGCCCCGCCACGGTGGTCTAGTGGTATGGCGCTCGACTGCAGAATCGAAGGTCGCGCGATCGAATCCCGGCCGCGGCGGCTGCATTTTCGATGGAGGGGAAAATGTTTAAGGCCCGTGTACTTAGATTGAGGTGCACGTGAAATAACCCCACGAGGTCTAAATTTCCGGAGCCCTCCACTACGGCGTCTCTCATAATCATATCGTGGTTTTGGGACGTTAAAACCCCAGATATTATTATTAAATCAATTTCACTATTTTATTACGAGGTAAGCGGAATTTTCGGTGCTGTATGCTCTATGCACGCTTAGATAATTATATATTTGTTTTCAAAATTACCTTGGCAGGAGAGCAAACAATAATGATGTCTGGGGTTTAACGTCCCGCAACCAAGATATGATTATGAGAGACGCCGTAGTGGAGGGCTCCGGAAATTTCGACAACCTGGGGTTCTTTAATTTGCACCTCAATTTAAGTACACGGGCCTCAAACATTTTCGCCTCCATCGAAAATGCAGCCGCCGCGGCCGGGATGCGATCCCGCCACCGTCGGGTCAGCAGTCGAGCGCCATAACCACTAGACCACCGTGGGGGGGGGGGGGGGGCAGAACAGCAATGTCAAGTGAAGTATAAATGTGTAAACAGTAGCAAAGATAACGCAGACATTTAAAAGGAAGAATAAAGCAGAGCGCTTATTTTGGCAGCACGTTACGAAAGATATAGTGCAAGGACCACACCGGAAAAAACAATAAAGAGGCATAGATAATGTAAGGAAGGCACAAGGAGGACAGCCAAGAAAGCATCCGTGCTAACAATCAAACTATGATTTCAAAAACTATTTGAATACAGATAGCAGGAAGAAAGAGATACGGTGTACCAAGATATCTTTTGTTAGGTAAAGAATTGTTCTATTAGACCTAGCGTCGGTATCAGTGGTGTTATAGCTTTTAAATCTCATTTGCATAGAAATCAATGTCATCGCATGTAAGGCAAACGTATACATCCACGAGGTCCTTCATGTCGCTGGTGTGTGAAAACCATGAGACGCAAAGCAACCTCATTCTTGCATGCTTCATTTTTCGTACGAAGCACTACGATAGAGAATCTTCAATAACGACACTAAAGCGGCATAAGAATGTTCTGTACTCTAATTAGAGTACGCGGTGCAGGAACGTGACTAAGAGCAAGTGTCAAGGAACTCACACAGCTAAAAAGGAAAATAATCGAAATAACAAAATCGACGTGGGCTGGGCGTAGTCGTTCGCGCGCTCGTTTCTGTCGAGACTGCGCGAGCGCTGCCACGTTACTCTGCTTCACCAATAGCGGCGCGCAGACCTCATTGCCTGCTATCATTAGAGAACTCTGGGGTAAGGATCAATTATGTCGCTGTCGTTAGTTTTACTTAGGTGGCTTAGTGCCGCCAGTACTAGCTTGAGAAGCGGAGTTCGCCAGCGATAATTGTTTCGCACGGTCGTTTCGTGATAGCGATATCTTGTATCTTAAGATACACGATA
The DNA here is from genome assembly GCF_013339695.2 of Rhipicephalus sanguineus. Lineage (NCBI taxonomy): Eukaryota > Metazoa > Arthropoda > Arachnida > Ixodida > Ixodidae > Rhipicephalus > Rhipicephalus sanguineus. The sequence goes on along the minus strand of NC_051183.1, from coordinate 74,691,839 downwards.
CATTATTGAATGTATCGGGAATACAGATACAGATACTCGTTTTGCGAGGCGTATCGCGATACAGATACAAGATACCCGAAGAGTATCTACGATAGTATCTAAGATACATGTATCTTCGATACTGCCCAGCACTGCCAGCAAGGGATCTTTTTCTTAGTTTTTTTATTTCTCACCCGTTGGGGTCTATTATATCAACGTCATGTCCGTGACGGATGTACTTGGTGGACCCCGGCATAAAACACTTTCGTGTTAAAACAATAATAATTTATATACTTGTTACGAGAATGCAAGCCGCAGCCGAAAAGTAGTGCATATATAAATTGTGAATGCCATAGAGCCTGTGAAGGTGGTCCTTGTGAAAGCGAACTGTGTACACAATCAGTTTGTAACAAGAGTAACCACTGGTGTAACCATGGAGTAATTACGGAGTAACCACGGAGTTCAATCGGGCTGCATCGCTCGAGCCTCAAATGCGAAATTTTTCATAAGGGCACGGTCGCGAGCACTGGCGCGCGTGCTATCACAACATCAGTAGACGGCTCGTAAGCTTTTAGGTGCTGTGCCTTCACCGCTGACTGTGAGAGCACAGAACCCACAAGGCTACAAGGGCTGAGGTTGTAACCGTTGATACGACAGCCAGCACGAACATCGCTTCGCTCTCTGGAGCAGCCGTATTCGTTCACACCAGTGTTTTGTAGAGTTACGCGAGAACTGATCCAAAAGAGTTAGCTCCTTGCCTTTCGTCACAGAACATTCCAATTCGTTGCTGTTGCACTGATTGCTTTGCCCTTGCTGTGAAACTGTGTGCGTGTGTTTTTTTTATTAGCTGATTTTCGAGAACCCCATGTTATATCTACATAGGGCGCGGTGAACTGTCAAGCTTTACATTTAAGTACACTACTTGCTGTTTATACTTCACTTAATTCATTTTGCTGAAATACTTCTTCGTCTTCATTTGCATTCAATACGTTCTCTATGACACGGATTATCTCGACTGGTATGAAATCAGGTTCAAGGACGTCAATGAGACTGGCCAACCAGAGAACGAGTGCGTGGACAGCTTCAACAAGATGGGAATTCCAGGTCATGTTCTGTACTCAGATAAGTGCCACCTATTACCATGATATACTGATGGAATCTCTAAGGCAGATCTGCTCCTGGCCAAGACCCCAAGACTAGCCCTGCCTATGGAAACATCAACATATCTCTTTCCTCCTTCAACCCCAAAAATACCGTATATACTTACGCTGCTCTTAAAATAAAGAAATGGCTAACACGCAGAATATGTACTGTAAAGGCGTTTATTGACGGCTGGATTGACGGCGACGATGCACAACAGTCACGACGGAGCGCGGACTCTCTCGAGCACGAGCACGAGGGGCGTGCTCTCCGAGAAGAGGCGAAGAGGGCGACCCACTAGAAGGCGCTGGAGAGGACGGCCCATTACAACGTTCCAATGCTTCTCTACAATTACCCCGGGTACGAAAAGGGAGCCGTCTGGCGACCTAGCAGCTGGTCACTATGAGCGGGTCATGGTAGGGCTTGAGGCGCTCCACGTTGACAATGTCGCGCCCTCGACGGCGCATGTCGGAAGATGGGTCGATGGGTTCAATCAGGTAGTTGACCGGGGATGTGCGTTCGACGACACGGTAGGGGCCTTCGTATTTGGGCAGCAGTTTGGAAGAGAGGCCAGTTGCAGTGGTGGGGATCGAGAGCCATACGAGTGCTCCGGGTAGGAACGTGGGTGCGGAAGTGTTGGTCTCACCGCGGATGCTTTTCTGCCGCTCTTGGTCCTGCGTAGTAAAGGTCTTCGCAAGCTCGCGACACTCCTCAGCAAGTCTGGCTGTGGCAGAAATAGGCGCACACTCTGATCGATCCGGCTTGTATGGAAGGATTGCGTCGATTGTGTGCGACGGGTGCCTGCCGTACAATAGGAAAAATGGTGAGAAACCAGTGGTGCTTTGAGGGGCGGTATTGTAGGCGTAGGTGACGAAAGGTAGAATGGAATCCCAATTTGTGTGATCGGCGGTGACATACATCGAGAGCATGTCGCCGAGCGTGCGGTTAAAGCGTTCCGTGAGCCCATTCGTCTGCGGGTGGTAAGCAGTAGTTTTGCGGTGAACAACGTTGCACTCTTTGGGGATGGCTTCGACGACTTCCGACAGGAAGACACGGCCTCGATCGCTGAGCAGCTCCTGGGGTGGACCGTGGCGCAGCATGAACCGGCGGAGCAGAAAGGAGGCTACATCGCGCGCTGTAGCCGCTGGGAGGGCGCCAGTTTCGGCGTACCGCGTAAGGTTGTCTACAGTGACGATGGCCCAGCGGTTACCAGCCGAAGTCAGAGTGAGTGGCCCATAAAAATCGATGCCAACGCGCCCAAACGGCCGGTCAGGGCAAAGTAAAGGTTGCAGACCTGCTGGTGACTGGTGCGTTGAAGTTTTGCGCCGCTGGCAATCGATGCAGGAGCGAACGAACTTCTGCACGTAGCGGTACATGCCTCGCCAAAAGTACCATTGGCGAATGCGGTGGTATGTTTTCGATACCCCAGAGTGCGCACACTGCGGATCAGCGTGGAACGATTCGCATATTTCAGAATGCAGAATGCGGGGTATTACTAGTAGCCACTGGCGGCCGTCGGCGTTGTAATTGCGTCGGTGGAGGAGCTCGTCGCGAATGGCGAAATGGTGGGCTTGACGACGCAACGCGCGAGTGGATGGTGTTGCCGAAGGATCAGTGAGCAAGTCTAGCAGTGAAGCGATCCATTGATCCTTGCGCTGTTCGGTAGCGATAGTGTGAACGTCGATGGAAGAAACGGCATTGTGAGACATTGAGCTGTGGGTATTGTCGTCAGGCAGAGGGGAGCGCGAGAGTGCGTCGGCGTCAGCATGCTGGCGTCCGTTGCGGTACGGCACGCGGATATCGTAGTCCTGTAGGCGAAGTGCCCAGCGGGCGAGGCGGCCTGATGGATCCTTCAATGATGACAACCAGCAGAGTGCATGGTGGTCGGTGATGACATCAAATGGGCGACCATACAAATAAGGTCGGAACTTCGTAAGGGCCCAGATGATCGCTAGGCATTCCTTTTCGGTGACGGTGTAAATGGTCTCGGCTTTGGTGAGCGTACGACTTGCATATGCCACGACATATTCAGGGAACCCTGGTTTGCGCTGCGCAAGGACAGCGCCAAGGCCAACACCGCTGGCGTCTGTGTGTACCTCTGTAGGGGCCGTAGGGTCGTAGTGGCGTAGTATGGGAGGCGACGTCAACAGACGGCGGAGCTTCGCGAAAGCGTCGTCGCACTCTGACGACCATGAATTGAGGGACCCGTTACTTCCGAGGAGCTTCGTCAGCGCCGATATGACGGTCGCGAAGTTTCGAATGAAGCGCCGAAAGTAGGAACACAGTCCTACGAAACTGCGCAGTTCTTTGACGGACGTAGGTTTGGGGAACTCGGTCACGGCCCGAAGCTTGGCTGGATCGGGAAGAATACCGTCCTTGGACACGACGTAACCGAGTATTGTCAGCTGCCGTGCTGCAAATCGGCACTTCTTTAGATGCAGTTGTAGACCGGCGTCGCTCAAACGCGTCAAAACACGCCGTAGGCGTTGAAGATGTGTGAAGAAGTCCGCAGCGAAAACAATGACGTCGTCGAGGTAGCACAAGCATGTGTGCCATTTCAGGTTGCGCAGAACGGTATCCATCATGCGCTCAAAGGTGGCGGGCGCATTACACAGCCCAAACGGCATGACGTTGAATTCGTACAAGCCGTCGGGCGTGACAAAGGCGGTCTTCAGTCGAGCGTCATCAGCCATGGGTACTTGCCAGTACCCTGAGCGCAAATCGAGAGATGAAAAGAATTCTGCTCCTTGCAGGCTGTCAATCGCGTCGTCTATTCGTGGTAGTAGGTACACGTCCTTACGAGTGATCTTGTTGAGTCGTCGGTAGTCCCCACAGAACCGCACAGAACCGTCCTTCTTCGCAACAAGTACGACAGGAGACGCCCAGGGGCTGCTGGATGGTCGAATAACATCGCGTCGCAGCATGTCGTCGACTTGCTCGTTGAGTACACGGCGTTCTGTGGGAGATACGCGATATGGACGTTGCCGCAGTGGCGGCTGGGCGCCAGTGTCGATGCGATGCGTAACGGCGGAAGTGCGGCCGAGAGACGTTTGAGCGACATCGAAAGACGTGCGAAATTCGTCCAACAGGCCCAGAAGCTGGGAACGCTGGACCGGTGTAAGGTCGTCAGCAATGGAGGAACCAAAGACATCAGCGGGTGATGAACGAGACGTCGAAACAGCGCTGAGTGTAGTAGTGGAACTGTGGCACTGCATTTCATCCGGTTCGTCTATATAACTTGTGCGTCTTCGAGGGGTTCCATGCTGCTGAGACATTCCCCTCGGACCAACATAACACTGTACGGAGATGGGTTGATAACAAAAATTGACGTACTGCCCTGAGTGACTTGCATGGTCGCGAAAGGCGCCAGCATGCCTTTCCTCGTGCAAACACGGTCAGATGGCGAGAGAAGTGCAACGGTGTCGGAGAGACTGGCGCAGTACACTGACACCGCCGTCGACGAGTTTGCAGGCACCTTGGTGTCGTCTTTGACAAGTACCTTGCCCGCAGCCGATGGACTGTCTGCCGGCGCCAATTCAGAGAATGGTGAGAGCTCTATTTCGGCTGGTGCGCAATGAATGACGGCGTCGTGGCGGGAGAGAAAATCCCATCCTAGGATGACGTCGTGAGAGCAGGCCGGAATTATGATCAATTCGACGGCGTACAGAGCATCCTGAATAATGACGCGAGCTGTGCACACCGCTGTTGGGTCAATACTTTGGGCGCTGGCTGTACGGAGGGAGAGCCCCGAAAGCGGCGTCGTCACTTTTCGCAGTAGTCGGCTAAACTTAGCGTCCATAACGGATACGGCGGCTCCAGTGTCGATAAGGGCGGATGCGCGAACACTGTCCGCAAACACGTCAATCACGTTCGAGGGGCTTCGCTGAGGGCTTTCGCAGTTCGATAGCGTCGCAGCCCTTGCCTTGTGGACTGCGACGACTAGTTTTCCTGGTCGCGTGAGCCCGGACGTGGCCGCATCGGCGACAGTGAGCGACGTCGTGGAGACGGCGAACGGCGGGTAGATGGTGCGGGGCGGGACGTCGGTGACATAGGCGGCGCTTGTTCATAATAAGGGCTGCTTGATGAGCTGGTCAGGGTTGATGCCACCCGAGGCGGCTGCACGCGATTGCAGTAGCGTGTGACGTGACCGGCGCAACCGCACGCAAAGCAAATGGGGCGGTTGTTGGAAGTGCGCCAGCGGTTCGCGGGTCCCATCAATGTCGCAGAACGGGATGGACGAGGCGGCTGTTGATATGAGTGCATTGTGGGCAGCAGTCGGGGCCTGGGGACGACGTCGACGTATGTAGGCGGCACAGCCGCGTCGAAGGCCTGTGGTCCGACGACGGCTTCGGCGTAACTCCGCGGGCCAGCCACAGGAATCGCTGGGGGCGGCCTGGCTACAGCTTGCGCGTAGCTTAGTGGTGCAGGCACTAGAGGCGGCTGGTGGTATTCGGGAATGACCTCCGCGATTTCTTGCTGAATCGCTCGGCGGAGAGGAGGCAGAAGTGTAGTTGGCGGCTGGTCAACATGCTGCGGTGGAGTGAAAGCCAGTAGAGAGACCTGGCGGGCAATTTCCTCACGCACGAACGACTTGATTTCGGCGAGCAAGGTGGAGTGGTCAGGAATTGCCGACAAGCCTGCGAGATCAGCATCGCGTGATGGCGGTCGACGGGTCATCAAGCGCTGCCGGCGCAGCTCTTCGTAGCTTTGGCACAGGGTAATGACCTCTGCCACTGTGCGAGGGTTTTTGGCCAGCAGCATGGTGAAGGCATCGTCGTCGATGCCTTTCAGAACATTCCTGATTCTGTCAGACTCCGACATGCTCGCGTCGGCTTTCTTGCACAGGTCAAGGATGTCTTCGATGTAGCTCGTGAACGATTCCCCTGCCTGCTGAGCTCGTTCACGTAAGCGCTGTTCGGCTTGAAGCTTACGAACGGCAGGGCGGCCAAACACGTTGACGATGGCGGTCTTGAAATCGGACCACGTCGGGAAATCGGATGCATGGTTGTTGTACCACATGCCTGCCACCCCCGCGAGGTGGAAAACCAAGTTGTTCAGCTTGCCTGCTTCGTCCCATTTATTGGGAACACTCACCCGTTCGTAAATCGCGAGCCAGTCCTCCACGTCAGTGCCATCCGCGCCGGTGAAAACAGGAGGGTCGAGGATACGTGGGACACCGGGACAAGCGGTCGGGGCAGGAGGCGGCGTTTGCAGAGCGGCGTCTTGCGGCATGGTAGATGGCACGGTACGGGATCGGAGCCCCAGGGGCATCGAATGGAGACCCAAGTTGTGGTGACGGTACAGCACTCTCCACGACTTTGTAAAGGCGTTTATTGACGGCTGGATTGACGGCGACGATGCACAACAGTCACGGCGGAGCGCAGACTCTCTCGAGCACGAGCACGAGGGGCGTGCTCTCCGAGAAGAGGCGAAGAGGGCGGCCCACTAGAAGGCGCTGGAGAGGACGGCCCATTACAACGTTCCAATGCTTCTCTACAGTATAAATTATACGCATTTTTAGGACTGCCATGGATTTCATTCCTTCATCGCTGAGAATAAAATATTTAAACTCTCGCTATTTAGCGTCGGCCGTATTGTTTCAAAGGGAAACCCAACTCACGAAGGCTCGTTAGTTAAACGTACCACAATCTGTAAAATAAAATCGAAAAACAAGGCATGCGGATCAGTTACTGTAATGCAGCTGACCACAATGAGTTGGTAACGTGCACGCTAAGACAAAAAACATAAATCTTGCGTTAGGTTTCCATCGGAATGGAGTGAATTTTAGAAGTATCGGTCCATACTTCGCTGGATTATACGGCTTCAATCAAGACTGTCTTGAGCAGGTGTAAACATATCGCGTATACACCCGCGAGCAAAAGTGTCCGGATCACGGGAGCGCGTGCCGAAATTGCGGTCTGCTGTCGAGAGCCTCCGACCACGCATTCGCCGGAGCAATACTCTCAACAGCCGACGGCGGGTGCGTATATTTTTGCTCACAGGTGTACATTATGAGAACTGACTCAGATTTCCCTAACCACAAAGCGTTCCGCATAGCAATTCGTCGCTGTGGCTATTTAGAGTGTTGAGGTAACATTGTCGCATTCTTATGGAGTTTTTGCAATACACTGCACAGAGTTTACCGCCCTCCATCTTACGCACGCAGTTTAATGATCACTGCATGTCGGAAGAGAAAAATATTTTTACACCGGCGGGGATCATGATCACCTCAAAATGTCACACAAGCAGTGCTGCGATTCGTTTGCGAACGCCTACAATGAAATAGCGTTTCCTCTACGTTCTGTTCCAGCTGTGCGATGTTACATTCATAGTTACTCACAGTGGAAGGCCATACTTCTCGTCTCTAGTCCTCGCGGACATCATGCGTTTCTATTTACGCAAAGTAAATTCGCAAGCGTATAACCGCACTTAGAAAAAATTCCGGCTGATCCCACGCATTCTGGGAATCAAATTCATGAGAAGAAGTCAGCCAGTAGCTCCCTATGCCGCGTTTTTCTTTTTTTTGGCGTTGAAGGAAGTCTTAGGAGGTGAAAAGACGTGTCTGCGTAAATTTTGTAGTTGTGCGCATACCGCGGGCTTACCAAGAACGTCGACTACACTGAGATTTCAAGGGCAGCTTATCGTTCTTGCGTAGCATCGGCACTCACGTCAAAGCACACACGTCACTTTTATCGAAACTAATTGTGAGGAGAGTTCGTTGGCATATTCCAGCAGTGACGAGCAATGCTAGACTATAGCACGCTGATTCATAGGAATACATACGTAATGTTCATTACATTGCTATAAAGCGGATAGCCAACACTGCAACCACAATCGACGTCAGACCATTGCATCACAACCACAACGTATGCTAGGAAAACGTTGATCTATTATAATTATTTCAGAGCTGCGCCGCGTGGCTGCTGGCTAAGGCTCTTCGTAGCACGTTCGTCAGTGTTTGTTACATTAAAAATTGCCAACTATAACACAAAATTCATTCTCTTGTTTAACGCATGCAAAGTGCCATTCAATGTATTCAATGTTTATTTTTGCTGACGTGTTTTGTGCCGTGGTTTGTGACCTTTCTTCGTCCCGTCTTTTAGCGCTGTTTCTACAGGGTGAAATAGTCTCATGGAGTACGCGAGAAGGCATGCAGGTTATGACATGTCAACCATGTTCTCCTTACACTCATGTCCTCCTATGGCAATTTTTGGTAAATGCCATGTTAAGGAAGCGACCACGAGAGCCACGAGATACCAGACATAGGCGGCTTGATAGCTAGATAAGAAAGGTCGAAGTGCCTTTGGCTCTTGTAGAAGTGCTGGGCATTTCAAAACGGCCGCACTGTAAGCTTGAATCGAGCTCTTACGGACATATTTTAATGGCATGCGTCGCCAGACCACAGTGAATGGGACCTTGCCCTTCCTAAACGCAGAGTTTGCGTATAATTTATGTCGTTGCAATACTGCTCGCTTTTCATCGTTTTGTCTATTGTACAGTCGCCGCAGAAAAAAATTAGCACAAGTGACATGAGGCCGGAGCGCCGAAATCGCGACGAGCGGCGCTGTTATTGCCGCGTGCACCGACAGGGAGTGCCAAGTGCAGTCCACTTAAGTCCATTTTCCTCAGCGGTGGTGGCCGGCAGATAGCGACCCATCTTTAAGCGAGCCTGTTAGACGACATCTCATTCGTTACTTTATGGAAGAATCAAGCGCTTCCGCGACAGTACACATGAACTTGTTTTTATTTGTTTATTTTTAGAACTGGCGGTGCGAGAAGCTGTTTTTTTTCATATCAGTTCCGAGTAGCAATTTGCTGTCTGGCTGTCTAATGAGTAGCTTTCTGCTCTTAACCTGGTTTTGCATTGCCTCCGTGATCAGCCCACCTTTGACCAAGCGCAACGATGTGTGGCCCAAGCCACGACATGATCGGTGCCGCCGTTGCGGCGCTACACACCTCCTGCCCCCCGACGCCTCGCCGCCCACATGCACACCTCGCTGCATCGTGTGTAACGGGAATCACTCGAAGCATAGCTCTAGATGCAAGCAACGCCAGAAAACCGTTCCACCGGCGAATCGCTCCTCGTCACAGCAACTCGCAGACGGTAATCGCTCATCGTCACAGGAACCCACAGACGCTGAGCTCACCCCTAAGAATGGAATGGCACCCGGCACTGCGCCGCCACCGAAGTCGCCCCTTCCTGCCAGCAAGACGACTTCAGTTTTCCCATCCGTCGCCGTGACGGCGCCCAAAGCAGCTTCTCAGCCCACCCACACAGCATGCATGGTACCCGGCGCTCCACCAGCGCTCCCCTCGCCAAAGGTCGCTGCACTGCTGCAGAAAAACGCCTCTCTACGACAACAACTCGCCGCACAAGGTTGGCTGCTAGAGGCACAGAAGACTGAAATCACGTCCCTTCAATCCCAACTCAGCATGCTTGAACAGAAGCTCGAGGCAGGCCTCGACCGCTTATCTACCTCTCCCTCATCCATCGCCTCCGCATCGGACATAGACACTCAACCTGCCGCCAGGTGCGTTGGCAAGCGCAAGAGGTACACTACGCCTCTTAAGTCTCTACACCTTTCTGAAGAAATCCAAGCTGTAATCAAAACGGCCCAAGCGGATTTTGAGAGGCGGCTAGATAGCCGCTTGAACTCTGTTCACCAGCTCCTCACGACTCAGCACGAGGCTCTAAACTCCTTGCTCATGGACATTGCTGCTTACCCGTCAACCACGTACCTGCAGTCACTTCAGTAGACGGTCCATAACCTGCACGCTTTCATGCACGAGAGCGTCCGAGCAAAGCTACCCCTTCACACCCGCGCTTCCAACACCGTCCCCGCTACCCGACGGTCGCAATCGCAAGCCGAGGAAATGTCTTGTGCTAACGCTAATCATGACTGTAACTATTTGGCAGTGGGACTGCCGTAGTTTTCGCTCCAAGCGCAGCCATCTTTTACACCTCCAACAACTTGACCCTCCGGATACACCTGACGTCCTCTTGCTCCAGAAATTCTTGCTCCAGCCACTTGATTGTGGGAAACGTAGACCTGTTGGGCTGCGTTGCCGACAATCAAGTGGCTAATCATCCCGCACGCCATCCCGTCACGGCCATCCTCACCCGGCGGACGCTCACGGTCAACCTGGTCGATTTACCCTTCCCTGCGGTCCAGCACGTTTTACAGCGAAAGCTGTTATGAGATCATTTCACCGGTCATTTTTGGCGCCGTAGTTGTCCGCCGCCGCCGCCGCCGCCGGTGTCCGTAACCAGTATCGCTCGAAATAAAAAAAACGAAATAAGAAAAAAATTCCAGGATGGAACGAGGTTCGAACCTGGGCCCTCTGCGTGGGAGCCGAGTATTCAACCTCTGAGCCATGGCGGTGCTTGAAACTGCTTTGCAAGAAGGTCCTATACAGGCTTCATGTCGGGAAGGAACCACATTAGCATATGCATTATAGCGTGGTAGAAGAGTAAAATAAGCACCAAGCGTCGCACAACGCGAATTCTGTAACCAGGCGTCACAAAATGCCAATTGCGCAACGAGTAGGTTGTCATAATTCTTCATCGTCATCAGGCACAGCATCAACAAAGTGCGCATAATGCCTTACATGCATTTAGCAGGTACCACGGCTCTCCGTAGAATGACTAAAAATGGCACAGTGCTTGCTGCCCTACTTCTCAAAAATAACAATGATTTATAGCGTAGTGGGTCCCTCGCAAGTGCACTTGTATTCGTTGCCAAAGAAGCCCATAAGCGCATGATCCATTTCCTCGGGGTCTCAGTAAAATTATGATTTATAGCGTAGTGGGTTGCTCGCAAGTGCACTTGTATTGGTTACCAAGGAAGCCCATAAGCCCATGATCCATTTCCTCGGGGTCTCAGTAAAATTACAATGATTTATAGCGCAGTGGGTTCCTCGCAAGTGCACTTGCATTGGTTGCCAAGCAAGCCCATAAGCCCATCATCCATTTCCTCAGGGTCTCAATAAAGTTCTTCCCTCCTCTCTCTGTCTCTCTTTCTCTCGTCAACGTATGTTATATTGCATGATGGGAGAGTGAAATAGCGACCGGGCGTCACCCAATGCAAATTGCATAACTGGTGGGCCGTTTAAAGCTTCCAACCCATTACAAAGGGCTGAGCCATAATTCTTCATCGTCATCAGTCGTCGCGTCAAAAAAGTGCACATAATGCCTTACAGACGTGTAGCTGGTGCCTCGCTTCTCCGCCGAATGACGAATAATGGCTTAGTAGGTGCTTCCCAACTTCACAAAAATTGTGATTTATGGCGTACTAGGTACCTTTCTAGTGTACTTGTATTGTAGCCCCAAGAGATCTTACAACGGACTCTAGAAACGCCGCTCTTCTAGCTTTCGCTGTGACTGTTCTGCGGTTTGAGCGCAGACCTGGCGATTTTTATTGAGATTCTACCTCAGAAACGGGCAGATCCTTCTCTCTTTATACTAAATGTCTACAAACGCGCCCGGGTCACCGAAGATTCATCTCTTCTCGGCCTACTCTGCGTCGCGGCAGTAAGAGCGGCTAAATCCCCTTTCCTTATTCTCGGCGACTTCACCGTCAAACACACGGACTTTGGTTGCCCCAAGGCCGATGGCCCGGGCACGAGGCTGTGGCAACTTGCTCATGATCTTCGCCTGACACTGCTCACTGACTGTCGGCAGCAGCGTGTGCCGCGACACCACCCCAAATCTCAGCTACTGCTGCTACGTGCGCGATGTACGCTGGTCCAACACGCATCCATCCCTCAGCAGCGACCACTATGTCCTGACCATGCCAATCTACACGTACCCGTGCAAGCCGCGTCCACACGTTATCCGTCATACTGACTGGGACGCGTTTAGTGACCGTCGCCCGCACTCCGCCACTCCCGACATCAAGCACCTCTCGCAGTGGAATGAGCAGCTGCTGGCGGACCTCGACAGTGTCACGGCCTCGATGTCCACTACGGTAAACCGTTTGGCGATTGACTCCCGCCTCGTTCACCTGCAGGTCACTCATACGAGCCTCACCAACCGGTAGAACAAGAAACGACATAACCGTCGTCTTCGTCGCCAAATAGCAGCCCTCTACCGGGAAATCGAAACGCACACCACCACGCTTCCCACCAGCAGTGGGAACAGCTCTGCTCAGTACTTTCCAGTCAGCTGCGCTGCAAGCAATCCTGGCATCTCCTACGCCATCTTCTCGACCCTACGTCCGCGAAGTCGGTCACCCGGGAGCAACTGCAGCGCGTAATTCAGGCCTATCGCGGCAACACATCATCGCTGATGGCAGACCTGGCTGCCAAGCACCTCCATCTCCTGCCCTCTCATGGTCTCTGACCACCTCTCGCGTCCTATACCGGGTCGCCCAACCCCGAACTAGACGCTGACATCACAGAAGAGGAGGTTTACCCGGCGCTTCACAAGCTCCGCACCACCTGCACCCCTGGCCCAGACCGAGTCCCCAACAAGCTCCTTCACAATCTCGGCGCCCCTTTGGTCGCCGCACTTACTTCTTTCCTCAGTGACTGCTGGCGCTCCATCAATATCCCCCAGTCGTGTCAACATGGGTTCGTTGCTTTCATTCCGAAACCAGGCAAGAAACTCACGATTGAGAATCTCCGGCCTATCTCCCTTACCTCGTGAGTCGGCAAGTTCATAGAACACACCGTTCTTACTGGCTTGCGAACGCACGTTGATGCCCACAGCTTCCTTCCCTACGCAATGCTTCGTTTCCGCTCTGGCCTCTCAACACAAGACGTTCACTTGGAGCTTCACCACGACTTCCTCAGCTCATCCACTTTGTCAGACACGAAGGTTCTCAGCCTCGACCTTCATAAAGCGTTTGACCAGGTCTCTCATTCGGTTATCCTTACTGAACTTGGATGCCTCAAGCCCGGCGCTCGACTCTTCCACTACATTCACTCCTTCCTTAACGGTCACACTGCCGAACTCATCGTGGGAGATCTTCAGTCTCCCACGTACGCTCAAGGCTCTCGCGGGCCAGCCCAAGGCGCAGTCTTATCACCTTTTATTTTTAACCTCGCCCTCCGCTCGCTTTCCGGAAAGCTCGACCAGATCCCTGGCCTAAAACACACCCTTTATGCGGACGACATGACTTTTTGGGTCTTGTCAGGTTCCGACGGGCACATTGAGCACACTTTGTAACGCGCCACCGACGTTGTCATGGACCATGTGCACGCGGCTGGTCTCGCATGCTCAGCGACCAAATCAGCCCTCCTTCTCATGCGGCCCCCCGACCGGCGCTGCCTCAAGACACCCCATCCCACCGTCATGGTTCACGCCTACTCCACCTCCGTTCCCGTCGTCTCGCATCTGCGCGTGCTGGAGTTGATCTTGCAATCCAACCGTCGCAACACTCATACCACCGACCAGCTCTCGCTTTCGGTTCAGCAGACTGCGCGCATACTAGCTCGTGTTGGACACCGGCGCGAGGGTATGCGCGAGCGCGATGTACTCCTCCTAATTAACGCCATCGTCATTTCCCGCCTCACCTACGGCCTGCCTTACACTCACCTTCTCAAATCCGAACGCGACAAGATCAACGTGCTCATCCGTCGTGCATACACGACTGCCCTCGGTCATCCCCCTAACGCGTCAACAGAACGCCTCCTCCGCCTGGGGGTACACAATATCATCGACGATTTCGTTGAAGCTCACCGTACCACTCAAGTGCAACGCCTTTGTCGTTTACCGACTGGTCTCTGGATCCTCTCTTCCATCGGCCACGATACCTCCTCTCATCCTCCAGACCTAGTCTCAGTATCGCGCGCCCTTCGGGCGGTCTTCTACATCAAGCCATCAAGAACATGCTCGCGGGCCACCATGACGCACGCCATCAAGCCCACGTGGCCATGCTCGTAAACAAGTACGCCAGCCACCCAGCTGTCGTTTTGCGTGGACGCGGCACGTTACACTTCGCCCGGCGACGCCTTTGCCGTCGTCTGAGTCTCGCCCTCCTCGCCGGTGCCCGCGAAGTCGACAGTCATAGCTGGCACTGTGCGCACAACCTACGCCGTCGAAACGGAGGAGGCGGCCATTGCCTTGGCTGCCACGTCTACCGAATCTAGTGTAGTACTCAGCGATTCTACGCCCGCCATCTCGAAATTCGCCCGAGGCCTTGTCTCGCCTATCACCCTACGGCTCCTTCGCCCGCTATTGCTGTGGCACAAACCGTGCCACATTGAACTGGTCTGGGTCCCCGCCCACTCGGGCCCCCCTGACGACGAGTTGGCTCACCAACACGCTCGAGGATTCGTCAACCGAGCGGTGGGCTCCTCGGAGTCCGACGCCCGAGTGCCGGAACCCCTGGTCACCTACCATGACATCGCCCAGCACTACTGCCTTGAACGGTACGCCTACCCACCCCCTCACGAAAGTCTTTCGAAAAGGTTCCAGATACCTGGCGCCAACTGCAGACCCGCACCTTTCCGTGCCCTCTTGTGTACTCTTACATCCACTCGGGCGTCATCGATTCACGCTGCTGCCTATGGGGAGGCGTTGCGCCTCGCTCAACCAGGTCCTTTGAGCTTGCCCGGAGGATCTCCCACTCACCGACCTCGTCTCACCACCCCACACCGAGGACCTATGGGAGGCCCTTCTCTTCAGCACAGAGCAATACGTCCAGAAACGAGCTGTAGACATCATTGAGAATCATGGCCTGGCAGCGTACGCAGCCTAACCCCCCTTACCCCTACACCCCTTGATGAATAAAGTTCTAACTCACTCACTTTTCTGTGTAAACAAGAAAAAATGCGCAAACTTTAATAATTCTCTTCTTTTTGAAAACTTTGCCCCATCATTGAAGACGTGGCAGCGAAGTTGCTGTCGTGGAGGGAAAGGGTTTAAAGAGCCTCTAAACCAGCCTCTGAAAACACCAAAAAACAAGCGCGTCATTCTCTACTGGCGTTTCTCGTCTTTCTGGCTCACTATTACGGTACATACTCTCGATTGGTCCACATACGCGAAATATCGGTTGTGAATTGTCTCCTACACTGCCTTGCCATGCTGCCGCCCACCCGTTATTCCTTGTCTCGCATGGCTATCACGAGCAATCAATTGATTTTACTTCATTTGGTGTGTTGCCGACTGCGCAAGCGGAGATAACAGCATGTAGCCGACAAGCGCAAAATCCTGACAGGCCCCACGCTTAGTGTTGGCATTGTACACGCGCTTTGAGGAAACAAGTGGCACGTAGGAGATATCACCTGTAAGAAGGGTGGTGAAAGCGAGCAGAAGAAACCACTCCATCGCTTTTGAACTCAAATGGCGAGGGGGGGGGGTGGCTTTTTAACGCTTGTTCTATTTCTGCTACCTATACCAAACGCAGCCGGATACGACAACGAAACAGGAGGTCATTGCTACCAAACGCCCAAGCGTCATTTAGATCATTCTCAGAGGAAATTCTGTGTGGAAATTTTTGTGCTACGAAGTCGGCGAATATTTTTTGAGGACTCGAAAAAAGAAATGCTGGCACAAAGTCAACGCTCTGTTGTGGGAAGCGCGGAACAACCGTCACTTCTAAAAAAAAATTGACGTCAAAGCCATTTACTGCGAAATGGGAAAGCCGTTGTTGAAGAACTGAACCTACACTTCGTGATGAATCGATGTTCTTTTTTCTGTATGAAATAACCCCTCAATAGGGTATGGAGGAGGCATGAGCCTTCCTGTGACTCATTTTAGTGCTTGCGAATGATGTTCGGAGGAAACACAGTTCACGCATTAAACGTCACAGGAGGCTTTGCTTCATATTTCTCGATGTACGCCTCTGGGTGCATGAGATTTTCTTGCGATGGCTGTATCAGCGGAAGTTTAAGCGGGAAAACAGAAATACGATTGAAGTGACTGTAACATAGCTAAGCGATGTATTGCTTATAAGCAATAGCGTGCGGCTCCCCTCCACCTCCTCGCAGATGCATACGCGTTGACGTTTTTGTAAATGGTTATCGCATGTGTAGCATTCTGGTAAATGTCACTTCATCAGGCCCCATAAGGAATTTCAGACAGTGAGCATGCATGTCCGAAAAATTCGGCAGATCCCACGTACCGTGGAAATCGGTGTTATGCGAAGCATGCGCGGGATGGTGACTGTGGCGTAATTTTTCACATTGAGCGAAACGTTACGGAATGACACTAGAGAAATGTAGAACTGGTATACGCACACTAATATGTTGAAGAGTCGCATATGTATTATATAACCAGTTGTTTACAGTTGTGTAACGATGCCAACAGCAACACGGGTATTACCAACAGCAGATGCGGTAAGCTGATATTCAGAACCTATATTCTTCAATACTAGATAGCGCGAATCCGAAGAGGACAAAGAAGGAACACGGATTCAAAGGACAGGCGTTACTCGCAACTTAGCTTCATTTAAGACAATTTCCCTAGATTTATGGTACGCAGCCGAGTGGCACGCGCAGGCACACTGCACGTAGGTTACAGTCAATGCTGTGGTTACAGTTGCGTTAGAGTTATTCTGCTTATACTTGTCCGTTATGACGGAGAACGCACGCACGTTTCACGAACCCGCGGTTTAGAGGAGGAGTGGTGTAGGAGGGGTTCTTGACAGTTCTGGAGCACGGTCATCATCACCGTGATCAGTGAGCACCAGCAGCTGAACCGGGCTTGTTACCAGATCCGTTCGTGATCGCGGCTACGAGGTGTCTATGTGTAGTGAAGTGCGAGGTATAGTGCAGCTGGTGGAAATCCTGGATGCCTTTTACGATGAAATGATCTATGATGCCTCGTGTCCTGGACGTGGCAGCGAGGTCTTTTGATGCTCTGTCCACATCCAAGCCGTCTTTCACGCAGTATTAGGACCGGGCGTTGTTGGGTCTTGATAAATCAATTTGAAGTCACCGGTAATGACGACAGGCCTGGTTCTCCTAGTAGCCTTCACCCCCGTTTCTTGTAATCCACCTAGTCCACGTTGGGACCACGTGAACGAGTGGATGGTAGTTGAGCGTCTTCCAGGGGTGTTCTGTCTTCAGCTCCCTCACTTTCGTTGCGTCCGCTGCGGTGGTGTAGCGGTTACGGTGCTCGACTTCTGACCCGAAGGTCGCAGGTTCGATCCCGGCCGCGGCTGTCGCATTTCAATCGAGGCAAAATGCTAGATGCCCGTGTACTGTGTGATCTCGGTGCACGTTAAAGAATGCCGGATGGTCAAAATTTCCCTAGCCCCTCGCTACGGCGTCTCTCATAATTATATCGTCGTTTTGGGACAGAAAACCCCAACAATTATTATTATTATCACTTTCTTTGCGTGTCAATGTGAGTGTTCGCGGTTATTGTGTTGGTTGAGACTTTGTATCACCTGTGGCACATACCCGCATAACATGAACTCTGGTGTGCGGGTATGTGCCACACGTGACTGAGAGAAAGGGTTTCATGACGTACGCGACAGGTATTTTGCGTTATTCATGTCATGACCAGTAAATCGTGTTTCCATACACTGATCCCCTGCTGTGCCAATTTTGGTATATTACAAGTTATGGAGGTGACCAGGAGAGCGCCCAGGTGTAAGCGGCTAGATAGATAGATAGAAACGGCCAATGTGCCTGAGGTTCGCTAAGAAATGCTTCGAATTTAAAAGCGGGCCCGGCGGACTGGAATTCGGAGACGTATCGCAACAACATTGTTATGAGTGAATTGCCAATTGTGGTACCTCCGATGGTCGGAGCGGCATAAACGACGAGGACGACGCACGACGTGCTCCTTACGCGAGCGCGCCGCGCATCGGAGCATGAAAAAAAAAAACACACGCAAAATATACATCACTGATAGTTACTGCAGCGAAAAGAAAAAAAGAAAAATAGCTTTGCTGGCTGTTGGAATAGCGTGGGGCGCAAGAAGAATTTCTTGCTAATATTGTTCCCAATAAAAATGTGGTGCATCGTGCTTTCTCACGCTAATTCATTTTATTCCATATGATTGGACGATTCCTATTTTTATTGGTACATAAAATAAATAATTCTTCAATTTTTCTATACACCCTAGACGGCCGATTAGTTCCTTTTCCTGCGTCTAAATTCTAAATATTCCCATTTATATTAACCGCCGGTTTCATGGCCAATCCCCCGTAGCGTGTAAGAGCCAGCAATTAAGGGTCAAGCAAGCAAGCAAGCAAGCAAACGTGGCTAGGGTGCGGAGTGCGAGCTTGTAGGACGCTTGTTCGTCAGCATGCACAGAAAAGTATAAGCCGCACTACATGGACGATATTTGCTTGCATGCGGCGCTGCTGAGATGTTGTAGTGCCACCGGGGTTAACGTCGTATGTGGAGGGCCAAGCCGTCGAAGGATACGCGTCAGCGTATCGTCGTTTAGACCCAAATACGGTTACCGGGCTATTGTTCCACAAAACGTCGTCAAAGATTGTAATGCCGTCTTTTGGTATTATGCTGATTTTTGATGCGTAGGCGGGTGAGCTGCCGGGCTTCTTCGGCGCGCTGAAAGTAGGGCGCAATGGTTAGGTTGTCCTTGCACTGATGGTCGGCAGCATGGCGTCGACCGTCGTCGACGGGCTCATTCATTAAACTAGATTCAACGGCGTCATGTGTGCGTTAATTCTTGCACTGGCGTTGTAAACGAAATTATGTACGGCAGGATGGCGTCCCAATTGTACTCGACATCGACGTACAATGCCAACATGTAGGCGAGGGTTTTGCTTAGCCGCTCGGTGAGGCCATTCATCTGCGGATAGTAGGCAGTTGTCCGTCGGTGACTTGACCGGCTGTATTTCAATATCGCTTGCCTTAAGTCTGCCGTAAAAGCTGTACTTCTGTCGGAGATAAAGGCTTATGGAGTGCTGTGACAGTGCAGGACGTTCTGAACGAAGAATTTCGCTAACTAGGCGGCACTACCTTTAGGCTGGGCCCTGATTTTGGCATAGCGGGCCAGGTAGCCCATGGTTACGACGATCCGCTTATTGCCGTAAGCTGACGTCGCAAATAGACTTGCTTGCCCATTTCCGACGTCACGTAACCGTACTCACTAATTCACAAATAAATATAGGTTTGAACAACGCTCTTGTGCATCGTGTTACCTTACATTCATATAACTAAATTCCCGAGACATACGTACATTGCTCGCGAAACCCAGATAGAAAATCGGGAGGCTCCTACGCGCTATTTCCCGCCCCGACGGACCTGAATAAAGTTTTAAATAGCGAAGCTGTTTAGCAAATCGTTCCTTGTTCGGCGAACCGAAAAAAAACTGTCCTCATCATAAACGGGTATGTGCCACCGAAATTGGGTAAATCCCACTACTCACCACTGGTCCACTAAAAATGAAGAAGGTAACATTTAGCCCAATAAACGGCTGCGAAGCGACGGTGGTACCGAAGAGATGGAAGGCCTACACCAACGACGACGCGCCCGTAGATCCATCAGAGGTGCGAATGCTTGGTTTGAGCGGGAGGTTCTGTCTCTACAGTGCGGACATCCGTGTCTTGTATGTGACGGTCTGTGCTTTATCTCGAAGCTCTCTGCGCTGAGATTCACAGTAGAAACAGCCTAGCGTCACCTAGCTAAAGCCTAGCAACGACGTACAAGCAACCTAGAAACAACCTGCGTCCCCTACCTAAGGCCTAACAACAACCTAGAAGCAATTTGATTAGTCTTCGGGATCGTTCAGTTTCGTTCGTTCAAGCCATGCGCGGCATAGTGCAAGATTCGCAATTGTTTTCCATTCACTTCCATTCCGCGATTTCATTGGTTCAAAAGTTATCGATTGAATCGCCAAAAATTGTGCTCACGGCCTGTCATGTAGCTTGGCCGACTCGACTACACCAGGAATCACATGTGACTCGGTGCTCATTAATAATAACTGAGGCTCACGTCAACTGCATTGGCTGAGACCTAGTACAGGGATACAGATTCACAAACTCGGAATTCAGGCTTGTAGTGTTTAAAACAAGTGCGAGCACATTTATTGACGGGAAGGCCTCAGTTTGAGGTAGCCCATTGATGATCATTTCTGAAACGGGGGTGAATATTACAAAACTCGCTGAAATTACATGGTTCCTGGTGTTACTGCTAACCTCTCTTGAAGCATGAGGCTATGCGAACATTCGGGAAAAGGGTGACGACAATACCTTCACATGTGCTGAGCGGTGTGACAATGCACTCATTTCTACTTTCGAAACATTTCTCATCCATCACCTTAAACAAAAACGTTTGTCACGTGCATTCTCTACGCACACACGGGTGACGCGTGTAGTGTCTTGTAGACTGCAAAAACAATATGTTTTCCTTGCCGCAGAAGTGCGCTGAGCTATCATATAATACCATTTGTTCTAGCTAAGCAGACGCTGCTCAGGCGGGCCACTTCCGCCACTCCAACGAGAGTATGGACCTGCAGTAACCCAGAAGGGATTTCTGCTTCTAGTCACGGAGTCTATCAAGATCTGGTGGCGCACCACTGCTAACAGAGAATCAGATGTTATGGCGGAACAGATCCCGCATAGACGGCCTTTGCACGATGTATTACTCCCTTTACCCCTTCTGAACAGCAAGAAGTGGCCAGCTACTCTATTAATTCGCTAAGCTCCTTGTGATCACCTTTATTCTTTCTCCTCCCTTATAACAAAATAAAATGCGTCGATTTTAGCAAATGCGTGCCGCAATATGAAACAGTTACTCACTTTAGGACAACTTGATGGATAAATTGCGCGTGAATCCTCTCTGGTAAAAAGAAATATTTATATATCAGGTGCCCCCTCGTTTCCACTTTAATTTCGGGTTAACTAATGAGCTTGCCAACAATATCGAACATTTTAGAGACTTCTTTCACGAAGTGAGGAGCGTTCGGCTCTTTGAAGCTACAGAGAGCTATTGAGAAGACGTCTGAAAAGCTGTGCGACTTAGACGAAGGAGGCAAGACGAAAAGGCGGTCGCGTTTTCCTGAATTCGTGCCGTTTCGATCGCTCAGTTTTTCAGATTACGTGCGAGCAAGCTTGCCTGTAAACGTTATTTCGAAAAGTGCGCGCTTGCGTTTCTTTTTTGAGCCCCAGGGCACCACTGGTCCCACTACTCACCACTGGTCCATTAAAAATGAAGCAGGCTGTACAGGTATTCCACCCACAAGTCCGATTATTTTCAAGCGTCATTCGCTGCAAGGCCGATCCTTACATTAACAATGAAATAAGCAATTACACACATGAACATCCGAAAAGAAAAATATATTAGTCACTTTCACGATGCCGATGATCTATTCGTTCGTCTCTTCCACCTAAGAAACTGAGGCTTGAGGGCGTGCTTATAGAAGACTTGACCCATGTCCTTTCCCGTTGCACAAGCTGTCTAGTTTGTCTTTGTAAACAATAACAAAAATTCCCACACTTTAGCTCTTCTTTTTACAACTTTGCCCCGATCATAGAAAACGTGGCGACGAAGTTGCTGTCGTGGAGGGAAAGGGTTTAAAGGGCCTCTAAACCAACCTCTGAAAACACACAAAAAACGAGCGCGTTATTCTGTCCTGGAGTTTCTCGTCTTTCTGGTGCTCTTCGCGACTCAAGAACAGTGATTCACGTGACGTCATTACTGTACATACTGTCGATTGGTTCATGTACGCGAAATATCAATCGTCAGTTGTCTCCTGCACTGCTTTGCCATGCAGCCGCCCACCCGTTCTTCCTTGTCTCGCATGGCTATCGTGCGCGATCAACTGATTTCACTTCATTTTGTATGTTTCCGACTGCGCAAGCGGAGATAACATCGTGTAGCCGAAAAGCCAATCCTAATTGGCCTTACGCTTAGTGCTGGCATTGTACACTTGTTTTGAAGAAATAATTGGCAAGGAAGAGATATGACTTGTAGGAAGAGTAGTGAAAGCGAGTAAAAAACCACTCCATCGTCTTTAAGCTCGGGGGTGGGGGGGAAGGCGGGTGAGGGTCTCTTTAACGCTTGTTCTGTTTCTCGCAGCTATACCAAACGCAGCTGCATACGACAACGAAACAGGAGGTCATTGCTACCAAACGGCCACGCATTACCTACATACCTCTCAGAGGAAATACCGTGTCGAAATTTTTGTGCTACCAAGCCCGCGAATATTTTTGTTGACTCGAAAAAGAAGTGCTGGCACGAAATGAGCGCTCTACTGGGAAGCGCGGAACAACCATCACTTCTAAGAAAACTGACGTCAAAGCCATTTATTGACGTCAGAACCAACACTTTCTGATGAATCCATGTTTCTCTTTCTGAATTAAATAACCCCTCGAGAAGGTATGGAGGAGGCATGAACGTTCCTGTGACTCATTTTATTTATTGCGAATGATGTTCCGAGGAAACACAGTTCGCATATTAAATGTTACAGGAGGCTTTGCTTCACGTTTCTCGACCTACGCCTGCGGGTAAATGAAAATTTCTTGCGATGCTTGTATCAATCAAATATTAGGCGGGAAAATGGAAATACATTGAACTCGCTGTAACATCGCTAAGCGATGTATTGCTTATAAGCAATAGCGTGGGGCTTCCCCACACCTCCTCGTGGACGCACATGCGTTAACATCATGGTAAATGGTTATCGCATGTGTAGCATTGTGTTAAGGGTCGCTTCATCAGGCCCGATAGCGAATTTTAGAAAGTAGAATGGCCATACGTGCCCACAAAAGCTGGCCCGGTGGACTCGAACGCGGAGACCCATCGTAAGAACATTGCTCTGAGTGAAGTACGCGAGTGTGGTGCGTCCGATGGTTGGAGCGGTAAAAAATGTTTGCAGTACCTTAGCTAGGCTATGCCAGGATATACGTAGCGTAAGCAAAGGTTCAGCTTATTATTCTGAGCTTTCCAGATTGTCTAGGATTATTAGCCTTCTTCTGTTCATTCTTCGTACGCTGAACCGCTCATTGCCAGGCAACTACTTCGGGATCCGATGAGATAAGCTACTCGGCTCTTCTGCGCCGTTGAGTTGCATTTGCGCTCTTGTTCTCCATGGCGTTAACCACCTGCAAACGCCAGGCAGAGGCGCTATCAAGCGGCTCCAGCACTGTCAGACGGCGACTGCATAGTGAAGGCGAATAGCTGCGCGCGCGCTGGCGCCAATACGTCTGCCAAGGCTAAGACGTCACTCCTCTGGAAAGCGGAGACCGACGGTGGCGGAGTCTGCGCGCGCGCCGGCGCCAGTTTGTCTGCCACGGCTACGACGCCATTCCTTCCGATCGCGCAGACAAGTAGCGGCGAGCCGCGCGCGGCGGTGGCGGAGAGCGCGTGAGATGCCGGCTCCTGTGATCCAGCTGTGTGACATCACTGATCCTTGCGCATGCGCAGCACGGCTCATGACGATTCATGCGAAATCGGCTCCGGCGAAGCAAGTGTAGCTAATGCTACAAAAGAGCTCGTGAGAGTTGTAGGCGCTGGCAAAACGCATGGTGTTAGAAGGAGGGGAGTTACAGGCATAGTTCGACGAGCGAGAAGCGCGAGAGTGCGAGGAACGAGCGGCGGAGAGAGTCGCGAAGAAAGAACAGCTGGAGCTGGAAAGCCGCAATTTACAGCAGTGCCTTCGAGTCGCTGAAACGGAGGGCCATAGCGGAGAAGCAAGTCGGGGACGCTTGGAAATGGAAGAACGGACGCTGCCACTGCGCCTGACAGTATCTGAGGCCGGTGTCGGGGACCCACAGTACCTGACTCTGGGATCCAAAGGAGCGCGTCTGCGGTTGTGAACTGCATAACATTATGCCAGTTTTTAACGAGGACCGAGATGATCTCGATGCACACCTGAAGAGATTTGAGAAACTAGCGACCGGGCCGCGAGAAAAGTGGGCAACTGCTCTTAGCTTGTGCCTAAGCGGAGAGGCTCTGAAAGTATTTGGACGATTGTCGCCAGACGATTCTCTATCCTACGACAAGGCCAGTTGGCTTTTCTCCAGCGTTTTCGCTTCACGACTGAAGGCTACCGAGAAAAATTCCGGAAGACCAAGCCTGAAGACGCCGAAAGTTTTTTGACCGATGTATAGAAATGTCCTATACAGGGAGGGACTTCCATTCTGTTTGTGATTTGATTGTGGCCGAGCAATTCGTGGTCAACTGCGACAGTCAGCTGGTGCACTTTTACGCTAGAAGAACTCCAAGACTCTGGAAGCCATGGCAGAGGGACTTGATATTTTTCATGGAAGCGATGAGATTGAATACCTTGTTCACAGTTCGGGATTAGTAAGAAGACACAAGTGTGAAGGCTGTAGGGAGTTCCTCGAGTCCAAGAGCAGAGGTGCAATGTTTCGTTTGTGGCCGTACGGAATATTGTAGTAAGACGAAGCAATTGTATTGCACATACTGCCGTAAATCGCGACATGATTTCAAGGGTTGTGTGAAAAGGAACAGCACATCAAGGTCGCCTACCTCTTGTCTGGTCTTGTCCAAGGATGAGACATGTCAACAACAAGCCGCGGACGCCTTCGATGAATCAAGACAAGATTAAGATGTCACTGGAACGGTGAAAACGCAACAGCTAAGTAACAGATCTCATATGCCAGTGTTGCCAGGCGAAGTCAATGGACAAATTGTACGGGTCCTAAGAGACAGCGGAAGTAACACTGGTTGTACGCCGATCATTAGTACCAGATGCAGCACTCACTGGCACTACGTCTACTTTGTGGCTACTGATGGGAGCACCATTGCAGTCCCTGATGCTGAGGTACATATCAGATCTCCCTACTTTTCCACGACGGCCATTGTCAAGTGTATGGTATTGCCACTATACGATGTCACAGTAGGCAATATACCTGGGTCACGTGGTGCCTATGACCCTGACGACTTCTGGCAACTTCCTACTCGAGATGAAGCCAGCAAGAAGGAGGTTCATTCTGTGGACGAAGATAATCGGATAAGTTCACTTCGGGTTGGAATAACAGGCCGGAAGAGCTCGCGAAGATTGACACCAGCCAAATTTTCCCTCGGCAAATATCTCACAGGAAGTATCGGGAAGAACAAAAGAAAGACGGGAATCGACGTATGTAGAGCCAGAGTGGGCAAGGAGTTTGTTAGCAAGGGTTCAACAGTCTTTTCTTTTGTCATTAAGAATGGCATTCCTTACCGACAGTACTTCCTATCTCCTGGAAAAACCTTTCAATGGGCCATTTTCCCAGTCCTCGAGAAGCCAAGTTTTACATTTGGCTCATGAGAATGTAATGTCTGGTCATCAGGGTCTCCAGAAAACGATGGATTGTGTTCTTGAAGTCATTTACTGGCCTGGTGTACAAGAAGATGTCCGCAGGTACGTTAGATATGTGACGCCTGTGAAAGGACCTTACCAAAAGGCAAGGTGGGCAAAGTGCCTCTAGGGCGCATACCGTTGATCGACACCCATTTTAATCGTGTGGCCGTCGATATCTTTGGACGAATAACTCCCACTTCCGCAAAAGGCCATCTCTATATTCTGGCTCTTGTGGATTTCGCCACAAGCTACCCTGATTCGGTGCCTCTGACAGCCGTTGATTCAGCTACAGTTACTCAGGGACTTGTCGAGATGTTTTCTCGCATTGGGTTCCCACATAAAGTCTTGTGTGACCAAACGTCATGCTTTACATTAAATCTAATAAAGGTGTAAGGAGGAAAAAGAATAATATGCCGCAGTAGCAAACCACTTTAGCTGGAAGAGAAAATCGCGAGCTGTTGGCGCCAGCGCTGTGATTCTTGTGTAGGTTGTCGCCGCCCGCATTCAGCGTCCATAGGCATCCTGCTCAAGTGCTACTTGCTTCAATAAACCCCTTTCCAGTGTTGCAAGTGTGGGATACTCAACCTGGAACTCCGAAACAGGAGACCGCCCGCTCCCCAGAAATGGCCCATCAAACCACCCAGCAAGGCACGACCCAACCTCCGATGGTCATAACACCCACTACGCTACGCTTGCGAAATCCACCCTTCTTCAACGGCACCGATGAGCAAAACGTCGAAGATTGGTTGTCGACATTTGAAAAGGTGGGCGCAAGCAACACGTGGGACGACCCATCCAAGCTTCAACGTGTTTCCTTCTACCTGAAAAGAGGTCGCAAGCCTCTGGTTTAACAACCACCAGTCATGAGCTCCCCACCTGGAGTGCTTTTAAGCCGCGCATTGCCAATGTGTTCGGTCGCCCCGAGGTACGCAAGCTCCGTGCTGAACAGCGCCTACGCGGGCGCGCACAGCAGCAAGGAGAAGGCCCCACAAATTACATCGAAGACGTACGCGACCTGTGCAAGCGCCTTAACCCTTAGATGAATGAAGGAGACAGAATTAGACACATGTTGAAGGGGATAGTCGACGACGCCTTTCAGATGCTGCTGGCCAAGGACCCGCGGACCGTGTCTGAACTCACCACTCTGTGCCAGAGCTTCGAGGAACTGCGGAAACAACGGGTATTGACATGGTGGCCACCGGATACAGACGGCACTCAGCAGCACGGTGGTGGCACCCTCTCTTACGCTCAAGCAAATGGATAGGGCACGACGATGCAAGCTAGCTTATGGATCACGACGATGCACTGCCGACAAGTCGAGACCCTGAGGTGCTTCGCCCCTGAAAGGCAACGTCTGTGTTGCCATCAGTGCTCATCCCGTGCAACTATTCCGAAAACATCCACGGCAGACGTCGCACGCGCTAGCGTGCAGTGATACAGGCAAGTTTTGCCAATTATAAGTGCATTTCCTAACGCGATAAAGCGCGTGAAATCTTCTTAAGCTCTGATCCTCCTGATTGCGTAGATTAAAAAAAGAATATGTTGTTATCTAGTAATAAGTTGTTTCTGGCGACGGAACGTTGCTATCCTGCGCAAATGCAACAACGTGCACATGGGGGTTGTTCTCTTCAGAAGTGGAAATTGGCCCTAAATGCTTCTATGGTAGACTAATTCCTTCTGACAGTGAAGACAGCGACATTCCGGGGCTGACGACGACCACAATTGTAAATCCATTTCGATTCAACATTTGTGAAGCATGTTTTTAGGTCATTTGTTCAAATTTTCTCATAGTGATTCGGTGTATTCGCGCGCCACCTTGTCCCTTCGTCCCGGATGTACCTTTACGGATATGCTTCTACGTTCGAAATTTTGGGCCCTACCGCTAAAACACGGCGCGTAGTGGTCGTGTTTTAGTACACGTTCCGCTCTTCTCTCAGTTCCGAGCATCCCAGCCGATCATGCTCTCGCGATCCTATATATATATATATATATATATATATATATATATATATAAATTCAGCGGCGAAACCGAAACCGAAAACCGGAAGAGCGCAATTGCCATATTCTTTTGAGACGTCCGGAATGAGTGAACGTCGTTATATCAAACATCAACCGACTTCGTTTTGTAGGTGTGCGGGCTGCGCTTGCAATCATAGCACGCATGATGCACATACGTTAACGAACGCGGAAGAACTACAACTCTGTAATTGTTGTCTTGAACAGCGAGGTCATTCTGGTTGTCTGCTTGTAGCGCTCATCGGTGCTTCGGTTTCGGCGTTGAACTTGGTTGCATTTCATTACGCCACAATAATTACCACAGGCCGCTTATCCTATATTTAAAAGCTGCGAGGTGTTCTTCGCATGAAGAACTTCTCTTATTTCATTAATTTCACTTTCCGAATTACTGTCTCAAATGGTGTCTTTAACCATCTTAGGACGCCTGCGGCTACAGAAGAATTGTGAGGGCATCGAGCAAATCTCACATTCCCTGTCTTTTGAGAATTTTGGACACATTTCTTGAAACACCCGGTATGCTAAAATTTTTATTCCATGACTTGAGTGATGACAAACATAACTGACAGGTGGTGACATGGAAATCATAATACGCACTTCATGTACGTCCTGATTTATATGACTCGGTCTTGGTGCTCTCGCCGCCGTCTCTTCATACCGAAATTGGTATCGATTGTCATGAGTGCATCGTGAACATAAATGGGGGTCGTAACGTGACAGTAATCATATGCTTGTTTAATACGTCATGATCTACATGAGAGTGTCTTCGTGCTTTTGTGGATATTTCGTTAACTTCATAAATATCCGAACTGAAATGGCATGGCATGAGTGTACGACCAATATGAATTCCAGGACGTAACACGAACATTAGGACACGCATGCCATGTACGTCATGATTTATATGCCACGGCTTTGGTGCTCTCGAGGCCGTCTCGTTAATTTGGGTTACCCCTTTCGTGGAGGAGCACGGAAGCGTAACAATAGTTGTACTACCACCGAAAATAACTTTTGTAGATTTTTACAGCTTGTATAAACAGAAAAAGGTATGCTGCACTTTTGCAACAACGAGCAAGTAAAGAAAAAGTTGAAGGGGAAAGATACTCAGTGCGATTCGAACTCAAATATTTATTTGCACGTGACAATGAGTGGACGCACTCATGTTGTAATGTGGTACTAAAAGAAAGCGATTGCTCTTGCTTGCTGAACAAAGCTCGTTTCAACAATACCACCAGTACGTCACCGAGATTTCCGTGCAGCGAGGAAACTTACAGCGCCTTTCCACATCAGGTTGAACATTTGAAGGACAGAGAGTAAAACATTTTTTTATTAATATTGGAATGGAGCAAGGAGTATGGGTGGAACCCGTAGTCCGCGGTACCTAGAATGATTCCGGCGATGTCTCGAGCGTGTTGTAGTAAAGCTCGGAGGACCTCGGGAGGAGGAAACATATCGCAGCAAAGTGAAGAAAATACGCGTTCCGTGCTCAGTCAGGGAACGAAGAGAGACAGGATCGCAAGGGCACGACCGGCGGGGATGCTCGGAATGGAGGGAAGAGCGGAACGTGTACTAAAACACCACCACGACGCGCAGTGTTTTAGCAGTATGGCCCAAAATTTGGAACGTAGAAGCATAGGCGTAAAGGTACACCCGGGACGAAGGCACAAGGTAGCGCGCGAATACACCGAATCACTATGAGAAAATTTGAAGAAATGACCTAAAAACATGCTTCACAAATGTTGAATCGAAATGGATTTACACTCGTGGTCGTCGTCAGCCGCGGAAGGTCGCTGTCTTCACTATCAGAAGGAATTACTCTACCATAGAAGCATTTAGGACCAATTTCCACTTCTGAAGAGAACAACCCCCATGTGCACGTTGTTGCATTTGCGCAGGATAGCAACGTTCCGTCGCCAGAAACAACCTATTACTAGATAACAACGTATTCTTTTTTTAATCTGCGCAATCAGGAGGATCAGAGCTTAAGAAGATTTCCCGCGCTTTATCTTGTTAGGAAATGCACTTATAATTGGCAAAACTTGTCTGTATCACTGCATGCTAGCGCGTGCAACGTCTGCAGTGGATGTTTTCGGAATAGTTGCACGGGATGAGCACTGATGGCAACACAGACGTTTTAGGGGCGAAGCACCTCAGGGTCTCGGCTTGTCGGCAGGTGCATCGTCGTGATCCATAAGCTAGCTTGCATCGTCGTGTCCTGTCCATTTGCTTGAGCGCAAGAGAGGTTGCCACCGCCTCAGCGCTCACCGTGTGGCGAGAGAGAGCGAACGGCGCGCGTTGACTATGAAAACGCTCTTTCTACGATGAACGCTGAATTACCAGCTCGCGAAGAACGAGAACACGCCCTCGCCCGCGAGAGACAACGCCGACGCAGGCGGCGTCTGCTAGCGAGTTTCTTGAAAAAACCGGCTGCTCGCGCTGCACAAGCTTCACCGGCCACCCTTTTACATAGGCACTGGATCTTAACCTGCAATGTGCTGCCGCAGGGAGATTTCACTTGTGCGTAGTGGAACAACAAAGATTCGCAGCATGCACGTTAACTAAAAGCGGACTGCGGGTCTCTGTGTCTAATCTCTCTTCTGTCTCTCATTGCCCATTAGCACTGATTTTGCTGTGGGAATCATAGGCGCGCACTGCATTTTTCGCCCCTTCACGTGTTTCACGTTAGTGGAGCTGAAACACCCTTCCCCACATGCTTCGCCCCTCTCCAAAATTTTCAAGGCGACGTTGCGGAAATGTAACAACCAATGCAACAACGTGTACAGGCGGATTCAAACAGGATTTCCTTTTGTTTTAAATGTGATTTCTTGAAATGTTGCGTAAATGCAACAATGGGCAGTAAAGGGATACCGGAATTGACACTAATTACATTGATAATAATGACACGCGCGTCTAATACGTCATGCTTTACATAACACGATCTTGGTGCTTTCGTGGCCGTTTAAGTTGAGATATACGAAAATAGGCATGGCACGACATGAGTGCGTCACATGACTAAAGGACAGGCTTTAAAGTTAACATCAACCAATTCATGTTATGTACATCAGAATGCCCATGACAAGGTATTGAGGTCTTTTATGAAACTAATATATAGCGAAGAAAGTATGGAGTGGCATGGCTGTATGACGAATATAAATAACAGTTATAAAATTAAAGTATTGCCTTGTATGTCGCGTACCTCCTAATTTATAGGACGTGGTTTGGTGCTCTCTCTAGCGTTTCAGTAATTGATATACACCAAAATTGACTTGTTATGACATGAGTGTATAAGAAACATAATTGACACCTCATGCCATGTACGTCATGAGTTACATGACACGATCTTAGTTCTCTCAAGGCCGTTTCATTGACTTGATACATACCGAAATTGGTATGACATGTGTATGGCAAAGGAAAATGACAGGACATGCAAAATATGTGCTAGAATACACGCTTCATTAGCTTGGTGTACACAAGCATATACATGCATGCATGCATGATAGACATACGATAATGAACGACATGTCATGTCATGAATTCCTTGTCTGTAGGCCAACCGCGTGGTGTAATCAGCGCCTAGCTGACTGCTTCGCATTACATCGATTCCCACAGTACGTGGGATCTGCCCGATCTTTCACTTGCATGCGCGGGTGTGTCGGAGTCAGCGTATTTCACGAATCGGCAAAACGGAAGAAGTTTTCATTGATCTGTCGCCAAAACAGGTTGCCTCGTTGTACTTATATTCCTTTAGAATGTTGTATTTTGAAGATCAAGTTACCAAACCAATATATGTAGCCTAGAGGTTAAGACAGTCGCTTTAGGAACGTGGTGGTCCAGGTCCAAATCCTGGCGTGATAAGGAGGTTCATTTTGTTTTATTTCTAGTAGTTTTTTTTCTTGACAAACAGGAAAATAACACAGAACCCTAGCCATGTCCGGCTTTGCTGTAAAAACCATGAACACTGGCGATGTGTTGTTATTTGTTTTTTCGTGCCTGTCTCTTGTAATACATTGACCTGAGCAATGAATAACACCTCGAGAACGCTAGGTTGAATGACGAACAGGGGAGGAAATATGCGAATGTGTGAATAAACTAACCAGCTCACCGATGTGTGAACAATGGCAGTAGGAAGAGTAAATGTCAAGCGTGACTCAGACGAGGGGGAAGAGCACACTGAATAGGCGAAATCGAGAGCAAGTCTGTTATAGAACTAGACAAATCACCAATCACTAAAATCAAAAGCGAGGAAGTTGACGATGATTCAAAGCATGGAACCGAACTGCTCGAAAACATCTAAGGGTATTCATTACCCAAACGCGGTGCTAACGTGTAAACTACGTAAATGACGTCCGTTCGCCGAGCGTCAGTAAATGCAGCATGAAATGTTCATGTTTTGTTATGAACCCACACTCTTAAAAAAAAGAGAGTCAAAAGGGAGTCACGTCTGCTTGACTCTCTTTGTGGCAGCCGATGACCACCTTTTTTTCTAAGGGGAGTCACAATGCTCTGGTCGACGCTCCTGAATGAAATAGATGACTCCCTTGCTCCAAGGGAGTCAGCGATGGTTCTGCATATACAGGGTGGGTTTTTTTTTTAAATAAAGCTTCACAGGCTGCGACCAAGATACAGTTCGCTGCTTTGGCTTGTGGTATACCGAAAACTTTTGGTTGAGAATATATAGCATGGGATCGTAAAATGTGGAATTACGCACGCATTGTGTTATGGCTTCAGTTACGATATTGCTGAAACAGCGCGTCGAAAACGTCTACAAGTAAACAGGGTTCTTAAAAAATCTTGTCCCCAAGCGAAACATTGAGAGTTATGACAACGTTTAACAATGGCAGCGCTGACAAATTTGCGAATCTTCGCACGTTTGCAAGCGAGGTTTGTAGATTCCTACGACAGAATGTATGGCAGAAAACATACGCTTATTAGTGAAATGGACGTGCATGGTGTTGAACGCACTGGCGATCGGGAACACATCTAACTCGACGGCCGTAAAAACATGTGCCGCAAAGCTGGCATGATAACAGCGCAAACCGGTTATCAAGGCGACGCTTTACCGCGTCTCCTAAAGAGCGACAATACTACCAGAATTATAGCACGCGTGGTCATCATTCCTGCCCGCCACAGCTAAACTATATCTTCACGATAATCCGCGCGGGCCACCAAATCGCTCAGCAAACGTTGAGCACTAGGCACGCACACACGGCCTCACCGCACTCTCCCTAGCAGGGGATGCACGTTCACCTGCGCCCCCTCCCCCCGTACAGCCCTTACAGACACACATAGACACACACACAGGGCACGCTTCGCCTCCTCCACCCTATTCAGGGTTGCCACTGACTTTCGAGTAAATGTCGCCAAAGGACGAGCAGAAAGTCGCCAAAAGTCGCCATTCTAGATATGTGCGGCATATCCTAGTAATAAGAATTTCCACTGATGTATAGCCCCGTAGAATACCGTGCCATTCAAAGCCCTTAAAGTATATTGACATTTCTCATCGCCAGGCGCATCGCCCCTTCACCATGGGAGTGCTTGGTGCACCTGGTTCTCCGACTAGCCGCAAGATGTGCGCGGAGGCGCAAGTATGAAAGGATAAAACGCTCATGATATCCTTCCATCTCTGTCCGCTCGTTTCAAAGGTAAAAGTGTGGTAAACCTTAGGCGAAAACCGCGAAGGCGTTGTTTGTGGACAGCTTTACATCCCCTCATATGAAAAAAAAGGATTCACAGGTTTATTGAAAGTAGTAAGACAGAATTCTTACAGGTATCGTTCATTAGTGAGTCTTATGCCTTTCAGTGTGAACTAATATGATACCGGACGCCGCTGTCCCTTTCATATATAATCACTTATATCTACCCGCGTCAATCCAGTGCGTTATAATTGAACAGGTAGACATTGTAAAATGTTATATAGCAATTGTTTTCATTTCACACGCTCACAGAGAACAGTAGAAAATGCCTGAATAAATAATTTTTTATTGCACGAACACCCGCGTATCCGCTTATCTTCGCTATACGAGCTCGATTAGGGGATACTGCAGCGGTGAATAGGTCGCCAAGCGATTCAGAATAGTTGGAGCTTTGGCGGAATAAATGGCCTGAACACACGACCAACCGGTCATCTAGCCCCTTCAGAAGCGAAACTTCAGCGAAACTCTGAAGCATCTAGATGAATCTAGATGAATTGAGTTAGAAGCATCTAGATGAATTGAGGAGATACACACGAGTTACAGGACGGACATACAGAACGGCGCGCAATGTACACCTCAAAACCCAGAAAAATACAGAGAATAGTGCCGCTCATTCGTTGGGAAGGCACTGAGCTTAGGATGCATAACTCAGTGGAGACCTAAGCTGAAAATTGCCAAAAATTCGCCATGTCGCCATTCATAATTTTAGGTCGCCACGGGCCTCTCAAATTCGCCAATTTGGCGAAAAGTAGCCACCATTGGCAACCCTGACCCTATTATTCAATAGAGCTTTAACAATGCATGGATGTGTGTTCTATAGCACCAAAACGAAACCGAAACCATGTAGGCGTTCGTGGAGGCTACTTTAATCCAAAGCCGAAGCCATAATACGGGACAGCCATTTGGCGTCGTTAGACGGCATTGTTCGTGATCCGTCTCGCTGTGGTCGTTCTTTAGTCCGCCAGAATAATCTTTGTCGTCAAGCGTGATTGCAAGTGATCGTTTTGCGTGACTTTCTTCGTGCTATGCATTCGTGGCGTATATAGTGTCGTATCGTCGGCTCGCTCTTGCCGTGTCTCGCTGATCGTTTTGCGTGACTTTCCTTCCGTGCTATGCATTCGTGGCGTAGTATCGTGTCGTCGGCTCACTCTTGTCGTGAATGGCTGAAGCAGTGTCACTCAGTGTTTGGGAAAAGCAGCCTCCGGACGAAGAAGTTTCTGCATTAAGCTTCGTTTCGTAGTGAACTTGCCTGAGCAAGATGGCAGCGCATGACGGATCCCAGTGGCACCGACAGACGAAGCCCGTGGACGACGCTCCTACGATCGTTATAGATTTCAGGTGAGTTCTGCCGGCTTCTGCCTACAACTCTTTTATTCGCTTCAAACGTAGCTTTGCCACTTGTCTCCCTGATGTTCCAGTTTCACGGATTTTGCTATCGTGTTTCAATGGCTTGGCAACGACGAAAACCGCACTGGACTATCCAGTAGCGGGTAAAACGGAGTGGTGCGCGCCAATATCGTGTTTCCTTATTCCATACATGCCAGAAAAACATGAAATTGCGAGTTGAAATCTCGGTTGCAAGTCGAGTGTGGTGACACGTAGAGCAACGTTGCACCGATATATATTTGAAGGGTAAGTAAGCTCAGCTGATCAAAATCAATCTAATGCACCCGGCCCCAACATGCCTGATACCCAGATCATGATTTTGGCTCGTGAAACTCTAGAATTTACTGTTTCTTTCCTTTGCTACCCAGACGTTGAAACACGTTTAATACGTATTTATTCGCTGCATATTCGAACTTCTCGCCGTGTTTGTTTGTGTGTGTGTGTGTGTGTGTGTGTGTGTGTGTGTGTGTGTGTGTGTGTGTGTGTGTGTGCGTGCGTGCGTGCGTGCGTGCGTGCGTGCGTGCGTGCGTAACTGCTATAAAACTTTGATGCAATAGCTTTTGTAGCACGGCTTCATTTAATCCAAACAGTGGTGACTTAATCTTATGATACTAAAAATTATCATGCAACAAAGGTAAATGTGAGTTCACTTCAAAGTTGTAGTTCTTTTTTTTTTGTCCACAAACTGCACTCGAGCATAACCTCATCCTCCTGTGATACTTGCTTTGTCTAATGTGGTGTGGTGCTAGTACTTAATAGTAAACACAACACCAGCTAGTAATAATGGCAGTAAACATACTGCTCAAACGCTGTGTTGCGTGGATATTGGATGCCTTTGTTATACCAGCCGTGGTTCAGTTCGGTATTATTTTCAACACAAAGATACAGTCTACAGTGATGTTGTGGGTAGTGGACAAAAATCCTTTAAAATGGACTTGGAAGCGTTACGCTGCGAAGCCCAAGGACGCGGGTTCTATTCCTGACCCCGGCAGCTGCATTTAGATGGGGGCGAGATACAGAAACTCCCATGCCCTTTGATTTGTGAACGTTGAAGAACTCCAAGTAGTTAAATTTAATCCGTGGTCTCCCACTATGTAGCACCGCTTAATCGTATCGTGCTTCTCGCTCATAAATCTCTAGCAATTATTACTTCGTCATTATACCTCGAAACTCTCGCTGTATCGTATTTGAATTCTATTCGCCATAGTCTGCAATGAATATTTAGCACTTTTTACAGCAGGGTACCTCATTTGACATTCTTTTACAATGCGCCTTAATTGTCCCAATTTCGTGCCATAATCAGCTGTTGTTTTTAATATGTATATAGGTTACTTCAGCACTGTTCCTTTTTGTTTGACCGCTTCTCATCACCTCAATTGTTTGAGGTTTGAGGTGATGTTTGTGCTGCAGAGTTTGCCCGAGTTTGCTCCCAACCCTCTATACTGGTCAACGCTGGCTGGTGGGTTGTCCTTCCAGACAAATGGAAAAACAAGACCTTTGCCTGTTGATATAGATCTGAAGAAAAAATAGCACATTAGGCCTTTAGAATAGCTAGACCTTCGTGCAGCTGTTCTGAAGCCAGGCACTAGAAGGGCACGCTCACAATGACGCGACAGAAAGAAGGCAGTGAAGGCAAGCCTAGTCTTGTCGTACATTCGCCATATTTCGTGTAGCTGTATACACATATTGCCGTTTTCTTCGTTTTACTAATAATAACATTTGGCGTTTAACGTCCCAAAACCACGATATGATTGAGAGACGCCGTAGTAGAGGGCTCTGGAAATTTCGACTACCTGGGGTTCTTTAACGTGCAGCTAAATCTAAGTACACGGGCATCAAACATTTTCGCTTCCATCGAAAATGCAGCCGCCGAGACCAGGTTGTTGGAGGACTCGATCCCGCGACCTACAGGTATTCGTTAAGATACTGCTGGTCTAGTGGTTATGGTGCTCTACTGCTGACCCGCAGGTCGCGGGATCGAATCCTGGCCGCAGCGGCCGCATTTTCGATGGAGGCGAAAATGGTTTAGTCCTATGTGCTTAGATTTAGGTGCACGTTAAAGAACTCAAGGTGGTCGAAACTTCCGAAGCCCTCCACTACGGCGTCTCTCATAATCTTATCGTGGTTTTGGGACGTCAAACCCCAACAATTATTATTATTAAAATACTGCTGCCATGCTATACAGCGTGATCTTTTCACACAATACATATATTTTATAAAAACATTCTATGACAGTCACGCTCCAGTCGTACTCTAGTTCGCTCCAGTGGTACTCTAGTTCGAGGCGGAAATATTCTGCCGCAACAAAAAATGCGTTGACGGGACTAATTAAGAAAAACCCGTTATCTAACTTTTACTTATTGACTTGAGGGCAGTTGTTCATATTAGAAATTTGTAGTGCGTGGCACTTTATGGCATACCCATTTTTCAGAAATCATGAAAGCTTTACGTAACTCGAGATATTTATTGTGAAAATTTAAGGGCTAAATCAAAACTGATCGTGTCCGGCGCACAGAAAACGCGGTTTTTCTGTTACGTCAGACCGGAGCTGCCCGCTACAAGGGAGTGACGAAATTTGAATGAAGGCGCGTCGTGGTCGTACCTTTTCGTGAAAACTGGCAAGTCATATAACTTGTGCCAGCGGATCGCCTTACCTTTGCATGTGGCGTTTGGTACTCATCTGTTTCTTTCGAGATGCGCGCAACCGAAATCGCAGTAATATCAACCTTTTCTTTCTGTGTTTACAGATAAGTACCACACATAGCACCCAAATAATAAGCTGTTTACTTGTGTATTTCTGAATGCTTGCAGATTTTCCTGATCACATTCTGCTTCGGCCCACCTTCATTAAACTATCATCACCTTCTTTTCATTTCACGTGTAGCTCCGAGCTTACGTAACAGAGAAGCGACGTTTCCTGCACGTCAGGCGCTATCAGTTTCGATTTCGTCCTTGAAATTCAAGGATGAATATCACGAATTACGTGTAACTTTCGCGATTAAAAAAAATGTGTATGCCATAAATTGGCACGCGATACAACTTTCTAATATAAACAACTACCTCCAGGTCAGGAATTAAAAGTTAATTAATGAGTTTTTGTTAATTAATCTCTTCATTGCCATTTTAGTTGCAGCAAACTATTTCCTTCTTGACATAGAGTGTGTGCGCGAAAACATCTTCAGCATGACTATTATACAATTTTGATAAGAAATATGCGTTCTCTAAAAAAACATCCTTCTAATTGTACGGAGGTCATGCAGCGGAAACAGTTGCAGCTGGCTAAGGGAGTAACAGGCCCTCAAATTACAGCAAAGTTAATGAGTATCCCTGGTTTTGTTCACTGCCATGACACTTCATAGAATCTGGTATGTGAGCGCTGCCCTCATCAGATTAAAAGGTGATCGATCTGTCGTTCATCATGTGTTTGTTTTTGTGCACTTGACTATTTCAGGTTGCTTCAAGACTGCACATTGAAGCTGTACATACAGTTGCATTTGACCAGGAAGCCTCCTTGGAAACTTCGTGTCTCGAGGTAGTGAAGACGTGTCCAAGAATTCGGAATAGCCACGCATAAGGTCCGGCCGTGAGTCGTCTCGAATCAGTGCAACCTGCTGTCCTTTTCGTCAGAATGCCACCTGACCCTGACATGGTCTGGGAACACGACACTGCCAAGCTCATGCACGCAAGCTGTGTCACCTATTGGGGTCCTGTATCTCAGATGACTACATGAGCATGCTGTACTACATGAGAACTACACATGTTGCATGTTTTGCGCTGTATGCCACATAAAATGTGTAAGGGTATCGCAAAGAAGTGTTTGATGGCTGGCCATTGATTCCTATTCATAAAAACTGACTGCTGGCTATGCTAATGTTTATGCCAGGTCTAGTACATTGCCGCATTTGACAGTAATGAACGATGTTAGCGAAACTATTGCTTTTCATATCTCACTCATTCTGACAGTAATGTGTCTCGCTGTATTTCTGGACGGTGTTTCTGTATTTCAGTTCTGTACAGAACTATCCATACCACCGCTAAATATATATATTTATATATATCATACCTTATATATATAAGGTACTTGGCACACGACGTACGTTTTAGCATTAGCATAGTGCTAAAACGTACGTCGTGTGTCAAATACCTTCCTACAGTATCAGGACCTCCGGGATCTTTCTGTAGCTCTTATATATATGGGTCATTCCATGCCAAGTGTCCCAGACGTGGCGCTCGCACATCGCAGATTTTGCTGATAAAATTTGTGCCTTTTTACTGTGCCATATGGAGTATTGTGGCAAAATATTTTTGCTCGAAAAAATTTTTGACGGTCCTGGCACCCCCTCGAATTTCGCTTGTATTTATTAAACTGTACCTAATAGAAAAATGTGTATAAAATCTACTTTTGTGTGTTGAGCTTCGAAACCGCGCTTGCGCTATCGCAGAGGTTCTGTTTAGTTGTCCCATTCATTATTTCCGAATTTTTGTGTTTCACTACCAGCTAAGTAGCTTCGAAAACTACAAAAATCTTTAAAGTTCGTGAATTTTTCTTGAGCTATCTGGAACTCACCATAACCAATATTAATAATAGCCTGATTTCCAGGAAAGTGTATTTTAGTACAGAAATGTTTAGGGGTAAAATAGACTTCAAATCATTCCAAAAAAAATGTGAAATTAGAGAAAATGTACGATTTGTCGCATGTTTGACCGTATTTTTCATACTGATGCGGTCCAAGTAAAAATCCTCGTCATGCGGCGCTTGATCGAAGACTTCATCGTTAAGTAACGAAGAAAGTCTAATCAAATAATGTTTTTGTTTTAAGGAAGAAAATAATTTTTGAATTTGGCCCTCCGAACGCACAGTGCACTAGAGCGAATATGGGCATGTTGGTGTAGCATAGTGAAACACACAGCGCGAAACAACGACGGGGACACAGAAAGGAAACACACCTTTCTGTGTCCCTTTGTGTCCTGTGTTTCCTTTCTGTGTCCCCGTCGTTGTTTCGCGCTGTGTGTTTCACTATGCACAGTGCATTTCATTTTGTTGCCACTTCGCCGCAAAGCACGTGGTAGCCCTTGCAGCTGACACTCGTCACAGGCAGCGGCCAGATGCGAGATGTATGTCAGTGGCTCGTGAGTGGTCGAAAGTCTTGTCACGTTGATGTCAGGGCGACGAGTAATGAATTCGCGTTACAATGTGAGCTTGCTAGGCGGGCCCAATGGGAAGTATGGACGCCCGAGAGCAGCTTGTGGCGTCGTTGGCACAATGTGCTAGAGGTACGTC
Source organism: Rhipicephalus sanguineus (assembly GCF_013339695.2). Classification (NCBI taxonomy): domain Eukaryota; kingdom Metazoa; phylum Arthropoda; class Arachnida; order Ixodida; family Ixodidae; genus Rhipicephalus; species Rhipicephalus sanguineus. Next base: position 74,652,181 of record NC_051183.1, on the reverse strand, counting down.
TGCACAACTAGCATACACATACTGAAAGAAATAATGCACACTGTATACACTTGTTTTTCAGGATATACGTGTTGTACAGACGTCCCTCTAGCACATTGTGCCAACGACGCCATAGGCTGCTCTCGGGCTTCCATACTTCCCATTGGGCCCGCCTAGCATGCTCACATTGTAAAGCGAATTCATTACTCGTCGCCCTGACATCAACGTAACCAGACTTTCGACCACTCACGAGCCACTGACATACATCTCGCATCTGGCCGCTGCCTGTGACGAGTGTCAGCTGCAAGGGCTACCACGTGCTTTGCGGCGAAGTTGCAACAAAATGAAATGCACTGCGCGCTCGGAGGGCCAAATTCAAAAATTATTTTCTTCCTTAAAACAAAAAAATGATTTGATTAGACTTTCTTCGTTACTTAACGATGAAGTCTTCTATCAAACGCCAGATGACGAGGATTTTTACTTGTATGGCATCAGTATGAAAAATACGGTCAAACATGCGACAAATCGTACATTTTCTCTAATATCACAATTGTTTTGGAAAGATTTGAAGTCTATTTTACTCCTAAACATTTCTGTACTAAAATACACTTTCCTGGAAATCAGGCTATGATTAATATTGGTTAGGGTGAGTTCCAGATAGCTCAAGAAAAATGCACGAACTTTGAAGATTTTTGTAGCTTTTGAAGCTACGTAGCTGGTAGTGAAACACAAAAAAATCGGAAATAATGAATGGGACAACTAAACAGAACCTCTGCGATAGCGCAAGCGCAGTTTCGTAGCTCAAGACACACAAATAGATTTTATACACATTTTTCTATTAGGTAGAGTTTAATAAATAGAAGCGAATTTCGAGGGGGCACCCTGATTGTCAAAATTTTTTTCGGGCAAGAGTGTTTTGCCACAATACTCCATGTGGCACAGGAAAATGGCACAAATTTTATCAGCAAAATCTGCGATGTGCGAGCGTCACGTCTGGGACACTTGGCACGGAATGACACACACACACACACACGCATCTATATATATGTATATATATATATATATATAATGCTCAACGATGGTGGTGACGTGGCTAAGGACTACGCATTATTCGCAGGATGTTGTGCCCATAGTTTAGGTGCTTATTGATAAAACAGTAGGTTGTCATTACAATGTGAACATGTATGAAATGGATGAAGTGTTTAAAACCGATTCAGAGAATAATTTTACGAATCACAGAAATTTCAGTTTGTTTATAGGAATTCATTGTAGGATGAAGGCATGCAGACGTGAAAGAGAAAAGACACAGACAAAACATTTGAGCTGTCCGTATCTCTTCTGTTTCCGTGTTGCATGGCTCACTTTCTTCTAGAATAAATATTTTTTGTTGTTTTACGCGAGCGGCAATTGTTCTGAGACTCATCTATATAAACTTCGAGTAGTATTTTATTTCCCCCAGAGGAATCGAGTGCACCACTATAAAGTTGCTACAAAAACTTGTTGCGGCTGTCATGCATCCACCACATTGTTCCTGTTTGAGTAAGCCCGGTGGAAGTGCCTTGTTGAGTAAGAAGATGTAGCGGCACCAACTTTTGTCGATTGTCAGATGAAAACCCTAATGGTGTTCGCTCTGATTTGAAGTTCTTTTGAAATTCTTGATCAATCTCTATAAAACTTGTTTAGTTTATGTGTATTTGTACGCTGATTTTGAAAATGCAAATATTTTTTTACTATTATATGTCGTGTTAATTAAGTATATCAAACATTTCATGTGCCATGTTAGGCCTGCACGAGTTACAAACCTGAAAGAGTTACAAAGTAAGCATATCACAATAATATGAAATGGGAACTGTATGCAACATAACCAGAATGCATGTTGTAAACCCACTTAACAATGGTCATAGTATGCTGAACATTGACCAGTAAGTGTATGTCTAGCTGGTGATTCGCTCACGAGAGTTCAATATTACGTAAGTTTTAACTCAAATGGGTTTAAAACACGAGTTCGTATGTGGGCTAGTGGGTTCATGAACATTATGCCAGAACAGCGCAGTAAACTCCTTTAAAACTATTGCATACAGTTTTTATCCCCTAACGATAGCGATATGTCGATTTACTTTGTAACTCTCCAAGTTTGGAAAGGCTTGCTCATCAAGACACATGAAATTTTTATGTGTTAAAACTGCATTTTCTTCCAGATAATTGCATATTTGAAATCGCCATATAAGTAAACCTTAACTCAGCAAGTTTCATCAATATCGACCAAGAAGAAAAATAAACGCATTATTTGTTGCAGAGTGTCTCATTGAGTACCACGAAGTGGCCACACTGACTCTTGCCAGGGGAGTCATGTACACCACTGTCCTTAAGGACCTTAAGGACAATGGAGTCAAAGGAACGCTCCAGTGGGGGTCAGCGTTATCATGGCAAAGGGGTCACCCTGACTACCTATAGGTACTAGCAGGAAATAAAAGGTAGTCGCGTAGACTCCTGCGTTGGGAGTAATACATACTCTCTCTCTGCTTTTGGAGAAGGGAGTCGTTGGTCTGAAGAACGAAGGGAGTCGTTTGACACCCCAAAAGGTCATCATATGTGTAGCAAGGTGATTACCACCTAAAGGTAGTCAGTACAGACACCCTTTTTTTTAAGAGTGCAGATAGCCGCATGAATGAAGATATTGACGTCATTACCTTCTCGAAAGTCATGTGGTTTTAAGGGGTTGTTGAACCATTTTTCCAAGTAATCAACGAATGACGTCAGCATCAGAGTTTAGTGCCTCGCGAATCGATTGGTTCAAAAGGTCGCAGCTTCGCCGCAAGGGCGAAGCAATGAATGCGATAGCAAGAAATTGAAATGTCACACGAAGAACCAGAAGCAACTTGCAGCGTGCCACTGAAGTACAAAGAAGGACGCCCTAAAAGAAGGCATAGGCATGCGCAGGGCAAGCGTGAACTAACAATTGTTCGCAGTTCTTACGTCTATGTGCTCGAGCAACGCGCTGCATGTGTCGACAATGGAGAATCAAACGCTCTTAGATGTTTCTTCTTCTTTTCAAATGCGGCGCGTGGAGTGACCCCCTGCGTCTCCTGCCACACGGGGGCGTCTGATGCAAGGCGTGCCCGGTGTTCTTTGTTTTCTTTTTTTCCTTCCACATCAGGAGTAGGTACAGGAAAGGGCCTCCTTGTCGCGCGCGTTTCAAGGGCCGTTTTCAAATTGAAAGAAAATTTGGAGCGTTGCGTGATAGGAAACACGCTCACGCTCCTCCGAGATTTTCTTACCACCTGCAGTACATGGTGTATATAAATAGCTCGCCGTTATTTCGCCGATGCATACATGCCAATAATTTGCACACCATACGTTATCTTATACCAACATCGTGAGGTGCTCGGCCTCACCACCTTTCCTGCATAACATGATGTGAAGAACTCTCACTGCCCTACTGCACGTTGTGTTAGCTATCGAGTGCGTCCCTATAGTAACGCTTGAGCGCTTATTGTCGCTATCTGATTGTACTTTTGTTTGCTTTATTTGCGCTCTTATTGTGCATTCTAATACTCGGTGTAATAAATACCACGAAAAAAAGACATGGCGTGTGGTTGAGTTGTCTAACGCAGCGTGCTGGGGAGCGAGGGGTGGCTGGTTCGAATGTGCGGTCGGGTACTTCAGCAGAATTTTTCTTTGTGCCTTTTATATATACATATACATACATATATATATCCGGGGCATGACGGCGTTGGTGACGGCAAAAATCAGCCGAGAGTCTTCGTATAATTGCTATCGCAATAAAATTTCTCGAATCCGCCGGGAACGAGCGGAGTAACATGATTTTGACGGTGTCTTACGTGATAAACCCGGCGCTGGCGAGCGTGGAGAAATGCGGCTCTCGATGGTCCGCTGGTTATATGCGTACTTGTGCGCTTTGTATGCGCCGTTTTCCTTTAATTGATGCTCTCTCGATCGGAAGCTAGTCGGCGGCCATTTGTGATATGGAAATGTGATCTTTTATCCAGATTACTTATCACTTCCCGCTCCCACATTACATTATTGCCTGTGTACGAACATATGGCCGTCGCTGTTGCGTGTAGCAACTGAAGTGTTACGCTGCTCAGCACTTGGATGATGGTCCAGTTCCTGGCACGGTGGTGGGAAGCAGTTGGGAGGGAGCATTGCTCGGTACGATAGAAAGAAAGAAAGAAAGAAAGAAATGAAAGAAAGAAAGAAAGGAAGAAAGAAAGAAAGGAAGAAAGAAAGAAAGAACGAAAGAAAGAAAGAAAGAAAGAAAGAAAGAAAGAAAGAAAGAAAGAAAGAAAGAAAGAAAGAAAGAAAGAAAGAAAGAAAGAAAGAAAAAAGTGCATAAGGGACGCGCACGCCAATCGCTTAACCTTATTTTGCCAATAGGGGAAGACCTCCTGAATTTCTTCCTCTTGCGCCTCTGTAATTGTTGTATGTGCTTCGCTGTGCTTTCTGATATAATTACTCGTCGGCGTCATTGTCAACCAAGCTGTGGAGCCTTTGTGGCATGAGGTGGGTGAAGTAAGAAGCGCAGTTAATGCAGTCAAAGTCATCAACGTATCTTCCGTACAATAAATCAAAATAAGACTTGAGCGTACTATATGTTATACTTTCAGTGATATTACGAATAAATATTACGAAGAACTCCGAAGAAATATTTTCTAGCTTGTTTGAACAGCGACTATTGTATGTAATGCGACCCTATATAGAACAGACGCCGCATTTTGTTAACTTTGGACTGGTTGCCCGGGTGGTCTCGTTTTGTTCTCTTGAAGATGACGCTATGTTTACCTTTGAGTGCCCGGATAGCGGCTCAAGCTTTTAGGCTCAAGGTCCAAGAGGGCCACCGACAACGGAAACTTAAAGCATTCCATGCTTAGTACAGCTGGCGGCATAGCGCAATTGCCCCGACACAACATTGAAAGCAAGCTTCGTTTTTTTGCGCTGACGCCTTCTGGTACCGCTCGCAAATTACCGTGGTAGCCATGTCGTTCTGGAATATTACCGACATCATTCCTTGCGATGAACCACCATCAATATTCTGCGCAGCAGGAAAGTCATGAATTTGTCTAATCGTGTAAATGAATATTAATTTCTGTGGTTGTACGTACAAATACCTCGATGTTATTATCGCGAATGCCGTAGTGGGGAGCTCCGGCTTGATTTCGACCACCTCGGATTCTTTGATGTTCACTTACTTCTAAGCAGGGAGGTGCTCTTTGCATTTCGTCCACATGGAAATGCCGCCGCCCAGCAGCTACAATGGCGGGTGCCTTAAATCATGTTAGTTCGAACAGCACACTGCAGGAGAAATAGATGTGGGACAGAGGAAGCGGAGAAACCACTGCGAGCACCACTGGAATAAAATATTTCTTTCTCCTTTAGCGCCAGATTTTTTTATTCCAATTATATTATGGTGTGCTCTTTGCATTTCGTCCACATAGAAATGCCGCCGCCCAGATGCTACAATGGCGGGTGCCTTAAATCATGTTAGTTCAAACAGCACACTGCAGGAGAAATAGATGTGGGACAGAGGAAGCGGAGGAACCGCTGCGAGCACAACTGGAATAAAATATTTCTTTCTCCTTTAGCGCCAGATTTTTTCATTCCAATTATATTATGGGGTGTCTGAACATCTGTTTAGCTGTAGCTGGACGAGGACTCGCAACGCGCAGTCTATGCACTCAAATTTGAAGGAGTGTGTATTGCCGTTCAAAAATATTTCGGCCCTCTGGGACATGTTAAGTCCACCAAAAAAGTTCGCGGTCCTTGGGATCTCGGGAAACATTCAATGTCCGAGCAGCCTGTAGCTGTAGCCAGTAGAACTTTGTCTATAAATGGGCTTAGAAAATTCTAGTAGAGGACAGCGCGCTTTCGCGTGTGGGTCTCGGCTTCGCGTGGGGCTGAATATTTTGTACGCTTTATCTTTAGTCCGAAAAAATGAGGATGCAATGAATACGCTGCTTAAAATGACGAGGTTAGACATAGCTTAAGCATGCCTACATGTGCCTCATTAACATTTTGACTACCACGTGGCCACTCGTCGAGGTTTTAAATTTAATTATACCTAACTAATTGTTGCACTTCACCGAAAATGTAAGTAGTGGCTACTTCAGTGTACTGAAAATGATATGCCTTCCTACGTGCTATTTCCCGCCCCGACGGACCTGAATAAAGTTTTAAACAGCGAAGCTATTTAGCAAATCGTTCCTTTTCCGGCGAACCGAAAAATAACTGTCCTCATCATGAACGGGTATGTGCCACCGAAATTGGGTAAATCCCACTACTCACCACTGGTCCACTAAAAATGAAGAAGGTAACATTTAGCCCAATAAACGGCTGCGAAGCGACGGTGGTACCGAAGAGATGGAAGGCCTACACCAACGACGACGCGCCCGTAGATCCATGAGAGGTGCGAACGCTTGGTTTCAGCGCGAGGTTCTGTCTCTGCAGTTTGGACATCTGTGTCGTGTCTGTGACTGTCTGCGGTTTAACTCGAAGCTCTCTGCGCTAAAAATTAACGCAGAAACAACCTAGCGTCACTTAGCTAAAGACTAGGAACGACGTACAAGCAACCTAGAAACAACCTGCGTCACCTACCTAAGGCCTAATAACCACAACCTAGAAGCAATTTGATTAGTCTTCGGGATCGTTCAGTTTCGCTCGTTCAAGCCATGCGCGGCATAGTGCAAGATTCGCAATTGTTTTCCATTCACTTCCATTCCGCGATTTCATTGGTTCAAAAGTTATCGATTGAATCGCCAAAAATTGTGCTCACGGCCTGTCATGTAGCTTGGCCGACTCGACTACACCAGGAATCACATGTGACTCGGTGCTCATTAATAATAACTGAGGCTCACGTCAACTGCATTGGCTGAGACCTAGTACAGGGATACAGATTCACAAACTCGGAATTCAGGCTTGTAGTGTTTAAAACAAGTGCGAGCACATTTATTGACGGGAAGGCCTCAGTCTGAGTTAGCCCATTCATGATCCTTTTTGAAACTGGGGTGAATATTAGAAAACTAGGTGAAATTACATGGGTTGTCGGTGTTACTGCTAACCTCGCTTGAAGCATGAGGCTATGTGAACATTCGGGAAAAGGGTGACGACAATACCTTCACATGTGCCGAGCGGTGTGACAATGCACTCATTTCTACTTTCGAAACATTTCTCAATCATCACCTTAAACCAAAACGTTTGTCACGTGCATTCTCTACGCACACACGGGTGAAGCGTGTAGTGTCTTGTAGACTGCAAAAACAATATGTTTTCCTTGCCGCAGAAGTGCGCTGAGCTATCATATAATACCATTTGTTCTAGGCGAACAGACGCTGCGCAGGCGGGCGACTTCCGCCACTGCAACGAGAGTACGGACCCGTAGTAACCAAGGAGGTTTTAAAAAAAAGCTTCTGGAGTGGAGGTCCTCTATACGCGCCCACGCGAGCGTGTGAAGCCTGGGAAACCGGTCAGCAGCCATCTTGCTCCAGGCAAGAGGCAGCGCAGCTTGAGCCCGGGCAGCGTAATTGTGAGCTTCCGCGGGGCCGTTCCAGCATGAGAACTGGATAGTTAGTGTCACTTATTTGGCAGAATTTTTTTTTGTCCTGCAAGATTGAAGAAGGCAGTTTTTTACGCCATGATCCATGGGCTGAAGCGTGCCTGATAACACGTAGAATCCGCTTCCAGCATTGCCGAAATGAAGCACATGGTGGAGTTAATAAGTGGTACACGGAATTTTATTCATCCCCGGCTTCTATATGATTTCAAAAGAAAAATGTAGCATATACAATGTTGTTTATACGTCAATCGATAAAGCAACAAATTCTAAATAACTTCAAAATGCATCATAATAACGAAACTAACCGTATGAAACACGCGCCCTTAAAATGATACAAAAACAGACTAGTTGACCAGTTTGCTGCAGCTCTTGTTAACGCATAATGCTGACAATCACGAAACTAACCGCATGAAACACGCGCCCTTAAAACGTAAACACGGCAAAAAAAAAAGAGATACGAAAGCAGATGAATTGACTAGCTTGCTTCAGCTCTTGTTTACGCTCAGCTACAAATTTTTAAAAATACCAGTCCTTGTCAGCCGCGTTCTTACTCCGCTCTGGGAGTTTTAAATGCGAAATATTTCTTAGCGAACCTTTGGCACATTCAGCGTTTCTATCTACGAATCTATCTACCTAGCCGCCTACGCCTGGGTGCTCTCATGGTCGCGTCCTTAACTAGGTGTAAACCTAAATCGGCATGGGAGGTGTGGCAATCGCCGCCGATAAACCCCATCTCCCCCGATGACTACGACATGAGTTATGATCCGACGGCAGTGCGCATGCTCCACGCGTCAGGAGGAACGTATAAAGAGCGACCGTGGACAGCCATGGGGGAGTGGCCGACAGACTGTCGCGGGGAGTGCTCGTGTACGCGGCGTGCGCCCCGCTGGGGCCAAGGTTAGGGGCCGGAAGTTTTGTTGTTGTTTTTCCTAAGTGCTGAAGCTTGGTTTAACTAATAAATGTTGTTCCTGTTGCCCAGCAGTCTCCGACGCCGTTCTCTGGGGCGGACGACCACGAAACCCACATCTGGCGCCGAACGGGTATTGTCGTCCGCTACCAGCAAGCATGGATGACGCACTGAAGGAATTGCTGGAAACTATGGAGCGCCTCGACATCACGTCGGCAAAATTCTGCGCGGCGAGGGGACACGCAGAGTCGGCAGCCTACCTGGCAGCGAGGGGCGTGGCGATACCGACCGCCGGCTTTGGACAATGGCGGGTGCCCCCGTTTGGACAGCGGGGCACACCACCGCAAAAACCGAGAGCCCGAGGTCGAGACTGTCGACGGAGCAGAAGACGAAGACGCAGAAGACGAGGAGCGGAAGGCCCCGGTTTGCAAAGGATGCACGTCGGCGCAAGAGCCCGAGCCTGAGTACGGCAAGGAAGAGGTCACCGAGAACGAGGAAGAGGTCGACGGTGGTGGTGCGGAAAGTAGCCGCGGGGAGCCCGATCTCAAGTGCGACAGTGAAGGGGACTGCGGCGACGCCCAGGCAGAGCAGGTCCTGAACGGCGACGATGACGTGGACGCCGACAGAGAGGAGGACCAGGTCGCGGCAACAAAGGACAAGGCGAGGACAGAAACGCCGACGCCTGACGTGAGTGCTGACAGCGAGAAAAGGGCTACGAGAAAGGCAGCGGCTGCGGCGGAGGCCATGACAGATGCCACGAATACCACGCCCAAGGCGGCCGCGGACATGTGCCTGCGCGGGAGCTCTGGGTGAGCGGCAAACACGGCGTGGTTGGGTCCCCCAACGTCGTCAGTGACACCAACACGGCCGGTGCACGCTGTTTCGTTTCCTCGACTACGAGCACCACCGAGGAAAAAAACAAACGCGTCCAGCACCTGCAACGCAGCGAACGGCGCGGAATGGTCATCTCAGTCGAATGCACGGGGAACGGAGCCGGTGACGCCCTGCACAAGTGCAAGACGGCAGCTGCCGCATTGGCGGCCACGAGGACCACGGGCGCCGTCAAAGAAGACTGTGAAGCGGTTTCTTCAGAGGGGGGGGGGCATGTGGGAATAGCCGCCGATAAACCCCTCTCCCCCAATGAGTACGACACGAGTTATGATCCGACGGCAGTGCGCATGCTCCACGCGTCAGGAGGAACGTATAAAGAGCGACCGTGGACAGCAATGGGGGAGTGGTCGACAGACTGTCGCGGGGGGTGCTCGTGTACGCGGCGTGCGCCCAGCCGGGGCCAGGGTTAGGGGCCGGAAGTTTTGCTGTTATTTTTCCTAAGCGCTGTAGTTCGGTTTAAGTAATAAGAGTTGTTCTAGTTGCCCAGCACGAACCCGACAGAGGGTAAGAGGATTTGACGAATGTGGCTGTCGGATCATGGCATGAATAAAAGGAAAATCCGGTCGCGTACGTCGTCAAACCCTTTCCTCCAGACACGTGTGGCACATAGCTGTTTACCACTGGCCGCGGTGTATGGTTATGCGGAACAGGTGATTGACAGTATATCTACCCAGGAACGGCGAAAACAGACATTAGTAATTTAAATGCGAGAGCATTAAGAAAAACCGACATCGGCAGCGTTGACCCGACGAATGGAAAGGATAAATATTAGGATCACAGCAGGAATCGAACCCAAGCATTCTGCGTGGCAATCAAGTATTCTACCACAGAGGGACGTCAGGTATATAGACTGGTTTGGAAAAACAGCCTATGCAGGCGTAATGTCGGTGCAGCATCAAGTGTGGTGGTGGTGCTGGCAATCTACTTTTGCAAGAAAGCGATGCACAGTACGTATGTACTTCTACGATACCGGCGTCATATCAGATTAACATCTGTGGTTCCAGTATTGGCTCCGCTTTTATAGCAGTGTAATAAATGCGAAGCATTTCTTAGCGAACCTCAGGCACTTTGGGCGTTTCTATCTAAGTATCTATCTAACTATCTAGCCGCCTACGTCTGCGTGCTCTCCCGGTCGTCTCTATAGGTGGTAATATACCAAAATTTGCATAACGTAGGCTGAGTGCATGGCAAATATGATTCACTCGTGGTGATATGAATAACGCAAAATACCAGTCGCGTATGTCATGAAACCCTTTCACTCTGTCACGTGTGGCACATACCCGCATATCAGAGTACATGTAATGCGGGTATGTGCCGCAGGTGATAACAAAGTTTCAATCAACGCAGTATCCGCGAACATACACATTGACACGGAAGGAAAGTGATAATAATGTTATTGTTGGAGTTTTACTTCCCAAAACCACGATATGATTATGAAAGACGCCGTAGTGAAGGGCTCCGGAAATCTTAACCATCTGGTATTCCTTAGCCTGCACTGACATCGTACAGTGCAGGCGCCTCTAGCATTGCGCCTCCATCGAAATGCGACCGCCGCGGGCGGGATCGAACCTGCGGCCTTCGTGTCAGTAGCCGAGCACCGTAACCACTACACCACAGCGGCCGACGCAAGGAAAGTTAGGGAACTGAAGTCAGAGCACCCCCCGAAGACGCTGGGCTAGCAACCACTCCTCCACGTGGTCCACAACGTCGACCACGTGGATTACACAAAAACCATGGTCTATGCTTCCTACAATAATTCTACCGAGAGAACTATGTCCCTCATGATTACCGGTGACTTCAGCATTGATTTATCAAAACCCAACAACGCCTGGTTCTTAGACGGCATGAATGACAACGTGGATGTGGACAGTGCATCACAAGACCTTGGGGCCGCCTCCAGGACAGAAGGCATCATAGATCGTTTCTTCGTAAAAGCCATCCGCAGTTTGCACCAGCTCTAGTATACCTCGCAATTCACCACACTTAGCCGCGATCACGAACGGATCCGATAACAAATCCTGTCCAGCCGCCGGTGCTCACTGATCACGGTGATGATGACCTTATTCAAGAACTGTCAAGAACCCCTTCTACACATGCACACGGGTTCATGCGTGCGTGCGTTCTCCGTCATAGCGGACAAGTATAAGCATAACAACTGTAACAACTGCTACTGTGACTGTAAGGTACACGCAGTGCGCCTGCGCGTGCCACTCGGCTGTGTATACATCTAGAGAAACCTTCCTGAGTGAAGTTCCGATTATTAAAGACGATAGTCTTTCTTGGGATACTTAAACGGAGAAATTTTGGTCTGTCTTTCTGTTTGTCGGCACATCACTCGATTCAGCCACTCGGCCAAAGTTGAACCACTTGCCCAACGGCCAGCCATCTTGAACGGCTGACTAGGTTCATACTTGTGTACATTGTCGATCAAAAAGCAAACATTACGCATACCTGAGGCGCAGCATCACTAGGTAAGTATTAGGTGGTGCGTTCCTTTAATAGAAAATGCATACATACGTAATTTTAAAGACCCTAGTTTCTTAAGCTGCGCTGAAAATGCAACTGCGCTGAAACTTGCCTTACTCCGTGCCCTCTGCACGAGCTCATTGTTGTGTTCGGTTTCGGTTCAGTGTTGCACTGAACCACTCTGGCATTCCTGTTTTACCCAGGCGACGTGTAAATAAAAGAGTGTGTGGAGAGTACTCTGTTCAGTGCGGACGATTCTTCTGCTTTAGCGCTTTTCGCCAAACCGCGTGTTCGGGCTGGCTGGCGTCCCCGCCGGTCGCGTTGGTCACCGCCGGTCTTCGCCTGCTGCAGCGCCGGGACTACCAGCCCGCAACACAGCACTCATGTTTCCCTACGTATCGCCAGATGGCGTCGATATCTCACGGAGCGCCTCTTCTATCGTCTTTAGACGACATTTGCAGCGAAGCACGCAGATACGCGGCCAATTTTTTTCAAACGTCATTTGCTGCAAGGCCGATGCTTACAATAACAAGTAAATAAGCAATTACACACATGAACACCCGAAAAGACAAATATATTAGTCACTTTCACGATGTCGGTGTTCTATTCGGTCGTCTATTCCAAATAAGAAACTGATGCTTGGAGGAGTGCATATAGAAGACTTGACCCATATCTTTTTCGTTGCAGAAGCTGTTTAGTTTGTCTTTGTAGACAATAACGAAAATATTCAAACTTTATTTCTTCTTTTTAACAACTTTGCCCCGATCATTGAAAACCTGGCAACGAAGTTGCTGTCGTGGAGGGAAAGGATTTAAGGGCCTTTAAACCAGCCTCTGAAAACACACAAAAAAAAACGAGCGCGTTATTCTCTCCTGGCGTTTCTCGTCTTTCTGGTGCACTTCGTGACGCAAGAACAAATTCGCGTGACGTAATTACGGTACGTAGTCTCGATTGGTCTATATACGCTTTTCCATGAAGCTGCCCACCCGTTCTTCCTTGTCTCGCATGACTACCGTGCGCTATCAACTGATTTCACTTCATTTTGTCTGTTTCCGACTGCGAAAGCGCAGATAACAGCGTGTAACCGACAAGCGCGAAATCCTGATAGGCTCCCCGCTTAGAGCTGACACTGTACACGTGCCATGATGAAATAAGTGGCAAGAAGGAGATATCGCCTGTAGGAAGAGTAGTGAAGGCTAGAAAGAAACCATTCCCATTTTGGTGTGGGAGCGGGGCGGGGGGAGGGTGACGGGCCCTTATTCTGTTTCTCGCAGCTATAACAAGCGCAGCTGCATACGACAACGAAACAGGAGGTCATTCCTACCAAACGCACACGCATCATTTAGGTAACTCTCATAGGAAACTCCGTGTGGAAACTTTGTGCTACCAAGTGCGCGAGTATTTTTTGATGACTCGAAAAAAAATCCGGGCACAAAGACAACGCTCTGTTAGGAAGCGCGGAACAACCATCACTTGCCAGAAAACTGACGTCAAAGCCATTTACTGCGAAATGGGAAAACCGTCGTTGAAGAACGGAACCAACACTTTCTGATGGATCGATGTTTCTTCTCCTAACTCAAATAACCACCTGATAAGGCACGCAGGAGGCATACAGGAGGACTGATGCAGCAGAAATGATGTTTAGAGGAAACACAGTTCACACATTAAATGTCACAGGAGGCTTTCTTCATGTTTCTCGACCTACGCCTGCGAGTGAACGAAGTTTTCTTGAGATGGCTGTATCAGCCGAAGATTAAGCGCGAAAACACAAATACAGTTGAACTGATTGTAACATCGCATGTTGCTTATGAGCAATAGCGTGCGGCTCCCTCCACTACACCACCCCCCCCCCCACCCTTCACGGACGCACACGCGTTCACGTGTTCGTAAATGGTTATCGCGTGTGTAGCATTCTGTTAAGGGTCACTAGATCAGGCCCCATAGCGAATTTTAGGCAGTCAAATGAGCATGCATGTACACAAAAGCTGACCCTTTGGACTCGAACATGGGGGCCCATCTCTACAACATACAAGCTGATTGATTATGCTTGGGCTTAATGCACAATCACACACGTTCGCTGAATCTCACGGAAGGCATTTCCTCTGCAGATTGTGAAGAAATACTTTATCTGTCCTCTACCACCGTTTCTTTTAATGATACTCCTTTTCTTCAAAAGGATGGAATTTGTATTGGATCTTGTATTGCTCCAGTTTTAAGCGATTTATTTTTATCCTTCTGTGACAAGCCTATCTCTACGTGTATCGAACAATCTTGTGCTGCTAAGATTTTAAACATCTTTATATATGTAGACGATTACTTAGTAATCTTAAAGGAAGCGAAGCCGGGGGTTTCTGAAGAGGTCGTGCAACAAGTGCCGAGCATTTTTGAGACATGTGGTAAAGGGCTCCGATGCACGTTTGAGCTACCTAAATCAGGATGTGTGCAGTTTCTTGATCTCTGCCTAAGTGTGCATGAAAGTCAGGTATGCTGGAGATACCATCCGAGAACCAAAAAACCAGTCCTCAGCTACGATTCGGCCCATTCTAAGATAGTAAAGAAGGGCTATAGCAAAAAACAGCGTGCGCGCTGCTCTCAGAAAGTCTTGCGATCATGAGGCCACTTGCAGCCTTCAGCTCCAGGTGCTCCGCCTACGCAGGGCTGGCTTCCCCGCTGAATTCTTGGCTTCCATTGCCGAAAGCTTGATTAAGGAACTGTACAACGGGATACAAGCTGGCCCCAATCGGCAGGATGCCAAAACGCTGCGCCCCGTGGTTGTGCCATACGTGCATAACCTCTCCCATCGCCTCAAGAAGGTGGCCGGGAAGTGCGGCATTTCAGTTGTTTTTTCGGCACCTGGCAAGCTAGCACGCATGTGCAGTCGTGTGAATGGGGCTGAGAAAGCAGGCTACACAAAAAAGCACACCACAAAATTCGTTTTTGCCATGTGGGTGTGGTGTATAGGATCCCACTCACCTCTGGAATGTGCTATGTATGCCAAACTGGCCGATGTATTAATGAAAGGCTAAGAGAGCATCGCGCAGCTGTCAATGCATTGGCGGGGGGTGGACATTTGGTAGATCACTGCCGTAGGTGTTCCTGCACGCCTGGCTTTGAGGGCACCCGTATTTTGCGCAGCTTTGCTGCTCAGCAAGCGCGCGAAATCTACGAAGCATACTGTATAAGTTTAGAAGCTGACAAGTGCGTGAGTACGCCGTCACTGGCGTTGGGTGCAAAAGAGATAGAGTATCTGAAGCGACATTACAGATATCAGTGTTGTAACGCCGTCTGCACCTTTTTGAATGTTGTGCGCATGTCTGTACAACTTCATCGTTTTTGTGTTAGTAAATTCTCAGTTGATGTCTAGCGCCCGTCCTGTCTACGTGTTCCTTTCTCTTGTGTTCCTTCCACTGCACTGGCAAGATGCACAAGTTCCACACCCACCAACTAGCCCAAATTTCCTCGTTGAATAGCAATAATGGCAATTTGTCAAACTGGGGTGAACATTAGAAAACTAGCTTAAACTACATGGTTCCCAGTGTTACTGCTAACCTCACTTGAAGCGCGAGGCTATGTGAACATTCGAGAAAGGGTGACGACAATACTTTCACATGTGCTGAGTGGTGTGACAATGCACTCATATCTACTTCGGAAACATTTCTGATCCATTACAATAAACCAAAACATTTGTGACGTGTATTACCTACGCGCACACTGGTGACGTGTGTAGTGTCTTGTAGACTGCGAAAACAATGTGTTTTCCTTGCCACAGAAGTGCGCTCAGCTATCATATAATACATGTAGCGTTGTGCACAGCGGGACGCTACAAAATCGAGTCGTGAGTTTCTGCGGAGTAAGGGCAGATATCACGCAGGAACGTTTCGAGAACTGTTTGCCCTTACTCTGAATTCGAAGAAGTAAGTTGAATGACTTATAAAAACAGGAAAGAAAAAAAGAAAACACACAGAGATTTTGAATTTATTTTGTTCATTCGTACCAATATATAGCGCTCGAAAATTTGAGAAACATAGCATCCACATTTCCAGAGACAAAGCATCATGAAAATGATATTGTGTGCCGTTCTGATTTTCGTTGCCAGATTGAGCATTTCTACCGCTGAAAATGCCAAATTTAGTCACTTGTTCCCCAATTATGACGTCAGAATGGTATGTATTCTTGCACATTTACTTACAAAATAAAGTTAGATAGGGAGCTTGCCACATGCCCATGGCGGCAGCGGGAGGAGTTTGTTGTAGATATCTGCATTGAATGTTACCGACGTATACACTCTCAGTTTCCTGCAAGGTTCTAAGAAAAAGCGCGGCCCCTTTGGAGACATGCCCTCAGCTCATGAGGCTGTAGAGCAAAGGGTGACACCGTATATTTGTAACTCATCGTAATTAACTCTTCTTAAAACGTATATATTTCTTGAAGGCAAGTTTTAGAACACCAATGAAAGCAAGTACAAGTGTAACGTCGCTGTGTTACGACAAATTCCTGCTCTCAAAGCGAAACTTAAACTAGAAGGGCGAAGCGCGCGCATAGCTTCAGCGCTTGTGGGAACTCTTTTCTGACGTATGAGCCGACAGTGAGCGCTACCTCCTACCATGTTCTCGTCAATTGTTGAGGACAGTCTATTAACTGCATTTGGCCGGAAATCTGGGAAAAGTAAAAAAAATGGTTTTCCATCACTCGGTTATTAGATTCGGCTTTGCTTAGTCACTGGCTACAGAAGACTACCGAGGATTTTTCCTAACCAGGTTTGCGCTCTGTTAGCATAGCAACTAGTCATAAGCAATTGTAGTCTGTGTGAACAATGAAGGCAAACACGCGAGAGCTACAGGTGATGAGCGAACTCACAACTGAAGTTTATATGAAAACAAAAAACGCTTATAATACGCATGCGCGTTAGTAACACGTGGCAGGCGAACCAGAGTGACAGACAGACAGAGCAATTTAGTTAGGTCCTGAGGAACGCTAACACTCAAGGTGGTAGAGCAGCAGGCCGCTCCCAGGTCAGGACGGTTACGCTGAGCCTCAACGCCGCGTCGCGGGCCTTCTAGACAGCTCTGAGTTGATGTAGAAATTCGGAACTCCTGAGCGCAGAGCTCCATTCCTCTTACAGTGCATGTGATCTAACGTACAAGCAGCGCCACAATCTGGGCAGGTTGGATGAAGGCCTTCAATGAACTGGGTGTGAGAATAAGGACCATAGGCGTGCGCACAGGGGCGGAGCAGCGGGGGCGGCCGCCCCCCTATTCACCTTATAGGGAAGGGGGCGCAAGGTCTGCCCCACACATTGACATAATAGGGAGGGGGGCGCTGCGACTCGAGGGGGGGGGCGCAATGCCAGCGCCATACATTGACATAATTGGGGGGGGGCACTGGGACGAACTTTCGCCCCCCCCCCCCCTGAAGGGGAATCCTGCGCACGCTTACGATAAGGACTAGGGTAGGATCTGGTATGAAGCATGCGGAGGGTAGATGCTTTTGCTACGAAGAGCTTCGCATGAGGAAGGGAGAAGACCCTCCTGCCCAGCTGGTAATGTTTTGTGACCCGGTTGAAAGTTAGGAGAACGTTCCTAAAGACAGCTTGGTTGGGGTCCGAAGATCCCCCAGGCTGTGCAGCGGGGTGAGTACGCGCGCTCGGGCGTGGGCGATCTCGTTTAGGTTGGCCATGGAGGCCAGATGCGATTCGAGGTGAGCCTGAAACCAAATGATGGTGTGAGGAGAAATAGCCCAATGACCTAAAATGCTAAGTACTTATGCTGGTACTGATCCGGACACAAAATCTGCGACCGCCGCTCACGAGTTTCTGTAGATGTGCTGCCTAGAATCGTCAAGAAGAGCGAGGGCTATGACTACCCGCTCGGCTTTAGCGGGAATGGCGTTCCTGATAGAAGCGGAGTGGATAACAGAATCTGCGTAATCAACTGTGACAGCCGAGAAGTTGACCGATCGAGCGTACTGCGCCGGGTCTACAAAGCATGCACACTCCGGATTCGGACGAACACCTTCGAGCAGGGCTTCACCTCAGGCCCTGCGTCTCCCCACCTTGTGGTGCGGGTGCACGTTTCGGGGAAATTGAGACACCGTAGTGCTGGCCATTTGCTCCTTAGTGAGGCTATCTTTACGTTCCTCGTCTAGAGTTGCACTACACCTTAAGATGGTCAGGATGCTCCTGTCTGCGGCCGACGAGGAGAGTGTAACCATCTGATCTATATGCTTTGCCTCGGTGATCTCTTCCAACGTGGGGTGTATACCCAGCTACATGAGGCGGTCCGTGCTAGTACTCGAAGGGACACCCAGCACTCTTTTGATGCTCTTCCGTATCAGGAGATTGAGCTTAGTCTTTTCATGACCCTGCCAGCTGTGCACGGCAGCAATGTAAGTAATGTGGCTCATTAAAAAAGCGTGAAACAGTCTTAGTAAATTGTCCTCCTTGAGGCCACCTCGGAGAGTTAGAGACCCTAGTAATAAGCCGAACCATGCTTGCCGTTTTTGCTTGATCTTGTTTATGGTCTGCCCATTAATGCCATAAGCCTCTAAAAGCATGCCAAGAACTCTGATGAGCTCTACCCCAGGGATGAGAGGGCCAGAGTTGGTGCGAAATTTGATATCGATGTCTGAAAGGGGAACCCAGCCCTTAGGCTTGACATCCCTTCTGTCGGGTTTGTATAGTAAAAGTTCCGGTTTTGACGGAGAGTTGGAGTCTGGTGCCACTAAGGAAAGCCTCTGTGTAATCTACAGCCTGCCGGAGTGCCTCTTCTACTCGGCCCTCGCTGCCACCCGTACACCAGACGGTGATGTCATCGGCGTAAAGGGCCCTCTACTTGCGAGAGCCTCTTGGAAAGCCCACAGAAAGCGATATTGAATAAAAGTGGCGAGGCTACTGAACCGTGCGGCGTACCTTTAGGGCAAAGAACGAAGGCTTCTGATTCCAGATCTGCTATCTTAATCATTGCCCTTCTTCTCTTGAGGAAGGAGCTGATGAATGCGCGAAATATATGCCCCGAGCTAAAGCTAGAGATGGAGTTCAGAATATGCATGTGCGACAGATTGTCAAAGGCTTTCTCCAGGTCGAGGCCTAGGATTGCCCTGACATCTCTGTTTTGAGTGTCGATAATCTCGTGTTTGATCAATGTCATGGCGTCCTGGGTTGATAATGCCGGTCGGAAGCCAATCATGTTATACGTGTCGTGTTGCGGCCTAGCTAAAGGCCATGCGCATCCGGGCCGGCCGCAGGAGCAGAGAAAGGGACTGAGCCGCTTCCGATGCGGGCGAGATAACGTCAACCTTTATTCAATGCAACCAGCATACATATATAGCAGACACTCATGTGACCAATGACGTCACATACTAGAAACACTTTACAATTGTGGGCGACAGCGCCAGATAACGCGGATACTTGACGCGCATAGGCGCTATCACCACATATCCCCTTCTTGAATAATACGCTGACAGTTGCAACCACTGCCAGCGAAAGAACACTTTGCAGAAACAAACAATGCGCAAGAAACAATACAGTCAATTGCTGAACCCGTAGCGGTCCGGCTGTCGAACAAGACGACCAGATCGCGTTCAGTATTCAGGAAGGTTAGTTCCCGGCAAGGAAGGGCTAGATAGATCGCCAGGTGCCATGCTGTCTGTAACGCGATTAGATTTCTGTTCCGTTTCTACCCGACTATCATTTGCCTGAAGAAAATCATAGCTACTTCCGTCATCCTCACCTTCTTTTGGCTGTGAAACAAAGCGAACCAAGGATTTCCTGTTTCTTTCTAGAACTACACCAGTGGAAGTTCTAACCACATACGACCTCGGTCGCTCAGCAAGTCGCAAGACTCGCGCTTTTGCTTTGCAGTCCGTCACCCAGACTTCCGCGCCCGGTTCGAGTGCTCGCAACGAAGTAGCCCTATGACGACGGTTGAAGTTCCTACGCTGCCGCTGTCGGGCGGTCGTATCATGGCTTCTGAACTTCCTCAGGTTCACCGTCTGAGGCAGAAGGCTGGTGGGACGGACAGGCACCGTTGTGCGTAGCCGCCTGCCCATTAGAAGTTCTGCAGGGCTTTTCCCAAGTAGCCCCGGAGTGTGCCTGTACGCTAGGAGAGAAAGATATGGACCCTTCGCTTTTGTAATGAGACATTTAATTGTCTGGACCATCCTCTCTACTTCACCATTTGCCTGGGGGTACCTGGGGCTAGACGTCACAGCGCGAAAACCGTAGTTGCGAGCAAACAACTTGTAATCCTGCGACACAAATTGCGCTCCGTTATCAGACATAACAACTTCTGGTATGCCATGTCTTGCAAAGAAACTTTTAAGGTGCGTAATGACAGTGGCACACGTTGTAGATGATAACGAAGCAATCTCTGAGTACCTAGAAAAATATTCCACGACTACCAAATACCATTTTCCTTGAATATGGCAGAGATCAGCGCCTAGTTTTTGCCAAGGACGCTGTGGAGTGATTGTCGGGATCATTGGTTCTGACTTTTGGTGTCTGTGCTCGGCGCATACGCGGAAATCGGTAACCAAAGCTTTCAGCTGACAACTCAACCCTGGCCACCATACCGACTCTTTGGCTCGAGCTCTGCATTTTTCGATTCCCAGGTGACTCTCGTGCAAGCGTATCAAGACCTCTGGGCGTAATTTTTGAGGAATGACCAACCTCACACCTTTAAGTAGCACGCCTTCAGCAACTGTAAGCGTGGCTCTTTCCTGCCAATATGGACGCAAGACCATCGGAAGAAATGGGAATTTTGGCCACCCTTTCCGACTGAATTTCACGAGTGCTTGACAAACTTCGTCAGCGGCTTGTTTTGCTTTCGCTCTCTCGAAGAGGCTAGCCTCGACCGCGTTTGACAAGCATCCTGAAACGTGCTTGCTGACGTCACTAACAGACAGTGCATTATCACTTTCTTTTCCCCGAATCGGGGCCCTCGACAACACATCTGCAGTAACTAAGCTCTTGCCCGGGACATGCACAACTTCATAGCTGAACCGCATGAGCCTCATGCGAAAACGCTGAATGCGAGGTGGTACAACACCTAAACGAGATTTTCCCAGGAAGGTTACAAGAGGTTTGTGGTCGGTTTCACACACAATTTCAAGACCTTTGATGTACCCTTCGAATCGTTCTGCCGCCCACGTCATTGCTAGTGCTTCTTTTTCAATCTTGGAATATCTGGTTTCGGCAGGCGTCAACGAGCGCGATGCAAAGGCAACGGGTCGTTTTTCGTTGTTTGGTTGAACTTGCATCAGTACCGCCCCCAAACCGACTGATGACGCATCGGCGGAAAAAATCGTAGGGTACTTTGCATCATAGTTAGCCATGACGCGCGCCGAACCGATAACGTCTTTAACGTACGACAGCGCTTGCTCTTGGCCTGGTCCCCACGTCCATTCAGAACTCTTCAAAAGCAAGTGACGTAACGGCGCCGTTTTTGAAGCCAAATCTGGTATGAATCTTGCCAGATGATTAGTCATACCGAGCAGCCGTCGAACGTCAGACACGTTATTTGGCGGCGGCAGTTCTTTGATGGCCCGGACCTTTTCAGAGTCCGGCCTGGTTCCGTCTCGACTTAGAACACAACCAAGAAATTTTATCTCGGTTACTCCAAAACAACACTTTTCTTTGTTTAGCGTAACGCCAGCACTCATGAGACGGTCTAAAGTAAGACGCAGACGCTCATCATGTTGAGCTTGGTCGCAGCCATAAATGAGCACATCATCCATCATGTTTACCACGCCTGGGATTCCTTCCAGAATCTGCGACATTTTCTTTTGAAAAAACTCAGGTGCTGACGTTATTCCAAACGGTAGCCTCTGAAAACAGTATCGCCCAAATGGCGTAATGAAGGTAGTTAACAATTGGCTTTCCGGCGACAACTTGATCTGATAAAATCCAGAATTAGCGTCCAGCTTCGAAAAAACCGATGCCCCACTTAACATACTAAGGCTGTCTTCAACAGCTGGCATAACATAGCGCTCGCGAAGTGCACTTTTATTTAGTTGTGTCAAGTCCACGCAAATGCGAACGTCTCCAGAAGGTTTGAGTACTGGTACAATACCCGCGCACCATTCTGTTGGTTCATCTACTTTGCGGATTACGTCGTCTCGCTCCTTACTCTCGAGCTCCTGCTTAACTCGGTCCCGCAGGGGTAAGGCAATGCGACGAGCAACCTGAATAGCAAAGGGTACAGAGTTCGGCTTCAGTCTGATATTGTATTCCCCTTTCATAGCTCCCAGACTACCGAAAAGCTGAGGGTAGGAAACTTCGATGGCTGTCGCGCTACTGACCGAGTCAGCGAACTTGATCAGCTCAAGGGCTTCGAGCGCTGGGAGACCCAAAAGTATCGAGCGCGAAGGCGAGACCACGTACACCGTTTGTCGGACAATGCGTTGTTTCCACTGGATAGTGGCAAGAAACTTCCCGAGAACATGCAGTGGCTCATTCGCAGGGCCTGTTAAGGTAATGTCGCGCTTCTCTAATTTGGTAGGCAATCCCGGAAACATTGAGGGTACAACGGACACTTCTGCACCCGAATCAAGTTTAGCGAACACCGGAGTGCCGTTAATGGCAACTTGAGCATACCGAGAATTAGAGTGCTCCCCATGGTACAGCGCCTACGAAATACGCCCCTTTGTCCATATGGAGAGAAGAAAGCTGTACCTTCTTTCGCTCGCCTGCAGCCTTTTTCCGACACACCACTGCGAAATGTCCGGAACAACCGCAGTAGTTACATTTCGCAGATCGTGCCGGGCAGGAGGTCCTCGGGTGCTCTCCTTGACCGCAGTTGGGGCATGAACCGGGGGTGAGAGGTCGGTAGGACTGTGGTCTGGTGCGTTGATCTTGTATGACAGGTGCACTGGTCCTTGACGAGGTGGCGGAACGCTGTCCTGAAGAATTCTTCCGGGGCTGCCGTTCTTTGGTGACCGCGTCCAGGTTGCTGGCTGGCGCTGCCGAAGGTTCGTCGCTGGTTTCTCGCAGCTGTTGCTGCTGTCGTTGGACGGTCTCCTTCAAGCGAGCTTTTGCCAAAGCGCTGGGGAGTGTCAAATTTGCATCCATTTGCAGAGACTCCGAGAGCTTGGCATCACTGAGGCCGACTACAAACCGGTCGCGGATCATGCGTTCCTTTTCCTTGTAGTCGCACCGGTCCGCCAGTGTGTCCAACGCGGTGATGAATTCGTCGACTGACTCTCCAGGTTGTATGCGTCGGTTAAAACATGCGTAAACGAGGTTCCGTGCGGCCACGAAGTGATCGTCGAACTTCTTTCTGACGACTTCGTACTGCTTCTCCTGTTCTTCAGATAGTGCGAAGGGCGAAAAGATCTCTCTCGCTTGCCTGCCCATTGTGTAGAGTAGAGTCCGGACTTGCGCTTCTTCACTTCGCTCGTTTAAGTCAGAGGCAAAGCGGTAGTCGTCGAATAGTTGGATCCAGGAAGGCCATTCGGACGTCCGGTCGAAGTCAAACGTTGGCAGAGCTGGAACAGCGAACATGCCGTGAACTGGCTTGACTTCTTTGTCTTCTGACATGGCGCCGCTTGACGAAGACTGGTGCAACGCTCCTCGAATATCTGAAGACGGCCACTTCTGACACCTTGTCGTGTTGCGGCCTAGCGAAAGGCCATGCGCATCCGGGCCGGCCGCAGGAGCAGAGAAAGGGACTGAGCCGCTTCCGATGCGGGCGAGATAACGTCAACCTTTATTCAATGCAACCAGCATACATATATAGCAGACACTCATGTGACCAATGACGTCACGTACAAGCAACACTTTACAATTGTGGGCGACAGCGCCAGATAACGCGGACACTTGACGCGCATAGGCACTATCACCACAATACGGAAAGAGACCTTGCTCTTCAATGTGATGAGTAATGCGGTTGTTAATGACGTGTTCGGCCACCTTGCCTGGGTTTCTTTATATAAGGCCCAAACCAGAGTGAAGGAAAAGAAAATAAAATTCGTAGGTTGGTGGCAAAAACAACGCAATTTCTCTATCAGGCATTGACAGAGGGGCTTGAGCAATGACATTTTTATCTCTCTTTACCATTTCAAAGGCTCCCACCACCTCGAGGGTGTCTGATACTTGTGTACAAATAAAACATCGGTGTCCACAAAGAATGCAAGGCAACTATATTCATAGCAGTGCTTTGTCAAATACGAGTGTTCATCACTCCCTATACCGCCCCGGTGCCAACGAAGACGAGTGTTCATGCACCAAATCAACTGTTAGCCTTGTGATTCCTGGGATTACGAAGAAGTCCCTAGTTTCATCAATTGCCCTCAAACCAGTGACCCTACATCACATTTATACAGCGTACGGCGGCACCGTGCATGTGTACACCGATGGATCTACCACACTATGTACCTGGGACCTTGCACAAATGGGACCCCGAAATGAGGTTCTGGATGCCTCGTAAATTAAAACCACACAAAGCAAGTATGATTAACCGAATTCGTTTTGGTGTGGCCTTCACAAGACGTTATGCACATATTTTATACCTGCCCAGCATACGCACGCGCATGACAGAAACTGATTTCCTCTACAGAAAGAGTGCATAATAGGCCATTAACTGATGAGATGGTTTTGGGCTCTTGGCCTGACGCCAACAGTACAACTGTGGTCATAAGAGCGGTCGCAGGTTTCCTACAAGCAACTGGACTGGATGGGCGGCTATAGCACTGCACCACTTTGGCGGGACTGTACATACTCACCTCCCTTACTTACCATCGTTATCCATCACTCTATTTTCTCCCCTTTCCCCACCTCTGGTGTAGAGTAGCGGGCTAGAGCATACTATCGCTCAGGCCAACCTCTCTGCCTTTCTATAAATAAACCTCTCTCTCTTTCAGTTCATGCACCGATTGGTTTCGTCAATCTGGGAATGCACTACACAATAAATGTATCCTATACAGAACCCCTGTGCAGCAAGGTACATATTTTACAGTGCGTTAGATACCACACCCCTGTCCCCAATATATATCTGCCTCCTCCACCTTCTAACAGCGGAACTGATTAAACTTGCCAAAACTCCGTTGTCCCGCGTGAACTGGTTGAGCAAAGCGGAGACAGCTGAAGATGCCAGGACACGCAAAACCAAAAATGGAGCATGGTATAGTGTGGCAAGGGGTGGGAAAGGGAAGTGAGGTTGAGGAGTGAATCAAGATGAGGAGGAAGGAAAGGAGGAGGGGAGAGGGCAAAGCATGGCATAGCCTTGTATAGTTTAGCGAGGGGATGTGAAAGAAAAGTGAGGATGTGGAGGGCTGATGTATTTGTCAGGAGGAGGAAAAGAGGTGAGAGGGTTGACGAGAGCATAGCCATGTACTACAGTATAACATAGCAAGGGGGTAAGAAAGGGAACTGAGGGTGAGGATGAGTGATGGGAGCGTGTGCAGGGAAAGGGGGAGGAGAGAGGGGAAGGAAACGAGGAGGGGAGAGGGCAAAGCATGGCGTAGCCTTGTATAGTTTAGCGAGGGGATGTGAAAGAAAAGTGAGGATGTGGAGGGCTGATGTATGGGATGTATGGGTAAGCATAGCCATGCATAGTATAGATGGCTTGCACTGACGTCGCTGAAAGAACCACGTTGTTGCATCAACATGGTGGGAGGCGAACTTTGTGAAGTCGAGTTAGTGTTATCAGTACACCGCATGCTGGTTCCTTCGTTGTTTATGTACAGAGACCCAACAACGTACCATCCACGCGTTATCACACTGAAGAAGGTTAACTAGGAAAATTGCAGAACTGACGTCTCAAAAAAGAGTTAACGTTATTTCAGATAGACAACACTACTTTGGTGAGCCACTATCTAGTTTCATTACTACTCTGGGAACCACACCCACCTGCTATCGTGAGATAGCGCCACGTGCTGCACAGAGGCGTTCCACGTGGCCCAGCTGCGCGGCTTAAAAGGGGCAGCCTGCACGCTGCCCAGGGGAGACGTGCCTGGGATGCCAGGAAGGACGGATGCTGCCACCCGCGCTGGCCGATTGCTGCTGCCGCCGATCATGGTCGTCGCCTCGTCGTCTCGTGTTCCTGGACCGACCCTGCCGTATGCAGCGTAGAGTTAAATAAATTATTGTTGTTTGTTTTGAGTTGAAGTCTCCGTCGTCCTTGCTTTAACTACGGACGGGAAGCAGCAAGCCCAGTACCCACACTACATCGCCAGAGAAGTTCTGGAGAACAGTTTGTCCTAAGTCAAACGAATGCGAAATATTTTATAACCATGGCAGAAAGATAAGCGATCCAGAATCAATTGCGAACCTCTTTATTGAACAATTCAGATCTGTTTACACCCAAGCGAATGGTACCTTGCCAACTTTTGATGTTTCCTTACCTCCCATGCCTGATGTTGTTATCGAGGAAAGGACTATCTTAAACATATTACTGAAACTATAGTCGGTGACAAGCTAAGGATAAAAAGTAAACTATACCGCTGTCCATTTGTATTATGCGCGTCCAACTATGGCCGATCTTTACATTGACGTAACGGTTACGAAGAACCAATCAAAAATGCGACGTGGCGCCGTTCGCGACGAGAGGCGAGGTACCAGAGGTACCGCTGCACCGACAACGAGATCCGTCATTTCGAATTTCCTGCGGTGTTTGTTCCTTCCAGAAGATGCTATTTCCTACTGTTATTCGCACGTACCTAGCATCGTCCTCGCCGGTCGTCATCCGATGCAGTAGAAGCCTGTGACTGTGCCGCGTTGGAAGTGCACCGAAGTGGCAGCAGCTCGGAGTGTTTTACAACGCTTTAGCGCGTTCCGTCGTTTCGGCAGCGTCAGTTGCAACACGGCGTGTGTCTCCTCCATCGCTCGGATATATCAAGCATATCGCCTGAGGGTCACCACATTGGCGATTGTCGTCGCGTTCATTCCTGTGCAGTGAGTTGAAAGTGAAGTCGGAATGTGCGCGTCTGTGTACGATTTACCGCCCGCAAAAGCCATGGCATTAGCGTTGCCACATGTGCGCGTGTGTGAGTTGCTTGGAGCTTGCGACATGGGAATCTTGGTGATCTATTGTGATATGCGCCGTGCTGTGCGCCTATATAAACGACGTATGTGCGGACGAAGCGTGAGAGAAAGAAAGCGACCAACATAACCCGTTAGCGCAACACAATGCGAAAGTAAACAAACCAGGTTTGGAGTATATGCAGTGGTGTGTGCATTATAAGAAGATAATTGTGGTCATCTGATGCGTTTGTGATTATGTGACGTGTGCCTATTGGCGCAGTTGCGCCGTATCAACGGAATTTAGTTCCACCAGCCCAGAATCATGTGCTAGGTTGAAGTGCCCGTCGCGTAAGTATCGCGCTCGATGCACGAACGCCTTGCAATGAGAAACGCCGTGCGAGGCAATCGTTGTTTACGAACCGTGAAATGATGCGCTCGCTGTGACACGTCGATTGCATGGATCGTGATCGTAAGTGAAGTGACGCCGCTAAAACTATTATTCAGTGAAAAAAAAAGCATTTGTTTTTAATGGCGTTGCATCATATTTCACATTATCATATTTGGAATCCGTGTTTTTGTCTAACGTGCGTTTTTTAGCATTTCGCGTGTATTGTGGGCATGTATTACGCAGTGATAATTTGTTTATATTAAACTCGTGAAGCTTATAATGCACAGACCCTTTTTTTAAGCGCTTATCCCTTCTTCTGAAGCCTCACCCCCTCACTATGCTTCACGAACAAATGAGGAGGGGGGAGCAGGAGAGCTCGGGCTTGACAATGTACGAAAGGAATGTACTTACTGATTGTGTCCACCTAGATTACCTATGTAGACATCTATATGTTTTCCTTTTTTTTCTTCGAGGATGCACGTGCTTTTTCTATGTCCGAGTGTATATTTGTCATCTTTTGGCCTCCTGATTTTCTCATTTCTGCATTTTTTCTTATTTTTTTGTCGCTCTACCTGCACGGAGGACGATGCTATAAAAACGCATCGAAGCCTCGTAAACATTCCCTTGATAAAGATCGGTCTCCAATCGAAACGTTGACAAATAAACTCTTTTGAGAAGCGTGTATCCTTTTCCTGTTTGTCTTACGGCAACCGATGACAGCCTCTTCACAATCTATGTATAGATATATATGCCTTCGCACAGACACACTCATATATAGAAGGTAGGGGCCCCTCTTCTAGCAAAAGTGGGCCCCCCTGCTGTAATTCCCACTGGGGTGAGGCGGTTATGTAATAAATAAGTAATAAATTAACTGAAAACTTGAACGTTCAAGGGCTTAAGGGGTAATGGCAGTTCCAGTGCAAGTTGTCGAAGCGAGAAACAGTTCCACGTAAAGCTTTAGTCAATGCCAATTTAGCCGCGTGCACCTCCTTGGCGTGAACGGCAACGCACGCAATGGCCCCCACAGTTAAACGTCATGTGTGCAACATGCTTTTATTTCGATGAAGCAAGACGTCAAATGAAGCCTTGGCGTCTTCCTAAACACGATTACAAGCACGGCGACTAGAGACGCAAATGCGGTATTTACGGCAACACAAGAGTCGAAATTCGCAAAGGCGATCTCAGACCACTTCGCCATACTTCCCTTTGAGTCACAGTCGCCATAGTTACAGCAGGCAGTGAAGAAAACTGGCGGCGAGAGTTTCGCGAAAAAATTACAAGCGACCTTATTAAACTTGATAAATGTCCCTGTTTTCTTCTGTTAAACCGTAAAATAATTATTCCTTTATTTTAAGTTTTATGTTAAATCTAGCATTCTTTGTTTTAATACCATATTAGGTACTGCTCAGAAACATCGCCTTTGAGATGTACATTACTTTTTCGTATAGACTCCGAGATGAAGGCGGCGGGGGTGCGATTTAAACAACACAAATATTGTTATGCTGACGGTGAACTCCGTGCCTTCACAATTTATTTTATCTAGCTTTGCTTTCTTTATTTCAATATCAGTGCAGTATTGCAAAATAAGGTTTATATAAGTGAAAAGTATTGCCATTGTTTAGGAACTACTTCGTTTGTAGCGCGGAGGCATGCAAAATATGAGCAATGCGGCCTCGTGGGCGGAGCTTATATTTATTCTTAGGTTGTCACCGACTATAGATACGAAAAATCACCTGGCGCTGACTGTATGCCCAATGCCTTTTTAAAAAGGTATGCAGGCTGGGCATCAAAGTATTCGTACGTACTGTTCTGTAAATCGTTACTTGATGGTGAACTACCGCATGATTAGGTAACTGTCCGAATTAAACCAATACATACAAAATGAAACAAGAACAGGTCGGTAACTATAGACCAATTTCATTAACTTCAACATCTTGCAAAATATTAGAAAATATAATACACATTCATATCGTAGAGCTTCTAAACAAACACGATTTCCTAACCAGACGTCAGTACGGATTTAGAAAAGGTTTTTCAACCTGCACTCAGCTAGTTGACACCATACTTCATATTGCGAAATCTATTAATTACGGCAAACAAATAGATGCAATTTTTGTGGACTTCGCCAAAGCCTTCGATAAGGTGTCCCATAAAAAATTAGTTTTTAATTTAGAGAAAGTGCTTAAAATGGTTGGTAGATCCCTAGGAATCGGTATAACACGAAAGTGAAACGTGTCGTCACAGAAGTAGTTTACTGTTTATAGTGCATTGCTATATGAGAGCTTGTACAATGTCTACTGTTGTTTGGCAGATATAGCACCGCTTGATGTGGACACATCGCACTGACGTTGAGGAATAGTGGCATATCTCCGTACCGACGACAAACGCCCATGATCATGATTTAACGCTTGCGGTAGCTGAAGTTCTTAACATATACGTGGACTCCGCATATGGTGAATCCCGCGCATAGATGGCATCAGCAAGCACATAATAAACACTAATGCTCGATATGCACTTCTTCAAAGCGTCGTGAAATGCGAAGAGAAACGCTACGCGCGTCCTGTCTTCCCTCTTGCCTGGCCGGTACTTCTGACAGGGCGAGCAGGGAACGCGGTGCGACAGCCAGGCTAGCCAGGCCACCGTCGGAGAGCTATTTGTCGATATAGATGGATGCTATGAGCGAGGCTTGGGCTTGCCACCTCACGGTGTGTTACAGCGTTGACGAAATTAAACTTGTATTGGAAACGCGCCGAATGGGACGGTCGTTGCAACGGCGCGTTTTTTAAAGACGATAGTCTTTCTTGGGGAACTTAAACGCAGAACTCTTGGTCTGTCTTTCTGTCTTTCTGTTTGTCGGCACGTCACTCGATTCAGCCACCCGGCCAAAGTTGAACCACTTGCCCAAGCGCCAGCCATCTTGAACGGCTGACTATGTTCATACTTGTGTACCTTGTTGATCAGAAAGCAACGCATATCTGAGGTGCAACATGACTAGGTAAGTATTAGGTAGTGTGTTCCTTTAATAGAAAATGCATACATACGTAATTCTAAAGACCCTAGTTTCTTAAGCTGCGCTGAAAATGCAACTGCGCTGAAACTTGCCTTCCTCCGTGCCCTCTGCACGAACTCATTGTTGTGTTTCGGTTTAGGTTCAGTATTGCACTGTACGAATGACATGGGGCGCCGCTCTGGCATTCCTGTTTTACCCAGGCGACATGTAAATAAAAGCGTGTGTGGAGAGTACTCCTTGAGTGCGGACGTTTCTTCTGCTTCGGCGCTTCGCGCCAAACCGCGTGTTCGGGCTGGCCGGCGTCCCTGACGGTCGCGTTGGTCACCGCCGGTCTTCGCCGGCTGCTGCGCCGGGACTAGCAGCCCGCAACACAGCACTCATGTTTCCCGACGTATCGCCAGATGGCGCCCATATCTCACGCAGCGCCTCTTCTATCGTCTTTAGACGACATTTGCAGCGAAGCACGCAGATACGCGGCCAATTTTTTTTCGAGCCTGGTGGCACAGATGTCACCGCCCTGTTTTAAAGGGGACGTTCACAGCATCCGTCCACCCAAGATCACTGTGAGAGGCAAGCGTGAAACATAAAAGGCGCGTTCATGTCGCCTCCGTAATGTGTCTGACGGTAGCTCTGTGGGCTAAACGCCCGCCAGCCATCGTCGCGGACCGACAGGTCATGGGTTCGATTCCAGTCAACGGAACTTTTTCTTATAGTTTTTTTCTTTGCCATCGGATGACATTCATTTTGCCGGCGTACTTCCGTGAGGGAACTACGTCATGAAAGTCTTGTTGGACCCCGGCATAAAACACGTTTGTGTTAAAAAACATGGCTGACCCCTCTGTCATGGGAATCGGTATAACACGAAAGTGAAACGTGTCTTCACAGACGCAGTTCAGCCTTTGTTGTGTATTGTTTCGCCCCAAGGGCGAAGGACTGAATGCTATGGCAACAAATTTTAATGTCACGCGAACAACGGCAGGCAGTTGCAAACTTGCAACGCGCTGCTCAAGCAGAAAGGACACACGGAAAGAACATATGAGCACCAAGTAACAACTGTCACAGCTCGACAGTGAAAGCGTGCTGCTCAAACACAAAGGAGAACGCACGAAACGAGCGCACAAGTGTACACGTGATGAGCGCGAACTGTCACAGTTGTAACCTATTTGTGTTAGCAGCGCGCTCGATCTTTACAAGTGCACTTGTATCGGTTGCCAAGGAAGCCCATAAGCGCATGATCCATTTCCTCGGGGTCTCAGTAAAGTTCTTCCCCCCCCCCCCTCCGTCTCTCTCCCACGTCAACGTATGTTATACAGCATGACGGGCGAGGGAAATAGCGACCGGGCGTCACCGAATGCCAATTACATAACTGGTGGGCCATTTAAACCTTCCAACCCATTACACAGGGCTGAGCCATAATTCATCGTCGTCAGTCGTCGCGTCAACAAAGTGCACATAATGCCTTACAGACCTGTAGCTGGTGCCTCGCTTCTCCGCCGGATGACGAATAATGGCTTAGTAGGTGCTTCCCATCTTCACAAAAATTGTGATTTATGGCGTAGTGGGTACCGTTCTAGTGTACTTGTATTGTAGCCCCAAGAGAGCTTACAACGGGCACTAGAAACGCCGCTCTTCCAGCTTTCGCTGTGACTGTGCTGCGGTATCAGCGCAGGCCTGGCGTTTTTTATGATTGTTACTCGAAATATGTAACGGTTGTTTCTGGTGTTCCCCAGGACTCAGTTCGAGGGCCTCTAGAATTTCGTTTGTTTATTATTAATATTGTAGAACAATTTCTGTTTAAGTGAATGTTTACGCAGATGACTGTGTTTTGTACTCAGAGGCTCATAGCACACCCGATCAACTTCTGGTAAATTAGGCATTTGAAAAAGTAGCCTCCTGGTGCGAGGAATGACAAATAGTCATTATCTTTGATAAAACTGTATTTATGCGAATTACTCACAAGAGAAGTCCTTTTATTTCAGATACAATGCTAACAACACTTTTTTGTCTGAAGCCACTAATTATAAGTACTTGGGGCTTTACATATCGAATGATCACTGCTGGAGCACATAACACACATCACGACAAATGCAATTTACAAACTGTTTTTGCTACGTCGTGCTCTCAAGCTGTCCACTTCTTCTGTCCGCCTTTTGCATACAAATCAATTGTTTTATCACTATTAGATTACGCCGCTATTACGCGATTTTTTTGCTAAGGCTAAGATTAACAAATTCGAAAAAGTGCAAAAAAGAGTAGTGGTTTTTTTTATATTAACTTTTCAAGGACTTCTGTTACGAACCTATTAAGCAGAGCTCAACTTTCAGCCTTATTATTAAGATACCGTAAATCAAGGCTTAAATTTTTGTGCCATCTAATTAACGGCCATTATAAAGTAAACATAGCCCGCACCTCGACCAAAATATAAAGGGGTTTATTAGCGGCGACGATACTCGACGATACAGCGACAGGCAAGGCGGGGGCCGACTCTCAGCGCGAGCTGCGTTCTCCTCGAAAAGAGCCGAAGAGGGCGACCCACTACAAGGTGCTCGAGAGGACGACCCATTACTAAGTTCGAACGCTTCGCTACAGCCAATACGTTTTTCTTTTTCTTCTGGCTACTCTACGAGGCAGAGACATGACCTCACTATAACCCCTTTTCCACACGCAGCCATTGCTTTAAGTATTCATTCTTTCCTCGCACCATAGTCGAGTGTAATAGACTAACCAATGCAATTGTTTCAGCACCCTCGTTGGCATTGTTTTCATGGGAATTAGAAAGTGTCTATGTCTATGTACTTGCCATTTCTTCATGACTAACTTCATGTACCACCCTGCTATAATCACCAAATGCTGATTGCAGTACCTGTCAATAAATAAATAATTGCTGCATGTTTATATTGCCTTGACGTCGTCTAAGCCGCCATGTTGGAGCCATGTTGTACGTCCATGAAGTCACGTGCAAGCTATCAATAGTATAGCAAGAGGGTGGGAAAGGAAAATGAGGGTAAGACGGGTTGATGCGAGAGTGAGGAAAAGGAAAAGGCGGAGGTGAGATGGCAAAGCATAGCATATCCTTGTATAGTTTACTATTCTGAAAGGCAAAATACGTTCTTTGTGCGCAAGACGTTTCAGAAAAGAGGTCAGATAGGACAGAGCGCACACTTACAACCAGTTTATTGCTCAGATGGCGCGAAAATATATACAATCATGAGGGCGAGGAGATGGCACGCAGAGAAAAGGAAAGTGACAGCGCACGTGCAAAAACATCTTATTCACAACATCTTTTCCCTTTCTCTGTGTGTCATCTCCTCGTCCTCATGACTGTATATATTTTCGCGCCATCTGAGCAATAAACTGGTTGTAAGTGTGCGCTCTGTCCTATCTGACTTCTTTTCTGAAGCGTCTTGCGCACAAAGAACGTATTTTTCCTTTTAGAATGCAGTACCAACCAGCCCAAGTAGCCACCCTGTTGCACTATAGTTTACTATAGCAAGGATGTGCAAAAAGGAGCTGAGGGTGCAGGAAGTGATATGAGGGTTAGGAGGGCGAAAAGGAGGCAAGAGGGTGAATCAGAGCATAGCCATGTATAGTATAGCAAAAGTAGGAAAGGGAAGTGATGGTGAGGAGGAGAGAAATACGAGTGCAAGGCCATTAGCTCCGCTGTTTCCTCAGTCCTCGCACCACTAGTGTGTAGCTCCACATTTTTTTCCTGTTCGCCTGGGCGAACGCATGGGTGTTTGTTTGTGAGGTGGTCAAACCCATGCTCATGTCATGCAGGCCGGTTGCATTCTTTAGCCTATGTGTCAAGCCATGTACTACAGGGTCGTCAAATCTAAGTTGAACACCTCGTTAGTATTAAGGACCTCATAAAATCTGATGCTTAAAGCATAATTCAGAAAATTAGTAGTGCGTGTACCTACGCCATGATTGCGCGCAATTAACGAACATTTCCTTGGTCAACTAGAATGAGCGTTGTAGTTTTACCGTCTTGAATACTAATGAAGTGTTCGCATAAGATGTGATCGACTCTGTACACAAGTAATGGCCGTTATTTTGTTCTCTTCACGCCCACACTTGCCCCAGTATCTCCTGTCAGCAGTCTGGACCGCTTTGTGCATGCCTCAGAGATAACCGATTGCGGGTAACACGCTGACTCAAGTCTCTCAATCTGGATGGAGAGGCTTTTCTGCATGCTGCGATGCAAGATATTGTGAGAGTAGAACGGAGTCAGTTCACGACAATGGTCTTATTTACAATTTTTAATGGATGAAATCTTAGTCTATTAAGGGTTTCATTAACCTAGGTGCGTAGCTCCTAGACATAAGACGTTATTGGCAGTAACCAACATAGTTAGAAGGTGACTTGGCCTATTATCGCATGTGAACGAGCGAAAATTTAAAGTAAGACACTGTTTCTACAGAAAGATTTCATTCATCGTTCAAAAAAATTGACAGTTGGTAATAAATTGTTGTACTTTTTGTTGGATTTGTTTTACGGTTTGAATGGTAATTTGTGGTGCCTCTTTACGGTAGGTTTGCTTAAAATTGGCAGACGTGTTGTTTTTCCTGATTTCATTGCGTAGCGCTTTTGTCTCAAGGAATGTTTAAAGCCTGTTTAATTACTGCACCCTGCATGCGCCTTTGGCTAACATACAAATAACTAAATAAACAATAAATAAAAACGAACTGCCCTTTAATTACCACCAAAAATGTGTGATACGGAGTAATTGATGAAAAATAAAAACTGTCATTGAAGCTTTTAACTTTTCGTTTCAGTGGACATACTGTCCGTTACTGGTGATGTCGAAGCAAGCAATTCTCTGTAGAAGCTGTATGAAGTTCTAGATTAGGAGCAAAACGAGAAGTTTAACCGCCGCAATAGCTCGGTGCTGAGGGTGTTCGTGGGCTGTGTTGAGAGATGAAGGTTCTTTCCCGGCTTCGGCGGTCGCATTTGGATGAAGGCGAAGTACTAGATATTCGTGTACTGTGCCGTCAATACACAGTACTTGGATATCGAGCTCATGTGGTCGAAACTATCTGAACTCTTCCACTAAGGCATTTTTTATAGCCTGAATTGCTTTGGAACTTTAAACCGCATGAACCAACCAATCAAAAAGCTCGAATTCCGCCGGTATTCGGTGGTCTCATAGCAGGCGAGCTGGAAATAGAACGGTGAAGCGCATGCGTAGCTGTGCCCATCGAGGAAACGGCTGTGCTTGCATAACAGATAGGCAAGTAGCTGCAGCGCTAGCCGCTACATGCTGCCTATGACTGAGCAAGAGAACTCCTTTTAAATGCGGAGCATTTCTTAGTCGCACCTGCGGCGTCGGCCGCCGTCCACACCCCTACTGCGCATGCTCGGCTCGTCTCGTGCCGGCAGCAAGCCTCTCCTCTCCCTCCCTCGCATGCTCGGCTCGTCTCGTGCCGGCAGCAGGCCTCTCCTCTTCCTCCCTCCCTCCCTCCCTCCCTCCCTCGCTCCCTCCCTCCTCTCGATCGAACGCGGGTGGTGTGTATATAAGCGGCGGAGCGCGCGTTCGGAATTCAGTCAAGGGCGTCTCTACATGGCTTTGGCTTGACTTGACGCTTTGCTTGACTCGAGTAGATGCTATGGAAGCAACTATAGAAGCAACAGTACCTTCACTCAGCGTCCCACCACTCGTTGAAGGCAACGTCACCCCACCCTCACCGTCGTCGGCGTCAACAACAGCAAGCAACGCAGAAGACAAGGCTACGAAGAGACGAGCATACGACGCTGAACGCAAGTGTTTGAAGCGAGCTGCGGACCCGGAACTTCGTGCACGAGAAGCTGCTGCCAGACGGCAACGACGTGCTGCGGATCCTTCACTCGGGGAACGAGAAGCAGCTGCGAAACGGCAGCGAGGGGCTGTGTATCCTGAACGTCGTGCTCGAGAAGCAGTAACCGTTCGTGAACGTCGAGCAGCGGATTCATCACTCGGGCAGCGCGACGCTTCTGCGAATCAGTGGACACGGCGGCACGGCCGTGAAAGCGATGGATCACGCACCTTTGTACATGCAGATCCTGCTTGGGTGTTTTTTCGTCATCGGCGGATCGGCGGGACAAGTGAATGGCGGGCACCGCTCTGCGAAAGCGTCGGTGATCATGCCTTCGTTCTTCAACGAACCAAGTTGTTTTCACAACGCAAGCGCTGTTCCCTGCCAGCCGCCGTGGTTGAATCTGCACGTGGAGAGCGTCTCCTGCGCACCTTCTTCGAGCACCTTTACGTCATCCGAAAAGTACCGGCATGCCTGGTTTTTGGACTTAAAAGCAGCAGCGGCAGCGATGGTCTTCAATGGACACGGCGGCACGGCCGTGAAAGCGATGGCTCACGCACCTTTGTACATGCAGGTTAGTGAAAAGAAATATGGTATTCGTAGTGATTACCTTTGTCTTGTAGTGCTGCCGTGTCCACATACCATTGTGAAATGTATTGGCGAGTGTTTTTCTCTGGCCGGAATTTTGTTATTATCGGGAGATGTTGAAAAAAATCCCGGGCCTACACAGGCGGAAATGATTAGGGAACTTCTTGAAACACAGAAGGTAATCTTGAGCAAACTTTGAGATTCAGGAAAAACAGGCGTCTTCTGAAGCAAGCTTGGTTCAAATGAATACCAGACTATCAACCATTGAAGGAAGTTTGAAGGAATTTGAAGCTGTGAAAAACAGACTAACCAACGTTGAGGGTGCTCTGAATGAAAGAGACAGGAATATAGATTCACTCAACCGGAAGGTTGATGAATTAGAAAACAGATCCAGGCGAAATAACCTAATAATAAGAGGTATTAGAGAAGAGGGACGTGAAACTGATGACATTTTGATGAAAAAGGTGAATGACGATGTATTTAGCGGCGTCCTGAAACTTAAAATAAATTCAATTGAAAGAATACATCGCCTAGGTCAAAAGACTGCAGGTAGAGACCGTCCCATAATCCTGAGGTTAGCTGACTTCCGAGATAAAACTAAAATTTTGAGTCACTGTTCAATGCTTAAGGGAACGAACATAAGCGTCAGTGAGGATTATTCGAAGAGGCTTGTTGAAATAAGGAAATGCCTTTGGACGTCCTCGGAGGAGGAACGGTCAAAGGGAGCAAAAGTTAAGCTTCTTCACGACAAAATCAAAATTAATAATGTCCTTTACGCGTGGAACGAAAACACGAAAGAGCGCTACGAGTGTCAAGCTCGTCAACAGAATAATTCTGCTTGAATATTGGAAAGGGATTGCTTCAAGATATTGAATGTGAATGCTAGAAGCATGTTATATAAGGTCGAGGACATCGAAGCGCTGACAATAGAACATGAACCGGATATTATGTTGATTACGGAGACATGGCTTCATAAAGATATATTAGATAGCGAGATAACTCCCAAATCTTATGTCATAGTCAGGAAAGACCGGAATGGTAGAGGTGGGGGGGTTGCATTGCTAATTCGTGACAATATTGAGTTTACTGTACTTTCTGTTCCTTATGACATTGAGGCAGTATGCATTAGGGCAGTTTTTAAGAATCGCGTCGTGCATATATGTGGTATATATAGGCCACCAAGATCTCCAGTCCAGGTTCTTTCTAGTCTCCGGTGCTTCATGGATCGCAATGTGCAATATGGTGATAATGTTATACTTTTGGGTGACTTCAACCTAACTGGAATAAACTGGAACGACTACTCTCCTGGAGTATCAGAAATTTCGAATTGTGAACAGCTTCTTGAACTTGTTTTTTTGTTTTGGTTTAAGCCAGGTGGTGAACGACTATACAAGGGTCTGTACGCGTACTTCATCTATCCTCGACCTTGTTTTTGTGTCTAATCAATTGTTGCCTTTTTTACTGGCCTGTGAAACCAGCGATGGTATCTCGGATCATAAGCTTGTTATACTCTCTTTAAGTCTTTTGCCCACTGTTGTCAACCATTCACCAAAATATGTTTTAAACTTTGCTAGAGCTGATGATGTTGGAGTTCTGGATTTGTTAGAGGGCTCCTTTGAGCGTTTCTGTGAGTATTGCAAGCACAACCAGAACCCAGATTATCTCTGGGGATACTATTCTAACTTGGTCATGTCTTCTATAAAACTCTTTATACCAAAACGTCTTAAGAAAACAAGTAATAGAAGCCCTTGGATAACAAGAGAAATAATACACTTAAAAAGACAATTAAAACGAAAACGTAAGAATTATAAAAGTAATCCTAGTGCTCAGAATCAATCAACCATTCGACGTCTTGGTAAGGATATAAAAGTACTTGTGAAGGAATCCAAGCAAAGGTTCTTTGGCATCACAGTTTCGAAATTTTTAAAGGAGGCCCCGGATAAGTTTTGGAGATATGTTAATCCATCAATGAAAGCTCGCTCATTGACTCAGTCTACGGGGGGTCCTACCGCTGAGAGTTTTAATGAATACTTTGCATCAGTGTTTACAGAAGATAACGGAATTTTGCCAATCATTGAATCACCATTAGACAGGCCACCTATGACTGACGTCGAAATTTCTGAACAGGGCGTCCTAAACCTCTTGCTCAATTTGAACATAAAGAAAAGCCCTGGGCCCGATGGCATCCCTAATGAGTTTCTATATCGATACGCTGAATGGAATTCGAAATACCTCGCATTAATTTTTAGGTCTTCACTTCTCTGTGGTTCCTTACCCAAAGAGTAGAAGAAAGCTAAAGTTATTCCCATTCCTAAAAGCGGCAGTACTGACAATGTAGCAAACTATCGGCCGGTTTCAATTACTAGCACTTGTTCAAAGCTGCTTGAACATATAGTCTTGAAACATCTATTAAGCTATATAAATGAACACAGTTTATTATCTAACTGCCAACATGGTTTTCGACAAGGTTTATCTACAACATCCCAGCTCGTCGAATTAGTCCATGATCTTTCGAAAACGATTAACTCTTGTGCACAGACGGATATGATTTTCATGGACTTCGCGAAAGCTTTTGATAAAGTATCTGACAATAAATTACTAAGAAAAATTGATGTTACGTTCCAAAACCCTACTATTACAAACTGGTTTTCATGTTATTTTCATTCTCGTGAACAATATGTTGAAATTGGTGGCACTAAGTCTCCAGTTTCAGCTGTAAAGTCGGGAGTACCCCAAGGTAGTGTTCTGGGACCACTTCTTTTCCTTTTATTTATAAATGATCTCCCGAATGAAATAGATGTTTCTATCAGGCTCTTCGCAGATGACTGCATCATATACAAAAAAAATAGACACAGTGAATGATCAGGTAAAATTGCAACAAAACTTAGAGAAAATAAGGAAATGGTGTGAAGAATGGCAAATGGTGCTAAACCCTCTAAAAACTGTATTTATGACAGTCTCTCGAAAGAAAAATTACTTTAACTATACGTATTATATTAATAATCATGAACTTAAAAGAGTTGAACAGCATAAGTACCTTGGTTTGATTTTTACGAGTGATCTTCGCTGGAATCATCACATAGATTATGTATGTGCAAGGGCCAACAAGTCTCTCTGGTGTCTTAGACGCCATTTGCCGTTTGCAACGCAAGAAACAAAATGTTTAGCCTACAAGACGCTTATTAGACCCATCATAGAATATGCTATAATTGTCTGGGATCCTTTCTCTGTTACCAACATCTCGAAAATTGAAAAAAATTCAACGTCTAGCAGTCCGGTTTATATT
Source organism: Rhipicephalus sanguineus (assembly GCF_013339695.2). Classification (NCBI taxonomy): domain Eukaryota; kingdom Metazoa; phylum Arthropoda; class Arachnida; order Ixodida; family Ixodidae; genus Rhipicephalus; species Rhipicephalus sanguineus. Next base: position 74,612,348 of record NC_051183.1, on the reverse strand, counting down.
CAATAAATATCGATGGACGGATTCACCATCTCAACTGTGTGCACCAGCCGAGCTACCCACGATTCAGGCTCGAACTAAATACGAAAGACTTAAATATCTTTACCTGATTATTAATCATCATGTTCATATAAGGTATGCCGACTATTTTGATATTCTTCGTCGTGAAACTTCTAGACATCGCCATTTAATGTTCATTCGTGCTCCTGCGGTTTACACTGATTCTTTTAAGTATAGCTTCTTCCCACGAGCCATTAAGGATTGGAATTCTTTGAGCGAAGAAGCCGTTTCATGCTCATCTGTAGATTTATTCTTAAAACACATAGATCACATTCTCATTTGTAGTTAACAAAGCTTTATTTGTCTGTACTTGATCTAGTGCATTTAATCTTATTATCTGGTTGCGTTTCTTGGTGTACTTCATTTTATCCCTTTATCTGTAAGTTCTGATTGTACATGTTAATTATGTTCTGATTCTACAATGATTATGTTATTATGTATTGTTTTCCACTCCTGTTATAGCCCTTTGTAAGGGCTGACAGTATCTGTAAATAAATAAATAAATAAATAAACCCAATTACGCAACATTCACGCGATACCGCCACCACTCTGCGACGCATTTACTCGAGTTCCCCCCGTGGGAAGATGCGAGCGACATTTTTTCGTTTTCCTCTTAAAGCGTGCGGTTAGGCAATGCAGTGGATCACATTAAGCGGCGTTACACGAGTTAGCCAACACTGAACCACTGGTTGGACAACGCTGTTCACCATGCAACGTAAGAGGTTTTTAGTTTGCCAATATACTTTTTACGTTACCGCGTCATCGTGTCACCGGAATACTTGACGCTTTGCTTGACTCGAGTAGATGCTATGGAAGCAACAGTACCTTCAATCAGCGTCCCACCACTCGTTGAAGGCAACGTCACCCCACCCTCACCGGCGTCGGCGTGATTACGTTTACCAGATTACGTTTATCGTGTTACCGGAATGCATGTTTTAACAAAGTTTTAGCTCCCCATACGCAAATTTTAACGTACCAACGTAAACGTATACGTTTACGTTTACGCGAACCACTGAATGATGATAGCTGCATTTAAATACAATTTAATTTAGTTAAGATTTAGCCGCCACCACAGAAAAGTCGTAACGGAGCTTCATAGTTTGTATGGTGTGCCGGTATACGAAAAGGGGCATAGGAATACTGGGGTACCGGAAAATCGTATGATCTCATGACGCCTCGTGCAACCACAAGCACAGACACGTTTGTTTCCACCAAGTGTTTTTGAGGGTAAAAAAGATTAAAAAGCAATTCATTCGTAATTACGCCGCTACAAGAAATTTACGGCAGGCGTAGAATAAGCTATTTGTCTGCAATAACAACTTTGTGCTTGCCTGGTTCTTCTTGGCTCCGCCCGATGGCACCACGTATCCGACCTCTCTGGGCCCCTAGACCTTTCACGTTTAAGGCTTCGGCGCTCTAGGTTACTCTATTCTTTTTCTAGGTAACACTTTGTATAGCTTCGGTAATCTGGATCAAACAGCAGGGCCGTAGTTGCCGCCCACACTTCGGCTTATTTCGACTCGGCGGCCGGAGTCTCCGTAACACGGATGTTACGAGTACCCATGAATGAAGGTGAATTCGCGAGATATGGCCGTTAAAAGGTATCTGTAGAGGAATTTACGTTCTGTAAAGGTGCGGGCATGCGCAGATTCCATCCGGTATTCCGGCAAGATGGCAACATGAAAAGTATACGTGCAAGCTAAAAACCACTATTAGCCAGCCGTCAGCCGAATTCAAAGTTTTGGTAGTGTGCAAACGAATTTGATGGGAAGGCATGTACACGAGAGAAGCTGAGCAAATTCCGAGGTTATCCTCTGCATCGTAGATGTCACCCCCTTAGAGATAACAGACGCGACAGCTCCAGAGGGAGAGGGCTACGAGAAGGAGGGCGGATGTCTTGCCCGAATAAAGTTTCAATGTTCGTTTGCGCATTACAACATTGTGCTGAGGAGGAGGCCTGCCGGTTAAGGAGAGGCATCCTGAGGAATTATTTCGCAGTAATTATTCGGTTCGCTAACTAGGCCGGTAATAGGTTGACTATATGAAGCAAAAACTCAGGTGAGTTTTTTTTTTAACACGAAAGTGTTTTATGCCGGGGTCCACCAAGTACTTCCGTCACGGATATGGCGTTGACAAATGGACACCAACGGGTGAGAAAGAAAAAACCCAAGAAAAACATACCCCGCTGGGAATCGAACCCACGCCGTTGCGGCCGCGACAGCAAGCGCCCGACGCTCTACTGTCTAAGCTAACTCGGGAGATGCTAGACACGGCGCGAACGCGCCTTATATCTTTCACACATTCTCTTTCGCGGCAGGCGGAGCGGGGCGGTGCCGCCGTCTGTGAGATGTGAAAAGAAGTAATGCTTCACGATCGACACTTACTAGCGCTTACTCCGAGATTGCACGCGATATCGGAGGTCATGGTTAAAGCGTCTCGATACCAGAGAGGTAGACTGGCCGCGCTGGCGTCGACGAGGCACCCTTGACGCAGTTACGTTCTTTGCCTTTGGCTTCGTGTTAGCGTGCGTCGGCTCATCGGAGTAGTGCAGCTTCCACGTGTACCAACGGGATTTCTCCGCCGCCGACTGCTTCAATTGCGAGAGCACCGACTAACAAAACTGCTGCAATATGCGTCGCAGAAAGGACGCGATTTCGACGGGCGAATGTCGTGCCTTTGTGGAGCGAGAGCAGCGCCTGCGAGACAGAGGCCAGCGGGACGCACGCGTTTGCGGCTCAGGCTACTAACCTCTACCTCCCGTGTTGCTGAAGCGCAGTGTGTGTTATGTATGCGTGAGCACAGGCGTTGGCTACCCATTACTAGAAAGCGCACACCATGCCGTTTCTCTCCTTAATTGACGACGCTTTGAAGAAGTGCATGCCGGGTACCAGTGTTGATTATGAGCTTGTTGATATCATCCTTACGCGGGATTCACGACTCGCTGTGTCCAAATATATGTTCACACCGTCAGCTACCACAACGGTTTAATCATGATCATGGGCGTTAGTCGTCGCGATAGAGACATGCTGTCAACACGGGTGCATCCACGTCAAACAGTGCTATAGCTGCCAAACACGAATAGACATTGTACAAGCTCTCATATATCACTACACAATAAGCACTACTTCTGTGAAGACACGTTTCACTTTCGTGTTATAGCGATTCCTATGACGGAGGGATCAGCCACGTTTTTTATCAAAGCTTCGCGCCAAGACATAATTACGGATATTTTAGTGCACCATCGTGAATCTCAAAGTACTGCAGTGTATTTGGATTCCCGCAGCTTCGTAAAAGTCGTTTGTTCCGACTAATTTCAGCCTTGTGTGCCTTGGAATACAACATAGTCCCTAATTCTCGATAAAAACCTGCCTCTACGCCCTAAAAATACCGTAAAAATGTATTACATAACGTTTAGCGGGTGCCTGAGCTACGATGAGAGCGTCAATATTCTACGGCGCTATCGTCTCCCGGTTGTAAGGTAGATGTATTAAATACTCGGTGAGGGCCATTTCATAATTATTCTGAAAAGACTGAGCAGCAAAAGACGGAGGCGAAAACACATGGCACAAGCGCGTGGTTATGAGTGGTTAATCGTGATATTGACGGTTTCTTAATCTGTGAAGTTGACGCGAATTCTTTATCGTGAAGAAAAGTGCCAAGAGAAGTAAAGCAAAATGGAGCTTGAAGGTATCATTATTTTTCTCTGGATATTTCAGTTTATGAATACCTCAGATCGAATATGGACGTACAATACTACTGAACCATCAGTGAGCTTCTTTTGCAAAGTGGATGACGTTTGGAATATAACTGAAGAATACGTCTTCTTCAACAGATCTTATTGGAGCAGCGGATGGTAAAAATTTTGTGCTAGATAACGCAGTATAAGAAATCTAACCTATCCTTTTCTGGTCACAGGCAATCTTTTCAGAAGAAAGGAACATTCGATCCAAACGACACCAGCCGAATGTATGTTGGTCCTCCAAGTAAGCGATGAATAACATAATTTATTCAATTCTCCGCATTTTACCAAAGGCTTATTCTGGCGAGCCTCACAGTCACATCGAAAATGATTAAATTTCAAGTGATTCTATTTAATCTATCACGCACACTTAATCCAGCCGTGACGTAGCGCATGCTGTAATCATTTTATGGGGTGCACAGCAACGCACATACTAATGACCAGCTCTGAGTATATAGGTATGGAAAAAGAAAAGTAATTCTGATGACAAGCGCCTCGAATAGAGAAGTAAAGCGAACCTAATGCAATACTTAGGGGTCTGAGAATGGCACTCGCACTGCTTGGTAAACCTGCAACTAACTGGGAGCCATGTTTTGGGGGGCGAATCACCTTAGGATCACGGCGTGTCGGCGGGCGTCGTCGTCAGCTCTCCAGCCGTGCATCGCCGTGTCCTGTCCAGTAGCTTGCATGCATCTTCGTGTTCTGTGCATTTGCTTCAGCAGAAGAGAGGGCGCCACAACCTCAGCGCTCACCGTGTGGCGAGAGAGAGTGAACGGCGCGCGTTGACTATGGAAACGCTCTTTCTGCGATAAACGCTGATCTACCAGCTTACAATGAACGAGAACGCGCCCTCGCCCCCGATAGACAACGCCGACGCAGGCAGCGTCTGCTAGCGAGTTTCTTTAACAAACGGACTGCTCGCGCTGCACAACCGTTCACCGGCCACCCCGTATATATAGGCACTGGATCTTGACATGAAATGTAGTTCCACTGGGAGATCTCTTGTGTGTGGTTGAACAATAAAGATTCGCAGTGTGCCCGTTAACTAAAAGCGGACTGCGGGTCTCTGTGTATAATCTTTCTTCTGTCTCTCATTACCCATCAGCAGGGATTTTGCTGTGGGAAACACCGGCGCACACTGCATCCATCGCCCCTCGACAGGTTTCACGTTACTGGAGCTGAAACACCCTTCCCTACATTCTACGCCCCCCCCCCCACGCCCCATTTTTTTCTTCTCAATCGATGCACTAATAGTTGCTCCTCCATTGCCCCACCCCCAACCGTCAAAGCTTTCTGACCCTCATTTTGGGTGCTATTGCGAAGCGACTCCATTGTTTCTATGACTTTTTAATGCCTTTCGCCGCAATTAGCCGTCTGTGATTAATCCAAATTTTTGGGTCGCGCGTTTCGACAAATGACAAGTGGCTGATTGCGGCGAAAGCTGTAAAAAGTTGCAGAATCGCAATGTGATCACTCCACATTAGCACTTCTGGTTTTCAACTGCCACGGCGATTGGCCCACCTTTGACCATGCGATGATTTCGTGTCATGACGTCATCACGTGATATCGTACTCACGTCATTATCACATCAGGTAAGATGACGCATTGAACCCATATTCTCGGATAACGTGACTTTTCGCATCATTTGTGCTCACGCAGGCGCTGACTGTCACTTGAACATATATTTTGCGCCTGTCCAGCGTACGCACGAGAACGACAAAAACTGATCTCATCGATTGGGCAGTATCATAGTAGGCCTTTAACCGATGAGGTTGTGTTAGGTCCTTGGCCTGACGTCAGCAGCACAAGTGTGGTCATAGAAGCAGTCGTAGCATTCTTACAAGCCACTGGACTGGATGCACGTCTTTAGATTTGCCCCAGCGTCACGAACTATATTCTCATCTCCCTACCTTACCATCGTCATTCATCACTCTTTCGCTCCCCTGTCCCCCCTCTCCAGTGTAGAGTAGCAGGCCAGAGCAAACTATAGCTCAGGCCGACCTTTCTGCCTTTCTGTAAATAAATTCTCTCTCTCTCTCTATTCTCGTTTTATGAGGCATCTAAGGCTGGAAAGATGGTGTCTATTTTATGCGACGGGTGCCTGCCGTACAATAAGAAAAAGGAAAAAAAAACGCCAGGCCTGCGCAGAAAGCGCAGCACAGTCATAGCGAAAGCTGGAAGAGCGGCATTTCTAGAGCCCGTTTGCTTGCTTGCTTGTTCCTTGCATTTGGCTCACACCCACACCGGGGGATTGGCCAAGAAGCCGGCTGTTACAGGCAATTGGAACATTGGGTTAACAAAGAAAATCAGGGAAAGGGAAAGGTGGCATTTTTCAAGTAGAATAAGGTGATTCTCGTGATACGAGAAAAGGAAATAACGAAATAAATAAGATTTTGTTTTCGGGGAAAGGGGATGGGAAACAATAAATTGATAAACAAAGGATTAGCAAGGTAATCTCATTGTGTCAATCAGGAATTCGCATAGGGCCCTGCAGACGTTCCTTTTACTGAATTCCAATGAAGCAGCCCCAAAGGAGAGAATATTTAGAGTACTTAGTGGTATTCCTAATTTTTTAAATAAAATTTCAAAGCATTTTTTCCTTTGGTTTTTAAAACGGTGGCATCTTAGTAGATAATGGTCAATATTTTCGGGTTCGTTACAGTTGGGACACAATGGGGATGGGACCAGACCAGACCTGTTTAAGTAGAAATTAAGCGGTGGAATACGACATCTTAATTTAGTGATGGATACTTCCAATTTACGCGTGGGACACCATTTATTATCCCACGCAAATTGCAAGTGTGAATATTCTGAATTCGGTATTTTAATCTTTTCTGAATCTTCAATAAGAGAAAATTTTCTGAACCTCGCCGCTGTGACATAAGCTGTAGGAGGCATAACTGACAAAACTGGGCCTTCAAGGGATACTCTCGCGAGTGAGTCAGCCATCTCGTTTACAAATATTCCACGATGACCTGGAACCCATATGAGCCTCACTAGGCGAATGTTTATGGGGAAGAATGACCTGAATGTGTTTAGAATAACTGACTGCGAAGTTGTAGTGACGGACGAACACACAGATAATGAATCGGTCACTATAACAGCTGTCGAATGATTTGCGGGAAGTTTTTGAAGGGCTAAAATAACTGCCATTAACTCCGCTTCAAATATAGGAGTATAATCTGGAAGGCGTAATGAATATGACCAAGATAATGATTGGGAGAAGATACCCACACCTGCTCTCTTATCATTCATGGATGCATCTGTTGCAATTACATTATTAATTCCTAATTGTAAGAGGTGATCTTCGAATACGCCAATTAAATACTTAGAGGGCAAGAGTTTCGCATTTGCTGGGAATATGTCGTCGAATTCTATTTTTACATTGGATATCGATTTATCTAATGCAATGATTTCGGAGATATTAACATTTAGGGGTTCCAGCAATGTTTGAACAAACAAAATCTGAGGTTTATGAAGACGGGACCAGTGCTCATTGAAAAAAGCATTCGATTCAGCAAAAAATACGAATTGCCACCGGCTTCGAGTACCTTCATATAATTTTAAATATGTTTTAACTGTCAAAATACGGAATCTGCAAGCAAGAGTGGGTACCCGAGCTTCTTGATACAACACGCTATTAGCTGTAAATTTAGGAACACCAAGACAACTCCGAAGAGCTTGGCGCTCAAAGAGAACCAAAGGATTAATCTTGTATGCTGGCCCACCAGAAAAAAGCACGCAACCAAATTCAAGAATCGGGCGAACGTACATACGGTAAATCATGATCAGAGTATCTCTGCGTAGCCCAGAACGGAGCCGACCAAGTTTAGTTATCATTCCGACAGCGCGTGTAGCCTTAGCTTTAACATGTTCAATGTGGCTACGCCAGCTCAGTTTTTCATCATATATTACTCCCAGATATTTAATACAGTCCACTTGGGGAATTCTTTCTTGCCGATAGTGAAGAGAAATATTAACAGGCATATGTAAAGGAAAAACAATTATGGCACTTTTGGTAACATTTAGTTGCATTCGAATATCTTCAAATCAGGAGTCTAATGTTGCTAAATATGATTGCAACGTTGAATGGAGTAAATGTATGTCATAATGAGATGCTAAAAACGCAATGTCATCTGCGTATACATACACTTGTACCTTATCACACAGTGGAATCGAACTTAACAAGATATTAAATAAAACAGGTGAAAGAACAGAGCCCTGGGGAACACCTCTCGTTTGACTATACTTAGACGTAGAAACGCCTCGTTGGGAGAAATAAAATTTTCTATCTTTTAAAAATTCGTACAGCCAATTTGTAATATATTGCGGAAAATTTAATTCGTTGAGAGCATTAAGAAGAATGATATGTTCAACGCTATCATATGCCTTGGCTAAATCTAGGGTTACTAAAGCCGATAATTGTCTTCTGTGCCGGGCAAGCTTTATACGAGCCTCTAAATCGACATGTGCACACCATATCGAGCAACCGGGTCGAAATCCAATCTGGCACGCGCTCAGTATTGCATTATCTGTGATAAACTTCATAATTCTTATGCATAAAATTCTTTCTATTAATTTAACGACATGGGACGTTAGAGCGATTGGCCTAATGTTGTCTATCTGCATTCCCGCTCCCTGTTTTTTAAGAAGGGGAACAATTTTTGCAAGTCTCCAGTCAGGAGGAATCCAGCCATTTCTAAGGGAGTGGTTGACGACGTTAAGAAGATCGTCTGGAGAGATATCAAATAATATCTTTAACATTTCTGACGTAACTCCATCTGGGCCTGGAGCTGAATTAGGGAGAAGGCGAATTACATGCGCAAGTTCTTCCATATTTATTTCGATAAAATCGTTCACGCTTGAATGCTTTACAAACTTTAGTTGTAACTGTGATGTAAATCGCTTTTCAAGGCCCGATGCCATTTTAGTTAATAAATCTGCCAATTCCTTAGGTGAAAGAATAACCGAGTCAATGTTTACGGGCGCTGCAATAGCCTTACGACTACGAAGAAATCTAAACAGAGCTTTTTTATTACCACTCTTGGATAGAAAATTATATCGTTTTTCGTCATATTCATCTTTCGCTTATGATATTGTTCTTTTGAACATAGCTTTAGCGTACAAATAATTTCGCCAATTAGTAGGACTTTGGTTTATAAGAAGTTTCTTCCAGGCCGCTTTTCGGCGTCTATAATCTCTTGCACACTCCGAATTCCACCATGCACACACTGAATTTCCTTTTGCTGACGATATAGTGAACTGTGATTTTGTTATGGTACGTTTTAAAACTGAGCAAAGACTCATAGCTTTAACATTTCTCTCCATACTGGACAATGATGACAAAGTTGACTGTAAATTCTTTTTAAATTTGGAGTAGTTTACAAAATTTTGTGCCTGGTAGTCTACCGATAATACTGGGATCTTGACTTCAAATACAAGTGGACGGTGATCACTACTTGTAGCAGCATCAAGCACAGTCCAAGACGAGATTAAAACGTTTGAGCTAGCGAATGTTAAATCTAGGACGGATCTCGAGGTACATCGAACAAAAGTGGCAACTTTGGAATTTAGACATATAAAGTTGTTTGTGTTAGTCCAGTCAAATAACCGTTTTCCCGATGTGTCTGTGCGGAAACCCCACGACACATTATGGGAATTGAAGTCTCCCGCAAACAGAATGTTTTTTTTTGCAGAAGCTCAGAGTGATAACAAGAGCGCTTTCATCATGTATCCCAGTCGGAAAATAGTTATTAACTATGGATAGTGGAGCGCAGCCAGGAAGGTTTAATTCCACTACCAAAACTTCATAGTCAGACGACATTGCTTTATAAGCTATCTTCGCTCTATGGCAAAATTTTGAAGAAATGAAAACATTTAGACCTCCACCACGTGAGTCTGTCCAATCGAAAGCATTGATAATTTTTTAAATAAAAGTTTTGATCAGCCGACAACCAAGTGTCTTGTAAAAGTACAACGTCGGGAGATTGCTGAGAAGTAAGGTATAATAAATCTGTAGCTGCAGAGAGTATTGAACGGCAGTTCCACTGAAGCACCTTAAGACACCCTATGATGATAGACGAGCAGCGGAAACTGCCTGCTCTAAAATACTTTCTTTCAACAGGTCAGTCCTAGTCACGGATTCCTTCACACACTTCTTTGTTTTTGGATTCGAAGAATTATGGATCTTGTTAGTAGGCGATCTGGTGCGTTTGAGATTACGGGCATCTATATCAACGTCCCAGTTGCCCATTGAATCTGAATCAGAGATGTAATCTTGATCAGTCTTCTGAGAGGACGACGGCCCTGCTTCATAATTGGTGGGGGCAACAATCTGATGTTCAGCAGGCTTATTGATTGGAGCGATAGGAGTTTGGAAGCGCTTTGTGATCGCCTCAGAAACACCAGCCAACTGGGAAGATATAACCTGAGTCAATGAGTCGGACAGATTTAGTAGAAATTTTTCAAGAACCTTTTCTACCGCCTTCTCTACCACAGCTGAAATGGAGTGGAAGAATGTTGCGTTCATGCCGAGAGGCTGACGGGCTGTTACACCGGCATATCCCTGTGTCCTGCTTTGAACTTCTGCTAGCGCTTCTCGACGAGAGCACCGTCTCCTTTCAATAATTTCTAGCACCTGAAGTTCTTTCGATCTCGCAGGGCAGCTAGGATCGTCAGCAGAGTGATTTGCTTTACATAAGCAACATGACTCATTGCCTGACTGGCACTCATCAGCACTATGTTCGGCCCCACAGATGCGGCATCGAGTATCAGAACGACAACCGTTGACACTGTGTCCATAACGCCAGCATTTGGAGCACTATAAAGGACGAGGAGCTAGAGCTTCGACCCTGTAGATAAGTGGCCATGCCTTGATCTCCGAAGGGCAATTTGTCCCAGCAAATGTGGCGATCACTGTTTCAGTAGGGACTTTCGTATTGTCTACTTGTCTGGTACACCGGTACACAGAAATTACTCCTGCAGGGGAAAAAATGTCCAAGACTTCTGCTGGACTTAGGCTTGTGTCTACTCCGCGGACTAAACCTTTGCAACATGCTAGATGAGGTGGGATAAAACAGCTCACCGGATGTGAGGCAAAAGTAGTGCACTTCAGTAGGTCTTGAATACAAGCCTGGTCTGGTGAACAGCATAGGATCCCCCCGCGTCCAAACTGACGAACTTCGGTTATCAGTAGGGAATGGGGAGTGATCGCACGAAGTTCTGTCTGAATGGCCTTGGGGTTCTTCATACGGATGAATCCACCATTGGTCGGCACCAAAGCAACAGGAACGCTGCGGTTTCTATCGCGGAGAAACAATTCCAAGGGCAGATCCTCAGGGGAAATAGATGCAGACCAGAGGGAAGCCCTCTGGCCCGGAGAAGAGACAGACATCAAAGAAAACGGGAAGTTACACTTAAATGAGGCGTGCACTCAAGACAAACATGAAAGGAGAGGGAAATCAGATAAAAATAACCGCCGGCTACTTGACCGCAACCCTGGTCAACACCAGGACAGGCAGCACGACGTGGCTACGTCCCTCAGAACACGGCGCTCAGCTCTGCACCAGGCACGCCAGTGGTCTCTTATAAACTCTCTTATAAACTCTCTTGCGGTTACTCATACAAGTGCACTAGCAAGGTACCCACTACGCCACAAATCATAATTTTTGTGAAGTGCGTAAGCACGCACTACGCCATTATTTGTCATTCTGCGAAGAAACTAGGTACCAGCTACACATTTGTAAGGCATTAGGTGCACTTTATTGATACGACGCCTGATGACGATGAAGAATTATGGCGGAGTCATTTTTAATGGGTGAAAAGGTTTGAACGACTCACTAGTTACGCAAATCGCATTATGTGATCCCTGTCGTTATTTCACTCTCCCACCACGCTAAATAACATACGTTAATGTGAGAATGAGAGGGAGAAGAAAGGAACTTTATTGAGACCCTAAGGAAATGGATGATGGGGGCCTTATTGCAAGTGCACTAGTGAAAGTGCACTTCTATTGGCAACCAATACAAGTGAACTTGTGAGGAACCCACTGCGCTTTAAATTATAATTTTTGTAAAGTAGGGAAGCAGCCACTGTGCCATTTTTCGCCATTCTGCGGAGAACCGTGGTATCCGCTTAACACCTGTGTGCACTTTGTTGATGTGCATGATAACGATGAAGAATATGGAACAGCCCTTTGTAATAGTTGGGAGCATTCAAACCACTCGTTGCGCAATTCGCATTATGTGACGCCTGGTTACAGAATTCGCGTTGTGGGATGCCTGGTTGTTACTCACTATTTTGCCACGCTATATTACATATGTTAATGTGCTTCCTTCCCTACATGACGCCTGTATAGCGTCTTTTTGCAACTGAGTTTGAAGCGCTGGCATGGCTCTGAGGTAGAATACTAAGCTCTCACGCAGAGGGCCCAGGTTCAGACCCCGTTCCGTCCTGGGTATTTATTATTTCGTTTTTTTATTTCCAGCGATAGCAGTTACGGGCGGCGGCGGGGCACAACTACGGCGCCAAAAACGGCCCTTGTTGTGATCTCATAACAGCTTTCGCACTATAAAACATTAGTGCTCTGTAATGCTCTGAGGGGCGGATGTGTAGGCGTAGGGATCGAAGGGCATGATAGCATCCCAATATGTGTGATCGGTAGCGGTGTACATGTAGAGAATGTCACCGAGCGTACGGTTAAAGCGTTCAGTGAGCCCATTCGTCTGCGGGTGGTAAGCAGTAGTTTTGCGGTGAACAACATTGCACTTTTTGAGAATGGCTTTGACGACTTCCGACAAGACACGGCCTCGATTGCTGAGCAGCTCCTGGAGTGGACCGTGGCCCAGCATGGATCGGTGGAGCAGGAAGGAGGCCAGATAGCGCGGTGTAGCCGTCGGGAATGCGGCGATTTCGGCGTATCGCATGAGGTGGTCTACAGCGAGGATGCTCCAGCGATTACCAGCCGACGTTACAGGCAGTGGCCCACACAAATCAATGCCAACGCGCCCAAACGGCTGGTGAGGGCAAGGTAGAGGATGCAGACCCGCTGGCAACAGGTGCGTTGAAATTTTTGTGGCACTGACAATCGATGCAGGAGCGAAGGAACTTCTCTACGTAGCGGTACATCCCTGCCCAAAAGTACTGTTGGTGAATGCGGTGGTAAGTTTACGAGACCTTAGAATGCGCACATGGCGGATCAGAATGAGACGACTCGCATATGTCACAATGCAGACTGCGGGGTATTACTAGTAGCCACTGGAGGCCATCGGCGTTGTAAATGCGTCGGGGGAGGAGGTCGTCGCGAACGGTGATGTAGTGGGCTTAACGACGCAGCGCTCAAGTGGATGGTATTACCGATGAATCAGTCAGCAAGTATTTCAGCCAGGCAATCCATTGATCTTTACGCTGTTCGGTAGCCCTGGTGTGAATGTCGATGGAAGAAACGGCAAGGTGAGACAGCGAGCTGTGGGCATTGTCGTCAGGCAAGGGAGAGCGCGAGAGGGTGTCGGCGTCAGCGTGCTAGTCTTGCTGGCGAAGTGCCCAATGGGCGAGATGCCCCGAAGGAGGCTTCGGTGACGACAACCAGCACAGTCTACGATGGCCGGTGACGACATCAAATGGGCGACCATGCAAATAAGGCCGGAACGTCGTAAGGGCCCAGATGATTACCAGGCATTCTTTCTCCGTAATGGTGTTATTGGTCGCGGCTTTAGCGAGCCGACGACTTGCATATACCACGAAATATTCTCGGAAACCATGTACGCGCTGCGCAAGGACAGCGCCGTGGCCAACACCGTTGGCGTCCGTGTGTGCTTCTGTAAGGGCAGTACGGTCGTAGTGGCGTATTGTGGGAGGAGACGTCAACAAAGAACGGTGCTTTGCGAAAGCGTTGTCGCACTCTGACGACCACGAAATCAGGAGCCCGTTGCTTACGAGCAGCTTCGTCAGCGGATATACGATAGCTGCGAACTTTCATATGAAGCGCTGAAAGTAGGATCATAGTCCTACGAAACTACGCAGTTATTGAGAGACATAGGTTTGTGGAACTCTCTCACGGCCGGAAGCTCGGCTGGATCGGGTAGAATTCCGCGCTTGGACACGACGTAGCTTAGTCTTGTCAGATGCCGTGCTGAAAATCTGCACTTCGTTAGATACACTTGCAGCCAGGCGTCGCTCAAACGCGTCAAAATATACCGCATGCGTTGAAGATGCGTCGAGAAGTGCGAAGCGAAAACGATGATATTGTCGAGGTGGCAGAAGCACGTGTGCCATTTCAAGTTGCGCAGAACGGCATTTCGTCATGCGCTCAAATGTCGTGGGCGCATTACACAGCCCAAACGGCATGACGTTGAATTCGTACAAGCCGTCGGGCGTAACAAAGGCTGTCTTCTGTCGAGCCTCATGAGCCGTGGGTAGTTGCCAGTACCCGAAATGCAAATCGAGTGATGAAAAAAATTCTGCTTGCAGGCTGTCAGTGACCTCGTCTATTCGAGGTAGGGTATAAATGTCCTTATGGGTGATCCTACTGAGTCGTCGTTAGACCACACAGAACCGCACAGAGCCGTCCTTCTTCGCAACGAGAACGAGAGGAGACGCCCACGGGCTGTTTGAGGGCCGAAGCACATCGCGGTAAAGCATGTCTTCGACTTAAACGTAAATTACACGACGCTATGCGAACGGTACGCGATCTAGACGTTGCTGCAGTGGTGGTTGCGCGCTAGTGTCGATGCCATGCTTGACAGCGGACGTGCAGCCGAGAGAAGCTTGTACGACATCGAACGAAGAACGAAATTCTTCCAGCAAGCACAGAAGTTCGGAACGCTGGACCGCGGTAAGTTGTCAGCAATGGAGGAACGAGATATATCAGCGGGTGAAGAATCAGATGTGGAAACAGCACTGATAGTACGGGAGCTGGCGCTGTGCTAGTCATCCCATGCGTCCATAACGTGTGCGTCTTGGAGGGGTCCCGCTCTGTCTTGACATTCCCCACACACCAACATAAAAATGTACGGGAATGGGGTTCGTAACAAACACATCGATGTCGCTCTGAGTGGCGCTACACGGTCGCAAATGGCACGAGTAAGCATTTCCAAGTGCCAAAGCGGTCAGATGGAGAAAGGAGTGCAATGGTCTCGGAGAGACCGGTGCAATAGACTGGCACAGCTGTTGGTGAGTTTGCAGCAACGTTGGTATCCTCTTTGACGAGTACCTTGGTCACAGTCGATAGACTGTCTGCCAATGTCGAGTCATAGAATGGTGAGGTCTATATTTCGGCTGGTGCGCAATGAATTGCGGTGTCGTGGAGGCGAGAAAATCCCGTCTCAGGATGACGTCGTGAGAGCACGAGGAAATTATGATGAATTCAACTGCGTACAGAGCGTGCTGAATGATGACGTGGGCTGTGACCACCGCTGTCAGAGAGAATGCCTGGGCGTTGGCTGTGCGGAGAGAGAGCACGGAAACTGGCGTCGTCGCTTTTTGTTGTAATCATCTAAATTTTGCGTCCATAACGGATACGGCAGCTCCAGTGTCATCAACGGCGGATGCGCGGACCCCGTCCACAAATACGTCTACTACGTTCGATAGGCTTTGCTGATGGCTTTGACAGTTCCGTAGCGTCGCAGCCCTTGCCTCTTGGACTGCCATCACTAGGCTTCCTGGTCTCGTGCGACCAGACGTGGCCGCATCGGTGACAATGAGCACCGGCAGGGCGTGGTGACGGTGAATCGCAGGTTGATGGAGCTGGGCGCGACGTCGGTGACAAAGGCAGCGGCGGGTCGTAATACGGGCGGCTGGACTGGTCGGTGACGGTTGATCCGACTCGGCCGCACGCGATTGAAATACGAGGCGGCTGCACGCGATTAAAATAGCGGGTGACGTGACCAGGGCAACCGCACGCAAAGCAGATAGGGCGGTTGTGCGAAGTCCGCCACCGGCTGGCCGGGGTTGGTCCTATCCATGTCGCACGACACAAGGGATGGGGCCACTGCTGATATGACTGCATGGTGGACTGCGTGGTGGACTGCATGGCGGGCTGCAGTCTGGGCGTATGGATGACGTCGTCGTACGCAGCCGGCACACTCGCTTCGAATGCCTGAGGCCTGGTGATGGCTTCGGCGTAAGTAAGTGGGGGAACCACAGGGATCGCAAAGGGCGGCCTGGCTTCAACTTGCACGTAACTGAGCGGCGCAGGCGCCGTAGGGGGCTGCTGGTATTCTGGCATGACCTCCGCAATTTCCTTCTCAATTGCTCGGCGTAGGGGAGGTATCAGTGTGGTCGACGCCAGTTTGATATGCTGCGGGTGAGCGAGGGCCAGTAGAGAGAATTGACGGGCAATTGTTTTGTGCACGAATGACTTGATTTCGACTAGCAAGACGGAGTGGTCCGAAATGGCCGACAAGCCAGCGAGATCGGCGTCGCGAGATGAAGGTCGACGCGTCATCAGCTGCTGCCGACGCAGTTTTTCGTGGTTTTGGCACAGTGTCATGACCTGTGCCATACTGCGAAGATTTTTGGCGAGCAACATGGTGAAAGCGTCGTTGTCAATGCCTTTCATAATGTTGCGGATCTTCTCAGACACAGAGATGGTCCCGTCGGCTTTCTTGAAGAAGTCGAGGACGTCTTCGATGTAACTCATGAAATACTCGCCGGACTGCTGAGCTCATTTACCCAAACGCTGTTCCGATTGCAGGTTACGAACGGCGGGGCGGCCAAAGATGTCGATGATGGCAGACTTGAAATCGGACCACGTGAAGAAATAGGATGCATGGTTGTTGTACCATAGGCTCGCGACTTCCGCGAGGTAGAAAACCAGGTTGTTCAGTTTGCCTGCCTCGTCCCATTTATTGGGTACCCTCCCGTGCGTGTTAATCGCGAGCCAGTTTTTCACGTCGGCGCATCCGCACCGATAAATACAAGCAGGTCTCGGATGCGGGAGACACCGTGACATGCCGTCGGTGCAAGAGGAGGTGTTTGCTGGGCGGTGTCTTGAGGAATGGTAGATAACACGCCACGAGATCAAGGCTCCAGGGGCATCGAATGCGGACCGATATTGTTTTGAGGACACAGTCCATCCACCAAATTGTAAAGGCGTTTACTGCTGGGCAATCGGCGATGACGCACAATGGCGAAATTGAAGGCGGGGCACAGACTCTCATCACGAGGGGCGTTCTCTGAAAAGGAAACCGAAGAGAGCGACCGAATAGAAGCCGCCGGAGAGGACGACCCATTGTGGAGTTACAAGGATTCGCTACACATGTTTTGCTTGCAGTTGTCCCAGCTGGTCAACTCCTCATCGTGTGCATCAAAGCACACATGGGCCATTCGCCTGAGGTAGTAACTGACTTTTGCAAGCACCAAAGTTGAATCCCACCGGTTGCTCTTGCCTGCGTGCTCGTGGTCAGCCAGACAACTTTTAACGCGCACGCTATCAGGGCCGCAGAAAGGACCGGGGTCTAGGATATTGGTCACACCAACCTGGTTGGGTTCAGTTAGCGTAGCCGAAGCTGGATCAACGAGCCTGCCAGTGGACATGACGGAGTAGCCAACAAGCCGCCCCCTGCAAAGTTCCGTGGTGTGCTTCGGGTATACCCAGCTCCTCCACCAAAGATATGTTACAGGAAGACATCGAAAGACCGATGTATCTACAATATATGTATGAGCTAGATGACAGGAGTCGAATCAGCAAAGATGGCCACGGAGGAGCCAACCTCTCCGCCTCATCTTCTTCCCGTAAACAAGGGACACATAGCAATAGGTATGCAATATAACGCCTAACGGGAGCCATAACCACTGGTTTTACAACGAAAGATGTTATGACCCAACTTTGAGCCAACTACAGCCAATTTTGGTGCTGTAGTTGCCCGCTGCCGCTAACATCGCCGCCGCCGGTGTCCGTAACTGCTATCGCGCGAAACAGAAAAAAATAAAACAGAAAAAAATATCCATGATCGAATGGGAATGTGAATCTGCGTCCTCTGCGCGACAGACGAGTATTTTACTACAGAGCCACGCCGGTGCTTTTTTTTTTCTTTCATGGTATTTATTATAAATGTGCGTAATTAGCATACATAGCGAACAAAATACTCAAGGCGGCTTCTACAAGCGTACGACAAGCGTTACACAGAAAGAAGAATAAATAGGTATGTGCACTAAAAGGTTATTAAAGCAGTACATTTCATGAAGAGTGGATACCAGTCTGGTTGAAACTGTAATTGTTGATAAAAGTCTTTTAGCTGAAGAGCCACGGAGGTGCTTCATCTCCTTCGCGAAACGAACCTATATCGGTATTGTCAGGCAAGTAATCGCTTTAGCGTATGTAATATAGCGTGGTAGAAGTGTAAAATAACAACCAAGCCGGTCACACAATGCGAATTGCACAACGAGTAGGTCGTTTAATGGTTCCAACCCATTAAAAAGGGCTCAGCTATATTTCTTCAGACATATAACGGGTACCCCACTTCTCCGCATAACGAAGGACAATGGCGTATTGGGTGCTTCTCTACTCCAGAAAAATTATGATCATTTATGGCGTAGTAGGTACCTTGCATACGTACTTCTATAGTTGCCCCATGAGAGTTTCAACGGGCTCAAAATAGGCCGCTCTTCCAGCTTTCACTATGACCGGGATGCCTATTCCACGCAGGACTGGCGATTTTTTATTTTGAAGACGACTTCTTATGAATATTTGAGGACAACTTATTTGAAAATGACTTTGTTTGAACACGACTTCTTATGAATATTTGAAGACAACTTATTTGAAAATGACTTTGTTTGAAGACGATTTCTTATGAATATTTGAAGACAACTTATTTGAAAATGACTTTGTTTGAAGACGACTTCTTATGAATATTTGAAGACAACTTATTTGAAAATGACTTTGTTTGAAGACGACTTCTTATGAACAAGTAAGGGTCGACCGAATATACTTTAAAGAGAAACAAGAGCGTCACTCGGTACACGTGCCACAAAAAAGTCGGCGGGTACTGGGTCAACGTATTCTGATTTCGTTCAGCTTCAGTGCCATTCTTGGAAATAAACATTTACAACGCTTTATAACATTGAACCCGTTACGAACCAATTCCGGCCCAGGGTGTCTTACATTGCCCTATTGCGACATGCTACATATCGCTAGGGACTTCTACGCATAGGACAGATACAAGTCTCGTAAGCAGGAGCAATTAATCGGCTCCATTACATGTGGAAAATTGTGATCGATGCGTTTCCATTAATATTGTAGCGGGTGTGGATGCCGGTGATCGCGATAATTTTGTTTGTGTGCGCATAACAATTCGTATGCAGAGGTGCACGGCGCATACGCGGCCAACATGCCTCACGTTATCTCCGGCGTGCCGCGGGAGATACGCAGCCATGCCCATTTATGTCGTGGCTTTCGAAGCATGTTTTCTTCGAAAATAGGCTAGTTCTTGTCCCAAACTTCAAGGAGTGTAGGTGTCTTCTTTTCGCTCCTCCGTGGGGCGAGTACGCTACAAAGTGGTGACCCGGACGTTTGGAAAAACAGCAGCCATGTCAGACGAGGAAGGCACTTCAAGCTCATGCACAACCAACGCCTCGGAGTTAAAGCTTCCTCATTTCTGGCCCAAAAACCCCAGGGTGTGGTTCAGCCAAGTCGTGGCCCGCTTCCAGCTTTGACGCATCACATCGTAGGAGTCGAAATACCTCCATGTCGTTGCACCACTACCACCTGACATCGCTGACGCCGTAGATGATGTGCTCGCCTCCGCTCCATCGGAGAAGGCCTACGACGAACTAAAACGCACCATCCTGAAACGTCTTGAGGTGTCCGAACAGAGCAGGCTGCAACAACTCCTGTCTCATGGAGAGCTCGGTGACCAGCGTCCCTCGCAACTACTCCACCGAATGCGTCAGCTGCTGGGCCAACAAGCGTCAGAGGAGCGTCGACAGCCATTGCTTCGCGAGTTGTTTTTGCAGAGACCACCGCAGTCAACACGGGTAATACTCGCTGGCTCGGACGACGTGACTCTCGAGCGTCTGGCTCAACTCGCCGACCGCATCACCGACTGCACCGAGCCATCAAAAATGTCTATCACTGCAGCGGGAAGGTTCGAACATACAGAGCGGTTAGGTCGCTTAGAGGACAGAGTTGACCGACTGGCTGCAGCAGTCGAAAACCTCGCCCTGTCCAACCAACACCGGCCTGCACGGCATCGTTCGCTGTCCCGTGCTCGAAGCCCGCAGCACCGCGGCCACTCAAGCGAGGCAGAGCAGAGCGTCTGCTGGTACCACCGCCGTTTCATAGAGCAAGCCACTCGCTGCACCCAACCATCCTCTTGGACGGGAAACGCGCCGGCCATTCACTAACGGCGGAATGCGACACGGGCTATCGCTCAAGCTGCCTCTTCTTCGTTGTCAACCGCATCACCGGCACACACCTCCTTGTCGACACCGGAGTGGAGCAATCTATCCTACCAGCAATAGCTCAACATCGCCGAGGTGGCAAGTCCATTTCCAGCCTAATTGCAGTCAATAATACTGCTATTGCATCATATGCATTTCAGTCAATGACGATATACATCGACCTCAGGCGCACATATCGATGGCTCTTAGTTGTGGCCGACGTTAGAATTGCCATGCTGGGAGCGGACTTTCTGAGCCACTTCAATGTTGGCGTTAGCGTTCGCGATCGTTGTCTCACGGATAACGTCACTGCGCTCGCTGTTGTCGGACTGAAGTCTGACCTGTCCTACTGCAGCATTTGCACTTTTTCAACCCAGAGTCAAACTTTCAAATATTCTGGCTGAATTGTCTGAAATCACCAAACCTCGGAACACCGAACTGCCAATCAAACATAAGGTGACGAATCACATTGTCACCACCGGACCGCCCGTCACCGCTAGACCTAGGAGACTCGCTGGACAAAGACACGAAGTCACCCGCCGTGAGTTCGACCACACGCTCCAGCTCGATATTATTCGACCTTCCAGCAACTGGTCTGCGCTGCACATGGTGCAAAAACAAGAGCCTGGTGACTGGCGGCCTTAGGGTGATTATCGGGCACTCATTGCTGTGACAACGACAGACCAATATCCTCTCCCTCACATCCATGATTTCAGCGCTCGCCTCACGGGAACGACCATCTTCACCAAGCTGGATCTGATGGCCGCTTATCACCAGATTCCAGTAGAACCAAGCGACATGCCAAAGACGGTCTTGACAACGCCTTTCGGCCTCTTGAATGTGTTCGTATGCTGTACGGACGGAAGAGCGCGGCACAAACGTTCCAGCGTTTCATGAACGAGGTCACTCGCGGACTGCTCTTTGTCTTCGTCTACTTAGACGACATTTTGGTCACCAGCAAAATGCCGGAAGAGCACGAAATTCACCTGTGGCTACTCTTCAAGCGTCTTGACGAGCACGGTCTGGTTTTGAAGCCCCAAAAGTGCATGTTTGGTGTTGAAACAATAGATTTCCTAGCTCATCGAATCACCCCGCAAGGCATCTTGCCGCTCGAATCACGGGTACAAGCAGTTAGGGAATTTCCCGCACCTACCTCTTTCCGCAACTTGCGTGACTTTCTCGGGCTGATCAACTTCCATAGGCGCTTCATCCCATCCTGTGCACACATTCTACAGCCGCTAACTGACTTGCTGCGCCGGGACGCCAAGAAAACGCCCGAGCTTCACTGGTCAGCGGAGCACTAAAAAGCCTTCCAGGACGCCGAAACTCAGCTTGCCTCCGCAACATTTCTGATGCACCCGCTTTCCGACTCGCTAAAGCGGCTCATGGTTGACGCTTCAACAACGGCAGTTGGAGCAGTGTTGCAACAATACGACGGCAGGGACTGGAAACCGACAGGTTTCTTCTCGAAACGTCTGAAACAGGCGGAAGTGCGCTACAGTACCTTTTGAAGAGAGATGCTGGCCATTTATTGCTCCGTAAAGTATTTTCGTTTCTTCCTCGAAGATCACACTTTCCACATTTTAACGGTCCACAAGCCGCTGACATATGCGCTCAAGAACAACAGCTCCTCATATTGGGAAAGAGAACTGCGCCAGCTTTCTTTCATTTCCGAATTTTCTACGGACATCTACTACATAGCGGGGATCGAAAATCAGGCAGCCAACGCACTCTCCCGTATCGACACCGTTTCAGCGTCCGTCGACTTAGAGACAGCCGCCGCCCAGCGGGAAGACCCAGAGCTAACCGAGATGCGGCAGAATCCACTGTCACTTGTGCTCGAAGAAATCCCGCTACTATACACAACGACTATGGTCACATTCGACACATCGCAGAAATCTCCAAGACCCTTCGTCCCCATCCAGTTTCGGCGTGCAGTGTTTGACAGCATTCACGACCTCAGCCACCCAGAAATCCGCGCGACGCAGAGGCTCGTCACGGACCGCTTTGTGCGTCTAGGCATTAACGCCGACATTCGACGCTGGGCGAAGACGTGCCGAACATGTCAAGCCGTCAAGGCGACTCGTCACTCGCGCAGAGCACTCCAAGCATTTCGGCCACTAGAGTGTCGTTTCGAGCACGTGCACTTGGCCTTGGTAGGACCTCTTCCGCCTTCCCAGGATTGCAGATACCTGCTCACATGTTTCGACTGATACTCATGGTGGCCTGAGGCGACGCGATTCTGGACATCGCAGCCGGGACCGTCGCACAGGCGTTTGTGGCCACATGGGTTTCACGCTTTGGCTGCCCACTGCGCATAACAGTCGACCGTGGACGACAATTCCAGAGCAACCTACCCTATTGAAAATCCCAGCATCGCCCATCATAAAATTTATGATGGAAATGGTGGAAATTCTGGTGGGTATGATGGACAACGTGGTGTACATGGTGGGAGTAATGGTGGACATCGTGGGACCCTTGGTGGGCGTGCTGGGAAAGTTGGTGGTTTGGTGGACACTCGGTGGGCATAATGGGTGGGTGGTGGAGACACAAAGTTGGTGGGTGGTGGAACAATTGGTGGGTGTGCTGGGTGGATGCAGGGATGCTTCGTGTTTGGTGGGAGACCCGGTGGGCAAAGTGGGTGGGTGGTGGCATACGTGGAGATGTGCCGGGTGGATGCTGGGTGCAATAGATGTGATAATAGAA
This sequence comes from Rhipicephalus sanguineus, assembly GCF_013339695.2. Taxonomy (NCBI): domain Eukaryota; kingdom Metazoa; phylum Arthropoda; class Arachnida; order Ixodida; family Ixodidae; genus Rhipicephalus; species Rhipicephalus sanguineus. The sequence goes on along the minus strand of NC_051183.1, from coordinate 74,589,469 downwards.
ACATGAGGAGCCTGTGTCGATGGACACGTACGTTGCTGATTATGGATGCTTCGTGATCAGCTGCATTTATGATGCATAGAAGTACTCATCCGAGAAAACAGCCGAATTGTTGTGATACAACTTTGTACTCTAGGGCATTGTGCAGCAACTGTCAACGCGCATCTATAGGTGTTTCCTTGCAGGGGCGTAGCCAAGGGGGGGGGGGGGTCAACCCCCCACCGCGCGAAATTTTTCAATTTTGCATGTGTATATGTACACGCACACATACAAATGCACGCACGAACATATATAAAGTATGGTTGAAGCCCCCCCCCCCCCGAAAAAAATTTCTGGCTACGCTCCTGTTTCCTTGCATTGAAAATGGAAGTGAGAAGAGTTCACTTCTGAACCAACGAGCGAGAGGCAAGCGCTGCACATGACAATTAACTGACGAAAGCCTTAACTAATCGGAGACAGCATAAGCGACAAAGTGCAACACTTCTAAAATTACATTTTGCGTCGCCTACATGCTTGCCCGAATTTCACATAGACACGACGTCCGTTGTCACAGATTCCGATGTCACATGGACAGACGTCCGATGTCACAGAACGCAGCGGTTACAAGCAACTCGATCGACCGCTAGCGTATTGGTTCGTATTGTTAGCTCGGCGGTGCACTCGCACGAATACATCTTTATTACTTGCTCGGCTCCTTACCGTGTTTCAAGAACACACTTTATCCTCAGCAGCCCCCTTTAGATAGCTTTACGAAAAGGAAGCCTCCGTAAGGTAGCTTTCGAAGTACCTAGGGCTTATGCAATCCAGCATGGCGATGTGTGCGTACATGGCGATGTGTGCGTGCAAAGCACGACATCCGCAACAATAAAAAGAAAAAAAAAGCTTCGAAGCAATGTGCGAGCAATCATACGTGTCGTATTTCATCGAGGATACATATCACGCGTGGCAAGGCGATGAAGCTGGCACGATTGAGCCACAATTTGAACAAACATCAGGAGCCTCAGTATCGGCAAAATACCGCTGTCTTCACTCCTCGAAAGTAGCAAGATGCGAAAACGGAGCTCACCTAGCTGTCGTAAACGCTTCTTCAGTGTGGTCAGCCATCCGATTTCTTTGAAGCAATCCCAACTAGTCCGCTGGTAGTGCTCGGTGCGTAAATCTAACGGCAAAGGTGCTAACACCGACCGAAGTAGATAAACACAAGTAAGGAAATGAGAAAACCTTACCCATTTATTAGAATAAAGCTGAATTAGGCAACATTCAGAAGGAGGTAATATTCACAACACAGACAAATCGTTCACGCGCATTCACTTCGGTTCGCACAGACCGTCCGTTTCTCTACCGCTGTCACCGACGGCCGCGAGAACGGCCAGAACATGGCCACACAACACGCCGCACGGGGACATTACGGGAATTCAGCCTTGAGACGTCCCCTTTTCCCTTGAGGACGGAAGCCGAATGGAGGGAAACAGGCGGGAGCCCGGGCTCTACGAGGGGACCGCACACAACGCCCTTCACTTTGTTATAGCTTACGAATGCAAACGTACCGTACAACCACCAGCACAAACACGCGCATTGAACGTACACAAATGAAACGACGGGAAATTTAGCAAACACGTTATTGTGACGGCTCGTGTTTAGCCGAAAAGAAAGTTTAGCGAACAAGAGTCAGCGAGTCAGCAACGCTAGCAACGCGCAAAATGCTCGTCTAACACTAGTGGTATTTGCTTTCAGTAGAATAAATGCACACTTGATTTAACCTTTTGTTGTAGGATTAAGTTGTACGCGCATGAATGGATGATTTCAAGCGTAAAAATGTGCATAGCTTCGCTCCCATAACAGTCACTCATACGGATAAGGGCGTCTTTCGTTAGGTGCCCTTAAAATGTCCTAAGGTGGGTCTTTGAAAGGTCGCTTTACCTTTTCTTTCACTTTACCTGATGTTCTCCTTACGAAAGGCCGCCTTTACGCGTAAGGAAAGGGACGTTTGTGAATACGAGCGGGAGCTGCAAGCATAACCACTAGCAGCTCGCGATTGACGACTATGAAGTCTAAGCAAACACTTCGAAATAAGGCAACAATATCGCGCAGGGCGTTCACATTATTCCAATATTAGGATTTCCCACGGCTCCGATGTCATCAAAAAATTATGTTGGGGTAACGTGTGCCCTTCGCGCGACGGGCACGTGACGGTACTGGTGAAACAGTGAGAGCGCCCAAGGCACAACGCGGAGCGGCAGACATATGCTGTTTTACCCATGCATTTACAGCGGACACAATTCTTCATAACTTACTTCTGGCAGCTGTGTCACAATTTCGTAATGCATGTTACACGAACGGTGTGATTTCGTGCTTTAAGAAACGGCAGAAAAATACATCGTACAGCACATTTGCACTGCGTACTACGTGCACCCGTGGGCACCGAGGTGAAAACGTTTTCGTGTATTTTGAACCACGTACACAGCACGCGAAAAACGCAATCACGGTTAGTCATCTTTTGTATTGTGTTTCCGCGTGATGGGAATGCTATGTCAACGCCCCGCTTTATCCCCGCGATGAAGCAAAACGCGTTGAGCTGTACCAAGCGAGAAGCAATGAACCACATTGTTCAGAGCTGACTCGCTTTTGTATTAATAAATGAAGTGAAGGTTGAAGGTAAACATTCATTAAGCTGCGGATGTAATTGCATGAAAAAATGTTCGTGAATGCATGATGTGCATTTTCACATCGCAGTCAAAGGCCGACCTCGCCTGAACAACTTCACTAACTATTCCGCTACATCTGCATAACTTGCTTTAAATTTCAATGACAGTTGATGACACAAATATATAAGATAGCTCATTTCCTTCTTGCAGCGTTAGCACTCGTATTTGAGCTATTTGTAGCAACGTACACACGATTTTCCTGTTCTTATGTCGATACCGAAACTGAAACTGAGGTGGTGGTGGCGCTAGTGTCGCCACCATCGTAAAGTCCCTGAAACTTCGTAAAGTAGCGACATACGTGCATAAAAGCGCGCCTCCTCTCTTTTCTCCCTCCTCTGCCCTCTCCGAGGCTGACGCCGCGTCGGCATTGGCCAACTGCCGTCACGTGGGACAGCGCGCCGCGTTCCTTTGTTTACAGTCGCTCGCGAGTGCCATCTTTGCTCTCGAAGTGCGGGCTCGCTGGTTCTCAGCACACGTGTTCTACTTTCCATACCGCGTGCGTTGTGCTCTGTGATACCTTGCACACAAGACCGACGTCGCGGTTGGTTGCCATGGGCTTCTGCTGCGCTTTCGGGTGCCGAAATAAATAAAGCGAAGGCAAAAACCGTCCGGGAAGCGCAACGAGTTGCGAAGGAAGGCTTGGTTACACCGAATCGGAAGATAGAACTTTCGGCCGACGCTTTCGACGCAACTGTGCGAGGTAAGATATCCTCCCACTATAAGTACTCGTCGAGGTTCGCGCAAATAGCTGCGTGCTATAACGCCGTAGACAGGTGTCAGTTAATTGTGCAGTACGTCGCTATTCCTCACACGTTTTATTGCTGCTTCTGCGGGGTCTGTACTCAGTGTTTTTTTTTTTTCAAGAATATATGGTTAGGTTTTCTGCTTGACGTGATGCGCCTACTGGTTTGAGTTTGCGGTATTGGTTTGTGCGCCTAGCATGGCACGCCGACTACGGAGGCACGCCGACTGACGATCGAAAATGTGATTGCGAAACTTCAGAGATTCGGCGCAGTTCTTTTGAAGAAAGAAAGCTGCAGTGTGAAAACTCACATTAGGAGTGGTACTCTCTGTTTGTTTTTGTTGCGTGCTCGGTTGTTTTTGTTTTTGTTTCCTGGAGCAAAGAGCTTTCTCTGGCTCTTGTACGTCGACAGATCCGCCGGTGGACTTGCGATAGAAGGTAGGTAGGCAAAGCGTGCGTGCCCAACCGAGTCGCAGGGTGCGTTCATCGTTTAGGAACCTCACGTACACGTGTTATTTAGCGCGAAGGTTTACGTGCCATTTCGTGTGGAGGTTTAGATCCGCGAGTGGCTTTCCGCCGCGGTGGAGCAGAGGTTATGGTGCTCGGCTGCTGACCCGAAGCTCGCGACCGACCGCGGCGGCCACATTTCGATGGATGCGAATAGCTTGGGGCCAGTGTGCCGTGAGATGTCAATGCTCGTTAAAGGACATCAGATGGTCAAAATTTCCCGAGCCCTCCACTACGGCGTCTCTCATAATGATATCGTGGTATTGGGACGTAAAACCCTAGATGTTATTATTATCCGCGAGTGGAGCTCTCGCGAAGGAAACGTTTACGGTGGCAGCTGGCTAGTTTATTCTTTCGCTTGCTCGTTCATTGAGCAGCGAGTACAGTTCGTATGTCAAGTACGTCTACGAGGCGCACTTGCGCACTATGGTTGGTGCGTGTAATCTCTTAACGAATCAACCAACGCTGTCTTGACAGGAAATGGTGTACGCCTTCTGGCGCATTCTTCTTTCAATGAAACTCCGAGCTGCTGCTCGAACTGACAGTCATTTTCTAAATAAATATTAGTCGCCACTCTTTAACTAGCATAATACCGCCAACACCCATTGCCATGTGTTTCTTGCACTCTAAAAACTGTCCGTGCCCTTTGTGGAGTCTTCTTGCCCCTCACCAACAACCGTCGTCTGGCTAGTTTGCGCTTCCTTTCTTGAAAACTCGGCGCTCGCCGCTTTCCTATCAAGGTGCTGTTTAATAACACGCACGCCATTCGTGCCTGGAAGTACGGTGCCCCCGGCAATAATGCAAGGAAAGACACGCGAGATTGATGGTTATTGTTTCGGGACAGGAATACGCCTCTTAGCACGCAGAGATTTGGCGAAAAAGAAAAAAAAAACAAGCGAGCAAAATGCTGGATATCGTTTTGTGGGAAAGAGATGCCTCAAATACGCCCCCTTTTATACTGCAGTGTACAGTGCTACATAATACAGGCACGTATAGCGGCGTTAACTATATTTACCCAACCGATACTTCGGAACGGCTACCTCTAGTGCGTACTGGCAGCCTCAGTGCGTCATTGGTATGCACGACGAATTCGCCTCGCGAGGATGACGTATACAATGTATAAGTTTCGGAAGGCTTCATGTATAGCGGGACATTAACGTTCAACATTACGCATGTCCTTTACAAACGCGTCCTAACATCTCCTAAACACAATATAATTAAAAAAAAAAGGATACCAAGAGCTAGACGGCTAGTGCGAATGCTTAAAGCGCACTGCCAGTCAAGCGCGCGCTCTCTTTGCGAAGCGTCGTCTGCTACGCGGGAGCAAGGTAGGTGGCGCCATGCTCGAAAAGAGAGTGCGAAGGAGAGGAGAACGAGGAGGAACGCGAGCGGAGGAGGAAAGTGTCGCTACTTTACGAAGTTTCAGGGGCTTTGCACCATCGCCCTGCCGCTTTTTTTTTTTTTTCTTCCCAGACATGGCGGCGTCCTGCATTTCGTGTGTGCGTCGTAGTGTCGAGTTTTGTTCATGCTGTCGACCTTTACTGCGTTACCTCGCATTGTGTGTTGTGTGTTGCGGTTACTGACGTAAGCGCAAGTTCTTCACTGAGTATGATGCGCGGCAGCGTGCAAATAGTCACCAGATGCCGGCCGTGCGACTCCGTTCTCTGCGACTCCTTTGTTCGGTGTGATCGAGGGACGTGATTCATGCTTTGGAGACCCTCTTTAGACCGTGCCCTCATCAAATGTTTCCACACATCAGTGAGTAGCAGCACCGCAATCCTTACTCGACGACACGCTCTGTGGGCCTGGAAAATGCCTTGACGTTCGAACACTTCGGTAGGTATACCGGCGGACAGCCGGACGCGGGTAGCTTCGCCGTTCCTTGCTCTGCACGTCGCTTGAAAACCGGCGGTCATCCTGCAGCGTACGCTGCCAGCGTGCTTTCTTGCCAGAGGTAAGTGATTTTGAATGTTACGCTTCGTACGTTGTCAGTCGTTCTTATTGTAGTATGCGTTGTTCCTGAAGGAAATCGCACAACTTGATGGTACAGACGGAATCAGACTTGTCTAGAGCAGTCGAGCGGCCGGCTGCGGACTGCACAAGCGCCGCGTACCGGCAGTCGCTGGGTTCGAGATATGTTGGATACAGGCGCCAAAAGCCCGCATGCGGCATCGGTGCTCGGAACCATTTCTGTTATCGGCCTGTCGATTTTTAACGAGCGAAGGTGGACGGAAACGGCGCTTATTCTTTGCCTGCTTCGGTGTGTGTAGCCGCCGCCGCAGCTGATAAATGAAACACCCTTCCCCTCATGAATTCCTGTCTGATTGAAGTCGAACGATTGGTAGCGTTCAAGTCATTTCTTTTTTTTTTTCTTGCTTTCTAGCATACCAAAAGAGCACAGCAACTGGACGTCGCTTAACGCAACATATAGACCAAAATATGAAACGCTAATAGGCGTTGACGTCACCGCTCACCGCAACGCCAATAAATCATTGCCATTTTTATGTTCAATCACGCGCGGTTGTCAAAGCTAGCGCAGGCATTCCGGTGCGCATCCACGCTTATCACGAACAGCGGTGGTTCCACAAGCGACAGCACGCAAAAAAAAAGGAATAGAAAGTAACCCAGATAACTGACTATCTCTTATGTCACAAGTTACAGGCTGACATCATCGCATTTAGGCCGCAAGTATACATGCCACATGCGGGCTTTTGGCGCTTGTATCCAACATATCTCGAACCCAGCGACTGCCGGTACGTGGCGCTTGTGCAGTCCGCAGCCGGCCGCTCGACTGCTCTAGACACGTCTGATTCCGTCTGTACGACATATCGTTGTTGTGTGCATGGTGCCCGCGCACGACGTTTGTCCAAGAGCGTAATCAGTAGTTATATAAAGTTTTGGTAATTAGCTCGTGCGCACGCGCTGCTCTATGTTAATATTTGCTGAAAGGAGACATTTTTCTCAGACACACCATCGTCATGTGTTTTATGCGTGCAGTTTACACTTGTCAACTTACTTGGGGTAAAGCAATGAAATCAAAGCTTGATTTATTTTTTTCTTTTGAACGAGCTCTAAAGGAACGACATCCAGCCACCGTCTTGTGCTATGAGCCGTGAATCAGTACAGTGGGAGAAATAAAGTGTATGTAGAGATATTTTCTTTAGGCGTGCATTTTGTGCGTCCTTAAGTAACGTGACCGCCAAAAGCGTTTAGGTTAGCACTCTTGGACATTGTTTGTCGTCTTTTAAGCAATAGCTAAGGTGGATTTACTGAAAATGCAATTGCTGCAGCATGACACTATTTCGTTTTGTCAGTTTCACCCATTTTTATCCTTTATGCGTGTTGACCTAATTGGGCAAAGCGTACTCTCATCTGAATTTGCTATTGCTTTCGGCACTGTATGTGCGTTCGTGCATTGCAGTTACGTGTGACAGTGGTATTACGTGCGAAATTCGTGAACACGGGGTGCCAGCAACACATCTCTTCAAGCTCCCAGCTTACCCTCAACTTCTGCTTTTATTGGATTGGTATTACTTGTTTCCTAACTTCCGCAGCTGTATAGCTTGTTTTAAGCACTCATTACTGTGTTTATGTGCTAGTGCGTTTATGTAAAACCATTCATACGCTATTCGCGCTCTACTGCTGGAGCGATAGGTGGACTGCAGTTTTCCATGACTCCGGCAAGTATCATAAAGCACCACTTAAACAGCGCTGTAATCATACCCACGAGCTCGAGCTCAGGCTCTGTTACGGTACCATAAATTTTAATTTGCTAAATTATGCTAAATTGCATAAAGTATGCTATAAATGTGGTTGCACATTGTGTATGTTGCTAAGGACGGAAACAAGCCACCCTGCATCTAAGGTACATTATATGGCACTCACATGGCGTGTTTCGTTGAACCTGCAACGTGGCATAGACCAGGAATGGAGCGCAGTGTCATCCAATTCTTCCCTCACCTATGCTGCGCTAAACGTTCAGCTGAATATGATAACGTACCAACTAGCCCAACTTCCCCTGCTAATCCATTGATATGGCACAGTGAAACACTGGCATGCGGAGCTTTGTTGGATGTAAAAAGACATGCAGACCACAGAAATTCTCTGCAACACTGGCATGCGGAGCTTTGTTGGCTGTAAAAAAAACATGTAGACCACAGAAATTCTTCAAAAACTCGGCAATTTTCGTCAAGCACAAAGTGTATTTCTCATAAATTATGTTGAAGGCAGCAAAGCACATGCTGTCGACATTCATTCTGTAGAATCCATGGGAAGGTGTATTGAGCAATAATCACATGAACGATGAGGCTTTGAAAATTTCAGATAACATATATTCACATTTTCTTAGATGGGTAATTGTCGAATGCCCATTATAGCATGTGGCTGACAAGGATGTGTGTTATTAGTGAAATGTATTGACCTCCCTCATGTTATTTTCTGTCTAACACATAAGCTAATCAGTGCATAATGTGTTAGTTCCATGATGAACGAAGTTAAAAATGTCCCTGTATTTGTCAGTCCCATCTATTATTCGGTGTATGGTTTGCGTGAGACCATGCCTGCTTGGCATAACCTCTGAGTTGACTGGTAACAGCCTTATTACACAGCTTTCTCTCAAAGCCTGTCCTACCAGCCAAATTCTCGGCAATGCTTTAACAAAGAAATTGTTGCAGCTGCCTCCCCTGCTGGCGATGACCATATGCAGCCAATGCTGATGTGAACCTGAGTGATGAACAAATGCAGGTAGGCCACAGCTCTGTTGTAAACAATTTTGACATTATTGTTGTCACAGACCAAACTTGCGATTTATGTGTGACTACTCACATGTGGTGAGGTTCAATAAGTTTCATCTGCTACACACAAACATAGGAACATGTAGGAGTGCTAATGTGGAGTAGGAATCTTCGATAATACATAGGACATATGTGCCACACATCAACATCAAAGTTAAAATGCATTTAGATCTGAAGCTGCTCAATACTAAAGTGTGTCGTTCCAGTTCTAGGTCTAGTTTAATCTATAACAACAACCTATAACAGGCACCAAAACAGCCGAATTTGTCAAGTCTAGAAACCAGTCACAGTGTTGTGTTGCTGTTCCGTGCATCCCTGTGTATCTATTATTATTCCTGTTTCCATTTGCATGTTTAGTAATGGCACCGCCGACAATTCCTGCATTGATTCAAGGAAATAGGGCCACATTCAGGAAATTTGGCTTTCATGTATACACCCTTGTACAGCAGAGAGATTTGTGTTATTGCTACAGTGTCATAATGAAGATAGCACAGAATACCACACACAAATACACACCATGCAGGGGCCTCGCCAGAAAATTTTTTAATGGTAGCGGTCTTGCTATACATCATGTATTTTTGTGCTGTGTTTGTATGTGTGTGTGTGTGTGTTTATATGAACATGCAGCATTTTAAATTTTTGAGGGAGCTTGAAATCCCTCCTCCAGTTATGACAATCATGACATGACTTGTGATATTTTGTGCAATATTTCATTCTTTTTTGCTGTTTTCATTTCATCATGTGTGAACGTTCTTGGAGCACCATTTTGAAGCTTTCCTACATATTCAAAGTTAGATGGTGTTCTCACGGCGCTCTCATTTTTATAATGCTACAGCACTTTTGGGCAATACAAGAAGCACAATTACACACTCTATCGACCCTTGTAGCATTTTTCTTCTCATTGTGAACCAAGTAGGCTTGCAGTCAATCCTTGCTTTTGTTGTTGCATTGAACGTTACACGTGGCTCTGAACATTCTTTCCTAGAGTTGAATGTTCGTGGTACTTTGGCGACACCTAATGCCAGCGCAGAGATACCCGTGGCATAAATGCATTTGCTGCAGATAGGCACACAAAAGCAATGCTTCCTGAGGCGTACAATGCCTATCCTTACTTTGTACACACATCGTCAAAGCCATATGATTTTGGTCACGAATGCCAAGTGGAACACGACAAAGAGATTCCTCTCATTGCAGGCAGCCTGGTACCATTGAGTGGCACCATGGTGAATCTGTACCATAATATCAACTTCTTTAGCGCCGAAATTGGATCAAGGATGGAGATACCCTGCTAGGATCTATACCAGCCAGGCTAAACTTTTTTTAATGCATTGAGTGACACGTGCCAAGGGATGCGGATTTGTTGAGTTTGACATCCCAGAAATTAACAGTAGCACATCTGTTCTTATAAAATGGTATTTTAGGTGGCCTCGAACCGAGCATTGGTGAGAAAACACATTCCACAAATACACACCAGCAATGCACAGCAGGGTGATTCCACGAGAGATCAAACATGCCTGTCCGGTCGAATATGTTTGTTTTGCCTGGGTTTTTATGTTTTATGTGGGCACACTCAAAATGCACTGAACCGAAAATTTTATTTCCAAGAAACGCTCCCGGCATGGCAAAAAAATATTTGGAGGTGGCGGTGCGGGCCTCCTGTCTTTGCTCACTGCAATGTTTTCGGATTTCACGGCAGAATTTAACGCGAACTGTAAATGACGTGTCCAAATTTTTTTTCCTGGTTTTAAAACGCAATATTGTGAATTACATCCGAGCTTTTTTTATGCCGTTCTCAAAAGGAAGATGTGAAAAAACGGCAAACACGGTAGAAATAAAAAAGTGTTCTAAGCTTGTAATAGGAAAGGCGCCTTGACGCCTTTCCTTTTTCAAACGGAAACTTCAAAACAGTGTCAAATATAGAAAAGAACCTTTGCAACATTTGTACGGAAGGTCATTTTCCTACGGGCAACGCAAAAAAAGAAAAAAAATAGTTAAAGAAGAGAGTTTTTTTTCAAAAAGTTCATTTTCAAAAAATAAAATTAAAAAATCCGGTCTCAACTTTAACGACAATTTTTAGTGAAGAGTGCTTATGTCAGTGAACACACGGTTTTAATATCATATGTCCCCGTTTGCTTTGTTCACGAGATATAACGGGCCAAAGTGACCCTTGCTGTGTGTGCTCACTTTAGTGCGACTGATGGTTATCAGCTGGCATTGCGCGTAAATCTCAGTTTTAGTTATTCTCATGCAGCAAAACCTTGCTCTGTTGGCTGTTCGTCAAGAAAAATATGTTTTCAGATTTTATTTGTGCCTAGCGTATGCGAAAGTGGGCTGCTGCCACCCTCTAAAAGGCGAATAGGACTCTTTGTGGAAGAATTTGGAGTCAATAACTATCATCAGTTTTTAAGTAGTGTTAAAACAATGCAAGAATTCAAGCTTTATGAGAATGCACATTCAGGCACTGCAGGAATGACCATTGTTTTAAGATATGGTGTCATTTTTATAGGCTAAGCGATGAGTCATTTACATATTGCCTTGTGCCAAATGGTGCATCACTACAATTTTCCTTCTTTGGTTCTTGTATTTTATAGAAATCTGCTAAAAGGAGACGGCAAGCAAACTTGTTACAATGAGCAACAGCTGTAACATTCTCATACACTCTTTTTATGAAACTCGCTCTGTTATTGAAATGTTGCATGAATCGAATAGCTACTCAGCCATACATGATGAATGCACATTAGCTTGTGTGCTTATTAGTGTCCGGTTTCTTCAAAATCTAAAAACAAAAAAAAACAAATATGTATATTCTATAGAAAAGGCCGTCAATAGGCGCGTCACATATCCTTCATTTTGCCCATCAAAACAACATATCTTTTGCGACTCACTTCTGCGGAATCTGTGTGGAGGAAGCGTAATAATGAAATACAGTTTTCTCGTTCAAAACAAGCTATGTTTGTCTAGGTAATTGTGCCTTACATTTTATTTTGCTGATATTTGTTAACCACATTTGCATGATTGCAATGCACAACTCAATCAGTAGTGTGCTTGACTGGGACTGCACTGGTTGGTGCAATATAAAAGGCAATGAAACAGCATTAGACAAGAAGATGTGAAGATGACACACACGCCACTAGGAAACAAGGCAGTCAGAGCCAATGTGAACACTTTTCTAGGTCTTTGGCCTAAAATGAAGTATATGCAATAGCAACCTCCTATCTACTAATACATATAAGCCAACGCAAAGCAAACTGGTGGCGTGGCCGACGTATCATTTTATTTTTGATTCAACAAACCTGGAAATACATAATTTTGCGCTTCTCTGTTGACTATGTCATTGCAATGTCTTAAGCAGCTATCTTGGCAATGGGGTTTAATAAAACTGTTCACCGTGTATTTAGCTGACAGAGAGCGATAGCTTGAGCCATTTTCACAGCTGATTGGGGAAGTCATGTATGTACTGTTGATCATCATTCAAAGCCGCATAACCTTTCCATGTCATCGACGTTTGTAAATATTAATAGTCTCAGAGTGCCAGATGAAGTGCATTTATAAAGTTTATTGCCCAGGTATTGTTATAAAAGTTGCACGCAGATAACCTAATAGGTAACTGCCAAAATGCATTCTCACACACTGACGATGCATCTTATCAAATTTACTTATGTTTGTAGCTTGTGGATGCTTCGAGAATTATTTGTTGGAAACTTTTTAAAATATGTGAATAGCAGCTTATACGAGCTCGTGCTTTTTAACCTATATGCATTTTTATAGTAAAGACATGTATTTGTATTGTTTTGTTTAATATTTTGTATTGCGTTTTTGCTCTAGATCTGCAAAGGAGCTGTCCTGAAGCACCATGCTTACTCAAGTCATGCAGCGAGTCAGGTAAATGTTATGTTTCACATCCTGCAGCTGTGTTCGTGGTTTCCCCGCACATTGTTATTTTTTTTAATTTCAAAGACATTTTCTGCACCAAAGACTGAATAAAAATTAGGGCACCTTCTGTGTTGCAGGGCAGTGAAGCCAATCTTCCGCATACTTTCAAAAAATATTTTTCTTTTATCTTGCGAATAAAGTGTCTTTAAATAGTTTTTTAGTTGTTTCGGGACACGTGAAATCAAATGGGCAAATAAAAAAATGGTATTTTTATAGTTTTTTAACAAAAAACTCGGTAGGGAAAGAGTGGTTGCTTGCATATTTTAGTCAAAAATGGCTGGCATAAGAAAAAGCGATATGGTGTCTCAAAGCACACAGCGAGGACATCCGTTGACGTACTTTGTAGCTAATTGGGTTTGCACACCAGCCTTGACAATGAACTATGTACTAGAACGTTACGGACATGTGGACTGATACATGCTGCCTTTTATTTCACTTGATATGGTTTAAGCCTTTGGTCAAAGTTATTGCAACTGATTTCATTGATGTTATTGCTCCAAATTTAGCAAAAGCAGTTTATTTGTTTTTATTCAATTCTGTTCTAGCATGCCTGGAAAAGTACTTCAAAGCACACCCAATCTGGCTGACTGCACTACCTCAAGAAAACTGCCTTTTTACCATCTGCAAGTTCCTAAGAAGCTACTTTATGAAGCAAGCCAGCAGGGCGTACGTGTTAGACATGGCAGCACGGAGAACAAATAAACATGAGTATTTGGTGCAAGATGCATTCATTGATTCCGTGCTGCTTCAACATGTGGCTGTCTGCTTGGCCACGTGCAGACACAGCAAGTAAACTCGTTAACCTCGATAGTAAAGGTTGTCTATAATCACGTTAAGAAGCACAATGCCTTATTTTTGTAAATAATTGCATAGCTCGACTTTGACTCAGGTGTCCAACACCCATCGTTATCTACCCATTATCTGCCCATCACCCAGCATACACCCAGCATGTCCATCACCCGTCGTCCACCCATCATCTGTATCCACCCATCATCTGTCCACCATCTGTCCATCACCCAGTATCCACCCACCATCCGTCCATCACCCGCCATCTGTCCACCATCCGTCCATCACCCACCATCTGTCCACCATGCGTCGATCATTACCCAGTACCATAATCCACCAAGATGGTGGGTAGTGGGTCCCATCATGCCCACCATTGGGCAAATTTTCAATAGGGTATTCTCTGCGCTGGCAAGGCTTCTGGGAACACGGATCCAGTACACCACGGCTTACCACCCAGCGAGCAATGGAATGGTGGAGCGGCTACACCGTCAACTGAAGGCATCTTTAACGGCCAAATTGGATAGAGAACACTAGGTAGAGAAGCTCCCTCTCGTTCTTCTGGGCCTGCGTACCGCGATAAAAGAAGACCTCGGATTCAGTGCAGCAGAAATGGTGTACGGCTGTACAATCTGACTACCGGGAGAAATCTTTGGTGAGAAACCAAGCACTACGCCGACACCTTCAGAACATATGGAAAGGCTGCATTGCTGGTTGGAGCACCTGCAACCCAACGCGCCACGCGTCAGCCGTAACCAAAGACTGTTTTCGTTCCAAGACATGAATGCGGCAATCCATGTGTTCGTGCGACGGGACACAGTGAAAGCGCCATTGACTCCTGCGTACGACGGGCCCTTCCATGTGCTGTCGCGGTCACACAAGCCTGTGACCATTCGTGTTCGCGACAGAAAGGACGTCGTACCTCTCGACCGCGTGAAACCGGCTCACGTCATGGACTAACTCGCACATTTGCTCGTTTTTTTCCCTGGCTCCACGGTCTATAGGGGGGGGGGGGCTGTTATAGTGGGCGTTGATGCCGGTGATCACGATAATTTTATTTGCGTGCGCATACCAATTTATATGCAGAGGCGCACGGCGCGTACGCGGCCAACATGCCTCACGTTATCTCAAGCGTGCCGCGGGAGATACGCAGCCACGCCTCTTTGTGTCGTGGCTTTCGAAGCCTGTTTTTCTTGGAAAATAAACTAGTTCTTGTCCCAAATTTCAAGGAGTGTGGGTGTCTTCTTTTCGCGCCTCCGTGGGGCGAGTACGCTACAATATCAATCAAGTATAATTTTGTATAGCTGCAGCAGTCATATTCATAAGGGAAGCCATGTGAAGGAAATGACGTACTGGTGGTTAAGGTGACGACATGATTCTTATTTCTGCAACCCATAACAGACGTCACGCAGCGCTCATTCTTGAAAAAGTTATGTGAACGTTTAGTAAATGTATTTTTATTACCTTTGAGTATCATATATTACCTTCGCGACCTTTCCTTACTAGCCAACAGCTGCTAAAACTCGTAAATGCTGCCAGTGTTATCGAGGGAGTCCTTCTTAGTGATATCACATAGCTAGCTACTACTTCACTTCTAATTCGGGTACTTCTTAGATGGTTGTACCTGATCGATAACGCCAGAGTTAATTGTGCGGTCAGAACACTATTTTTTATTGCCATAGAGCGCGAGTAGTACGGATATCAGAATTTCGTGAAGTATTGCAAAAGTTTAGTTGCAAATGAATCGTAAGTGAATTGTAATTCGACATTTGAACGATCTCGGTTACAACCTAAGAAAATAATGTCAGCTGCCCCCGTTGTCAGAGATCTTTATGGTCTCTAGACGCCCATTGCGAGGAATGCGGCTGCGCACCCTTCTTTAGCAACACCATTATACTGTCACACGATAAGCAACAGATAGCGAGAGAAGTCATCGAGACATTCTACATTCGATGGAAAGCCGATAAGTGTGTCAGCCTGCCGTCTATTTCACTTAGTGACGCAGAATTTGTGTACTTATGCAGTTCTTGCAAAATATGACAGCAGGGTTTTTCTGTATTTTCTTGCCTTGGGGCGTTTTGTTATGATGTACATCACCTATATATGTGCTTGTTTTAACTCAATAAAATTCACTTGCAAGTCAGCGCCTGTCCTCTGCTCGTATTTCTTCGTCCTCGTCCCGCGTGCGCTGCTTCAACCAAAGATGAAAAAAGAGTGGCTCGATCGTATGGTAATAGTATAAGTTTTCACTTTGCGTTTCAGATCAGTTACAGTTCTTAAAATGTCGTGCTGCGAATGACGCAAACGTTATATTCAAGTAGGAGTGGTTGAGCGCGGCAGTAACCAATACTATTATTTCACACGTTCAGATGGTATGGTGGATGATGTTGAGACTTTGGTATATGCCAACAACAACTACTCGTGCGGAGTGTTTCAAGTTTGGCTTCCTATGGCTGGTATGTATAAGCGCACACAATTTTTTAGCTGCGCGCTCCGTTGTAATTAAAAAAAGAAGCTTCATGATATACTCTCCTAAAAAACGGTCATTTACATATCCGCAACTGCGAGAAAAAAGCTCGCACACAATATTTAACATATTTACCAGATTGCATAGAAGAGAGTTCTGCTTAAGATACATGCGGATGTTTGTTTGCTAAGTAACTTTAAATTACATCGAGGTGCGACATCACGAACTTCATAAGGTTGGAGCTTTGCTAATAATGCTATGTAGGTAATTTTGGGAAAAACCTCCTACATTTCGAAACAAAACATCCCCACAATTCATTTTTTTCGCTTCGATGTTTTCAAGATTCAATTTTGTTAAGCAGTAGAGCGCTTTCTGCTGTGAAACCCGATCTAAAAACATATTGCGATTGTGTTATTACGAAATGCTTCGTAAACACTTATGACAGCTGCGCACTGGTGGTGCCAAGCCTGAAGAAAAAGCTCAGCTGCGTGGCCTTCCTTGTGGCTCTTTATTTTTCCTTTCTTTCTTCTCTTTTCTTATCTTTCTTTATGTTTCTTTATCTCTTTTTGAACCTGTTTCTGTTTCTTTCATTCTCTGTACCTACTTCTTACCCTTTCTCGCTCTTTCTATCTTTGTTTCTCTCTATCCCCTTTCTCCTTCTCTCTCTGCTTCCTTCTCTCTCTTTCCAAGTTTCTCGTTAGTTCTATCCTTCTTTATCTTCTTGTCTTGTTCCCTGTTCTTTCTGTATATTTTTCGTGTCTGTTTCTTGCCAAATCTTTCTCTCTCATTCTATGTCTTTCTCTGTCTTTTTATCTTTATATGTCTTTATTCTCTTTATTTCTCTCAATTTTCTCTATTCCTTTCTATCTATTTCCTCTTCTCTTTCTATTTATCGCTTGATCTTTCCTTCTACCTGTTTCTCTCTCTCTCTCTCTGTTTCTTTATCTATCTTTTTTTTGTGGCTCTCTCTCTTTAGGTTTTGTCTTTCTATGTTTTTGTGTGTTTATTCACTTAATTTCTCTCTCTTTCTCTTCATTTCTATCGCTTTCTTTGTTGCTATATTCTATCTCTTTCTTGCTATCTTTTTTTTTCACCTGTTCGTTTTCGTCTGACAGTCGCACCTGCTGAAAATGGTAGTGAGGTTTGCCCATATAATGAGGTGCATACCCACTTGAGGAGTTTTGCACGACGGAGCACAAGTTGCCGATAGCTTAAACAGCTTCACTGTTAAAAATTTGGACGCTCTGACACCAACAATTTTTTGAAGTCCTTTGGACTTCAAAGGCTTTCAATTACCGAGGATATGTTGTCTCCACTTTTGTATGTTACCATCACCCTATCACTTATCATTATTCGTATTATAAAAAACACACACATATATATATATATATATATATATATATATATATATATATATATATATATATATATATATATATATATATATATATTGTAGCGAAGCGTTGGAAGCCTGTAATGGGTCGCCCTCTCGAGCGCTTACTAGTGGGTCGTCCTCTTCCGCTCTTCTCGGACAGCACGCTCCTCGCGCTCAGAGTCGGCACCCCGCCTTGACTGTCGCAGTCGTTTATCGTCGCCGAGTGCCCGCTAATAAACGTCTTTATAATTTGGTGGAGGGTGCTGGGCTTTCACAACAACTTCGGCCCTCATTCGATGCCCCTGGCTCTTCGATCCCGTACCCTACCGCCTACGATGCCTCAAGATGCCTCCCAGCAAACGGCCCCGCCTACACCGACCTCATGCCCAGGTGTGCCTCGTATCCGCGACCCTCCGGTCTTCACTGGCGCAGATGGCACCGACGTGGAGGACTGGCTCGCGATTTACGAGCGCGTGAGTGTCCCCAATAAATGGGACGAGGCAGGAAAACTGACTAACCTGGTTTTCTACGTCGCGGGTGTGGCGGGCTTGTGGTGCAACAACCACGCATCAGATTTTACAACGTGGTCCGACTTCAAGACCGCCATTATCAATGTGTTTGGCCGCCCTGCCGTTCGTAAGCTGCAGGCCGAACAGCGCTTACGTGAACGCGCTCAGCAGGCCGGTGAATCGTTCACCAGTTACATTGTGGACGTCCTCGATTTCTGTAAGAAAGCCGACACCACCATGTCCGAATCTGACAAGATCCGGCACATCATGAAAGGCATCGACGACGACGCCTTCACCATGCTGCTCGCCAAGAACCCCAGCACAGTGGCTGAGGTCATAACGCTCTGCCAAAGCTATGAGGAGCTGCGCCGGCAGCGATCGATGACCCGTCGCTCTCCATCACGCGACGCCGAGCTCGCTGGCTTGTCGACCATATCCGACCACTCCGCGTTGCTCGCAGAGATGAAGACATGCGTGCGCGAGGAAATCGCGCGCCAATTCTCTCTGCTGGACTTTGCTCGCCCGCAGTACGTTCAACAGCCGTCGACCACACTTCTGCCTCCGCTCCGTCGAGCAATTGAGCAAGAAATCGCAGAGGTCATGCCCGAGTACCACCAGCACCATACGGCTCCTGCACCCTTGAGTTACGCCCAAGTGGTCGCAAGAACGCCCCCAGCAATCCCTACGGCTGCCCCACACATTTACGCCGAAGCCTCCGCTCGACCTCATTCTTTCAAGCTGATGTACCGGTAACCTGCGCCGACGTCACGCACAGGCCACGACTGCAGCCCACCGTCCAGTCCTATCAGTTGCCGCCCCGTCAATCCCGTCCTGCACCATGGGCGGGCCCTGCCCCAGCGAACCGATGGCGCACACCTGACAACCGCCCCATATGCTTCGCATGCGGCTACGCCGGCCACGTGGCGCGCTATTGCAATCGCGTGCAGCCGCCTAGAGTCGCGTCGCCTGCCACCAGCCCGGCCAACCGCCCATATTACGACCCACCTACGCCTCTGTCGCCGACGTCTCGCCCCGCTCCATCTACCCGCCGTTCACCGTCACCACGACGCCGCTCGCTGTCACCGATGCGGCCACGTCTGGTCCCACGAGACCAGGGAAACTAGTCGTCGCAGTCCACGAGGCAAGGGCTGCGATGCTGTCGAACTGCGAAAGCCCTCAGCGAAGCCCATCGAACGTGATAGACATGTTTGTGGACGGTGTTCGTGCATCTGCCCTTATCGACACTGGAGCCGCCGTATCCGTTATGGACGCAAAGCTTAACCGAATACTGCGAAAAGTGACGACGCCACTTTCCGGGCTCTCCCTCCGTACAGCCAGCGCCCAAAGCATTCACCCTACAGCGGTATGCACAGCCCGCGTCATGATTAAGGACGCTATGTACGCCGTCGAATTGATCATAATTCCAGCATGCTCTCACGACGTCATCCTCGGATGGAATTTTCTCTCCCGCCACGACGCCGTAATTCATTGCGCACCCACCGAAATAGAGCTCTCACCATTCTCTAATTTGACGCCGGCAGACAGTCCATCGGCTGCGAGCAAGGTACTCGTCAAAGACGACATAAAAGTACCTGCAAACTCGTCAACGGCGGTGGCAGTCTACTGCGCCAGCTTATCCGACACCGTTGCACTCCTCTCGCCATATGACCGTGTTTGCACGAGGAAAGGCTTGCTGGTGCCTTTCGCGACCGTTCAAGTCACCCAGGGCAGCACCTCTATTTTTGTAATCAATCCCTCCCCCTACAGTGTTACGTTGGTGCGAGGGGAATGTCTGGGCAGCGTAGAACCCCTCGAAGACGCACAAGTTATGGACGAGCCCGATGATTCGCACGGCCGAAGTTCGAGTACGCTCAGTGCTGTTTCGACGTCTGGTTCATCACACGCTGACGTATTTGGTTCCTCCATAGCTGACAACCTTACGCAGGTCCAGCGTTCCCAGCTTTTGGACCTGTTGGAAGAATTTCGCCCTTCTTTCGATGTCGCTCAAACTTCTCTCGGCCGCACATCGGCCGTTACGCATGGCATCGACACTGGTGACCACCTGCCACTGCGGCAACGTCCATATCGCGTATCTCCCGCCGAACGCCGTGTAATCACCGAGCAAGTCGACGACATGCTTCGACGTGATGTCATTCGACCCTCTAACAGCCCCTGGGCGTCTCCTGTCGTTCTTGTTGCGAAGAAGGACGGTTCTGTGCGGTTCTGTGTGGACTACAGACGACTCAACAAGATCACTCGTAAGGACGTGTATCCACTGCCGCGAATAGACGACGCGATTGACAGCCTGCAAGGCGCCGAATTCTTTTCATCTCTCGATTTGCGCTCAGGGTACTGGCAAGTACCTATGGCTGATGACGCTCGACCGAAGACCGCCTTTGTCACGCCCGACGGCCTGTACGAATTTAACGTCATGCCGTTTGGGCTGTGGAATGCGCCCGCCACCTTTGAGCGCATGATGGATACCGTTCTGCGCAACCTGAAATGGCACACGTGCTTGTGCTACCTCGACGACGTCGTCGTGTTTGCTCCGGACTTCTCCACGCATCTTAAACGCCTACGGCATGTTTTGACGCGTTTGAGCGACGCCGGTCTGCAACTGAATCTAAAGTTAGCAACAGCTTGTGGGTTTGGGCGAGTCGGTTCATGATGCGAAAACTAGAAGCAGCGCGAAAAAAACGACGACAAAAATAGGAACACACACAACAGGACTAGCGCTGTACTGCCAACTGAATGTTTATTAAAAAATCGCCACTTATAGCTATGCCACCAAAAACGCCTTGTCACACAAAAAACGCCACAAAAAATCAATCGATTGCAGACATGCGTATTGCTATACTAGCAGGTGTTTATCGAGGAATGATCTCTCATGAGTAGTTAAACTAAGTGATGCCGCGCTGACACACTTATCACCAGCATTATTGATAAAGTAGGCTTCCACAATTTCTCTTTCTTTTTTGGATTTTCCGAACGTCAAAAAACTAGTTTGCCCGAACATGGGTGTGCATGCGCATTTTTTACAGTGCGAGGCTAGATGGCTGCCATAGCCATTTTTGACATTGTTCTTATGTTGTCTGGCCCTATCATTAAAGCATTGCCCAGTTTGATGTTGTTTATGAGATACCATTAAGTTGTGGGAGAGTGTACATCGGACAAACTGGGCAATGCTTTAATGATAGGGCCAGACAACATAAGAACAATGTCAAAAATGGCTATGGCAGCCATCTAGCCTCGCACTGTAAAAAATGCGCATGCACACCCATGTTCGGGCAAACTAGTTTTTTGACGTTCGGAAAATCCAAAAAAGAAAGAGAAATTGTGGAAGCCTATTTTATCAATAATGCTGGTGATAAGTGTGTCAGCGCGGCATCACTTAGTTTAACTACTCATGAGAGATCATTTCTCGATAAACACCTGCTAGTATAGCAATACGCATGTCTGCAATCGATTGATTTTTTGTGGCGTTTTTTGTGTGACAAGGCGTTTTTGGTGGCATAGCTATAAGTGGCGATTTTTTAATAAACATTCAGTTGGCAGTACAGCGCTAGTCCTGTTGTGTGTGTTCCTATTTTTGTCGTTTTTTTTCGCGCTGCTTCTAGTTTTTGAATCTAAAGAAGTGCCGATTTGCAGCACGGCAGCTGACAATCCTCGGCTACGTCGTGTCCAAGGACGGAATTCTTCCTGATCCCGCCAAGCTTCGGGCCGTGACCGAGTTCCCCAAACCTACGTCCGTCAAAGAACTGCGCAGTTTCGTAGGACTGTGTTCCTACTTTCGGCGCTTCATTCGAAATTTCGCGACTATCATATCGCCACTGACGAAGCTTCTCGGAAGTAACGGGCCCCTCCATTCGTGGTAGTCGGAGTGCGACGACGCTTTCGCAAAGCTCCGTCGTTTGTTGACGTCGCCTCCCATACTACGCCACTACGACCCTGCGGCCCCTACAGAGGTACACACAGACGCTAGCGGTGTTGGCCTTGGCGCTGTCCTTGCGCAGCGCAAACCAGGGTTCCCTGAATATGTCGTGGCATATGCAAGTCGTACGCTTACTAAAGCCGAGACCAATTACACCGTCACCGAAAAGGAATGCCTGGCGATCATCTGGGCCCTTACGAAATTCCGACCTTATTTGTATGGTCGCCCATTTGATGTCATCACCGACCATCATGCACTATGCTGGTTGTCGTCATTGAAGGATCCCTCAGGACGCCTCGCCCGCTGGGCACTTCGCCTACAGGACTACGATATCCGCGTGCTGTACCGCAACGGACGCCAGCATGCTGACGCCGACGCACTCTCGCGCTCCCCCTTGCCTGACGACAATACTTCCAGCTCAGTGTCTCACAATGCCGTTTCGTCTATCGACATTCAAACCATCGCCACTGAACAGCGCAAGGATCACTGGATTGCCTCACTGATAGCCTTGCTGAGTGATCCATCGGCGACACCATCCACTCGCGCATTGCGTCGTCAAGCGCACCATTTCGCCGTTCGCGACGACCTCCTCCACCGACGCAATTACGGCGACGGCCGCCAGTGGCTACTCGTAATACCCCGCAGTCTGCGTTCTGACATATGCGAGTCGTTCCACTCTGACCCGCAGTGTGCACACTCTGGGGTATCGAAAACCTACCACCGCATTCGCCAACGGTACTTTTGGCGAGGGATGTACCGCTACGTGCAGAAGTTCGTTCGCTCCTGCATCGATTGTCAGCGCCGCAAAACTTCAACGCACCTGTCGCCGGCAGGTCTGCAACCTCTACCTTGCCCTGACCGGCCGTTTGGGCGCGTTGGCATAGATTTGTATGGACCACTTCCTCTAACGTCGGCTGGTAACCGCTGGGCCATCGTCGCTGTTGACCACCTTACGCGATACGCCGAAACTGCCGCCCTCCCAGCGGCTACAGCGCGCGACGGTGCCTCCTTCCTGCTGCACCGATTCATGCTGCGCCACGGTCCACCCCAGGAGCTGCTCAGCGATCGAGGTCGTGTCTTCTTGTCCGAAGTCGTCGAAGCCATTCTCAAAGAGTGCAACGTTGTTCACCGGAAAACTACTGCTTACCACCCGCAGACGAATGGCCTCACCGAACGCTTTAACCGCACGCTCGGCGACATGCTCTCGATGTACGTCGCCGCCGATCACACAAATTGGGATGCCATTCTGTCTTTTGTCACCTACGCCTATAATACCGCCCCGCAGAGCACTACTGGTTTCTCGCCCTTTTTCTTATTGTACGGCAGGCACCCGTCGCACACAATCGACACAATCCTTCCATACAAGCCGGACCCGTCTGAGTGTGCGCCTATTTCTGCCACAGCAAGACTCGCTGAGGAGTGTCGGGAGCTTGCCAAGACATTTACTACGAATGACGAAGAGCGGCAGAAGAGCATTCGCGGTGACACCACCACTTCTGCGCCCACGTTCCTCCCTGGAGCACTCGTATGGCTCTCGGTCCCTACCACTGCACCTGGTCTCTCTTCAAAACTGCTGCCGAAATACGACGGCCCCTACCGTGTCGTCGAACGCACGTCCCCGGTCAACTACGTGATCGAACCCCTTGAACCATCTTCGGACATGCGCCGTCGAGGGCGCGACATTGTCAATGTGGAGCGCCTGAAACCGTACCATGACCCGCTCATAGTGACAAGCAGTTAGGTCGCCAGGCGGCTCCCTTTTCGTAACCGGGGTAATTGTAGCGAAGCGTTGGAAGCCTGTAATGGGTCGCCCTCTCGAGCGCTTACTAGTGGGTCGTCCTCTTCCGCACTTCTCGGACAGCACGCTCCTCGCGCTCAGAGTCGGCACCCCGCCTTGACTGTCGCAGTCGTTTATCGTCGCCGAGTGCCCGATAATAAACGTCTTTATAATATATACATATATATATATATATATATATATATACATTATATATATATATATATATATATATATAGAGAGAGAGAGAGAGAGAGAGAGAGAGGGAGAGTTTTCCATTCCGAGCGGGTCGATGTTGGCAATCTGTGGCGGCCATGTTGGTGTGTTGGCTTCTTTCAAATCTGTTGCTTATTATTCAGCCATTGATGCCAAATCATGGCAAGTTACTCCATATAGGAGCGTTTCCAAGTGATGAAACTTTATTATCAAAATATCCGTTCGTGCGAAAGTCGCGCCTAAAAAGCATGTTTAGCGACGAGGTGCATTTTTGGATGAGTGGCTATGTTAGCAAGCACGCTTGCCGTATATGGGACGACGCCAGCCCACGAGGTTCACCACGCGGCTATCTATCCCTATAAGCTTACCGGTTTGGTACAAACTTCGGGCCGGCGGCGCCATTGGGCCATTCCTTTTACAGCGAAAGCTGTTATGAGATCATTTCACCGGCCGTTTTTGGCGCCGTAGTTTTCCGCCGCCGCCGCCGCCGGTGTCCGTAACCAGTATCGCTCGAAATAAGAAAAAAAACGAAATAAGAAAAAATTCCAGCATGGAACGAGGTTCGAACCTGGGCCCTCTGCGTGGGAGCCCAGTATTCAACCTCTGAGCCATGCCGGTGCTTGAAACTGCTTTGCAAAAAGGTCCTATACAGGCTTCATGTCCGGAAGGAACCACATTAGCATATGCAATATAGCGTGGTAGAAGAGTAAAATAAGCACCAAGCGTCGCACAACGCGAATTCTGTAACCAAGCGTCACACAATGCGAATTGCGCAACGAGTAGGTTGTTGAATGCTTCCAACCCATTACAAAGGGCTCTGCCATAATTCATCGTCATCAGGCATAGCATCAACAAAATGCGCATAATGCCTGCATGCGTTTAGCAGGTACCAACGCTCTCCGTAGAATGACGAAAAATGGCACAGTGCCTGATGCCCTACTTCTCAAAATTTACAACGGTTTATAGCGTAGTGGGTTCCTCGCAAGTGCACTAGTATTGGTTGCCAAGGAAGCCCATAAGCACATGATCCACTTCCTCGGGGTCTCAGTAAAATTGCAATGATTTGTTATAGTGGGAGAGCAGGATATGTCGTGCTTCTGTACCAAGATGGCGGAGTGCAGCGTACGTGATTCCGTCAGGTCTTGGTGCCGATGAGCGTCGGGAAACAGAAATGGCAGCGTCAAGCTCATGCATTGTGAAAGGCACATCCAGGCTAAATGGAAATGCAGTCGCATTATTGCGTTGCTCAAACCAGGGAAGTGTCCTCATGCCCTTTCCTCCTACAGACCGATCGCCTTAGCCAGCTGCGTCGGGAAAGTAATGGAAAGGATGGTGCTGTCAAGATTAGAGTGGCTTCTAGAAAGCAATAATTGCTTTCCTGCATTTATGAACGGCTTTAGAAGAGGACGATCTGCAGTCGACGGTGTGGTCGACTTGATCTCAAATGTTGAAGAGGAAAGAAACCGACGCAGACTAGTAGCGGCCGTCTTCCTAGACATTAAGGGCGCCTACGATAATGTGCTGCATTATGCGATCCTTGACGCACTGGAAGATTTAGACGTCGGCGGACGACTGTACGCCTGGATCGTAAGTTACCTTAGTGACCGTACCATTTACATGACGACAAGCGACGGAGACACCGATCGACATACTATTCACCGTGGTGTTCCCCAAGGGGGAGTTCTCAGCCCAATTCTGTTCAACGTTACTATGATTGGACTGGCAGCAGAACTTCCCAGCACGGTAAAAGTCAGCGCATATGCGGATGACATATGCATATGGGCGTCCGGAGATACTCGTCCGCAATTGCGTGCTCGACTTCAACGTGCAGTGACGTTAACAGCTAAATATCTACGGCGCCAGGGTCTCACTCTTTCCATTGACAAATGCGCAGTGCTTGCATTCACGCGCAAAGATATGTCAAGATACCCTATAACTATTAATGGAACGGCGATACCTACTGTAACGCACCACAAGTTCCTTGGGGTAATCATAGACAGGGATCTATCGTGGTCGAGACACGTCGCAGCATTGAAATCAAAATTGAAAAATTTTGTTCTCGTTCTTCGGACTGTGGCAGGAGCAAGATGGGGCCCATCAGAATCGTCACTTCTTCAACTCTACAATGCGCTGTTTGTAGGATATATACGGTATAGCATGCCGGTGCTCTCAAACATGAGACCGAGCTGTGTGAACACGCTAGAGAGTATTCAAGCTCAAGGATTGCGAACATGCTTGGGCCTACCACGCTGCACGTCAACGAATGGAACCATCGCGGAAGCTCGGGCTTCTCCCATCAGTGTATACATGCGCTGCGAGCCACTTCGAGTGCATATTCGCCTGTTGACCCGACACAGGCAGCACCCGCTATCAGCACTCCGTGCCACCCACCCAAACTGCAGCTTTTCAAGAGCAATATCACAGCATGAAAACGTTCTACCATCGAGGTTTTCTTCCCCGAGATTTCCTGGAACACCGCCGTGGGTCCTGCCTAAACCGCCTGTTAGCCTTGTGATTCCTGGGATTACGAAGAAGTCCCTAGTTTCACCAATTGGCCTCAAGCAACTGACCCTACATCACATTTATACAGCGTACGATGGCACCATGCACGTGTACACCGATGGATCTACCACGCTATGTACCTCTGCTGCAGCCTTTGTCATCCCATAAATGGTTATAGCTCGACGGTTCAAAATAGACCACAAGACCACATCAACTGCCGCAGAGCCTGTTGCTATCCGGGAGGCAATAAGATTCATTTCTGGAGAGCAACCTCGTACATGGACAATATTCTGCGATGCGAAACCCGCTTTGCAAACCATTAATTGTGTCATGAGACAAGGTCCATACTATATTTTAGCCATAGAAATTATGGAGCTTCTTCAGGTTGCTTCAACAAATGGCCACCTCATCACCTTCCAATGGATTCCTGCCCACTGCGGCATAATGGGAAACGAAGACGCAGACGCCGAAGCTAAAGGAGCCTCGACCAGTGGCCCTGAAGTGCGCACTGCGTTTTCACGGCCAGACACGAACGCCCTGCTTCGGTACGTAATGCGTGACCTCACACTTGAGTACTGGACGAAACCGGAGCGACGACACCGGCGATTACACAAATGGGACCCCGAAATGAGGTTCTGTATGCCTCGTAAATTAAAACGACACAACACAAGTATGATTCACCGAATTCGTCTTGGTGTGGCCTTCACAAGACGTTATGCACATATCATCGGCTGCAGTGATACCGGTCCCAACTGTGATCACTGTCAAGTGCCAGAAACACTTGAGCACATATTTTGTACCTGCCCAGCATACGCACGCGAACGACAGAAACTGATTTCCTCCACTGAAGGAGTACATAATAGGCCATTAACTGATGAGGTTGTGTTGGGCCCATGGCCTGACGCCAACAGCACAACAGTGGTCGTAAGAGCGGTTGCAGCTTTCCTACAAGCCACTGGACTGGATGCGCGGCTATAGCACTGCACCACCTAGACGGGACTGTACATACTCACCTCTCTTACTTACCATCGTCATCCATCATTCTTTTTCTCCCCTTTCCCCACCCCCGGTGTAGAGTAGCAGGCTAGAGCATAATATCGCTCAGGCCGACCTCTCTGCCTTTCTGTAAATAAACCTCTCTGGCCTCTCTGGCAATGATTTATAGCGTAGTGGGTTCCTCGCAAGTGCACTTGTATTGGTTGCCAAGGAAGCCCATAAGCGCATGATTCATTTCCTCGAGGTCTCAGTAAAGTTCTTCGCCCCCCTCCCGTCTCTCTCCCATGTCAACGTATGTTATACAGCATGACGGGAGAGGGAAATAGCGACCGGGCGTCACCCAATGCAAATTACGTAACTGCTGGGCCGTTTAAAGATTCCATCCCATTACAAAGGGCTGAGCCATAATTCTTCATCGTCATCAGTCGTCGCATCAACAAAGTGCACATAATGACTTACAGACGTGTAGCGGGTGCCTCGCTTCTCCGCAGAATGACGAATAATGGCTTAGTAGGTGCTTCCCAACTTCACAAAAATTGTGATTTATGGCGTAGTGAGTACATTTCTAGTGTACTTGTATTGTAGCCCCAAGCGGGCTCTAGAAACGCCGCTCTTCCAGCTTTCGCTGTGACTGTGCTGCGGTTTCAGCGCAGGCCTGTCGTTTTATATATACGAGGACTCTATGATATATACGAGCAAATCTATGATGGGAGGAGCTAACGCTTGGTTTCAGTGCGATGTTCTGTCTCTGCAGTTTGAACATCCGTGTTGTGTCTGTGACTCTCTGTGGTTTAACTCGAACCTCTATGCGCTGAGAATCAACGTAGAAATAACCTAGCATCACCTAGCTAAAGCCTAGGAACAACCTAGAAGCAACCTAGAAACAATCTGCGTAACCTAGCTAAGGCCTAGAAACAACCTAGAAGCAACTAGATTCTAGAACGGTGAAATGATCTCATAACAGCTTTCGCTGTAATATGAGAGGTACGAACGCTTGACTTCAGCGCGAGCTTCTGTCTCTGGAGTTCGGACAACCGTGACGTGTCTGTGACTGTCATTTAACTTGAACTTTCTGCACTGAGAATCAATGTAGGAATAACCTAGCATCACCTAGCAACAGCGTAGAAGCAACCTAGAAGCTCATCACCTAGCTAAAGCATAAAAATAACTTATAGAAGCAACCAGATTAGTGTTCAGAATCGTCTAGTTTCACTGTTTCAAGCCTTGCCCGGCTTAGCGCGAGTTTCACCAACTTTTTCAGGCAAGGTTGTACATATATATCAAACACTGGCTAAGCAGATCAATAACTTATATTTTCAGACCATTCATACCATTACTCTTACTCATCTTAATATTTTAAATAATTTAAATAATTCATTTTCTTCAGGTGGGCAAAGCAAGTCTAATTCCTTGAGCAGCACGCGTAAGTAATCAACTGCGTTATTTAGTAAGAGCTCTCATTCGCTGATGCAAAGTATTCGTTGATTATGTAGGCCAACTCCTGGCATTGAATAACGTCATTTTCAACATCATGATCTCAACTGTGTTGAGTCTCTCTACCTGGAGATATAGTAGCGTGTAATTTTCTCTATAGTTATTTGGTTTATGCTACCCCCAGAACATGGACTAATAGTAATTTAGTTTTGCTAGCCACTGTAGTAAATGTACCCATTTCTACGTTTTTAAGTGTCCTTAGGTCATCTCGATTTTGGTTAACTAGGAGCGCATGAAATAAGCCACACTTATCATTCATGATTTTCGGATTTTTCTAATCATCCAATGTTTGTGGGCACGCTTTGTTCTTTTAAAAATCCGCAGCCGGAACCTTTAAAAAAATTTGTTTCAGGGCTAATTGGTTCATATTGCTCAACTTCAGAGCACAGTTTCGGTGCGGTACACAGAATAGCGCTTGTCCGCTGTGGTGTGTGCTCTCCTATGTCCCGAATCGCATTTGCGCTGTGCAGTTTAGCAAGCTGAAGAAGGAAATCTGCGTTATAAACTCAACTTAACGTACGAATAAAACAGTCGAAAGTAAACCAGCCGAGGAGGAAGAACATAAGTCATCCCATTGCGTTTGCTGAATTTCATCACGAAAGCGCAAAATAGATTTCGGATTGCCACCTCGATAGCGTATACCAGAAGCAGCCTGTCTAGGTGTGTAGCGGGATCGGGGTACAATAAAATATATAGGCAGGCGATCAATGATTGCAGTACAAATAGTGCCAGAAAGTACGGCGTCGAAGGACAAGATCATTATGACCAGCTTTATTAGTGTTGCACTACAGTGAGTAATGAGAGTAGGGATGGTAGTAACATATCTGTCGGTGATACGGTAGACCCTCTCAGTTTTTTAGCAGAAAATTCACTTTACACGCCGATTTCCGTTCATCATAAATGCACCAGAAGGTGCGGTAGCCGAAAATAATTGTAATGTTATAACCTGTTTTCCTGATCTCGTTTGTCTGAATGCTTTCACTTTTCTGAATATTTGGGTTCGACACATTCACTACTCTCTAGGTTCTTCCGGCTGGTATGAACTCAGATTTAAGGATGTAAATGGAACTGGAAAACCAGAGAAGGACTGCTTGGACTATTTTAAATACCCAAGTGGTCATTTACTGTACGGAAACTTCTGCAAAACAATAGCATGATGTGTGTGCGGAAGCTCCCAGCCAAGTCTGCGAAGTTAAACCCTCAAGTCTGATCATCATCACTACCATAAGAACGAACAGAGTACGAATGTGTGTTGCTTTTAAAATAAAAGCGACAGGCACACTGAATATTCATACAACACACAGCTTTCCTTTCAAGTTTCATATCCATATCTCTCTTCATAAGTGGCAATAAAACCTTACATTCCTGGCTACTTGGCGTCAAGAATTTTTTCCTAGAAGACCACATCGTGAAGGGTCCTCTTAACAGTGCAAGGATCAAATTGAAAGAAAATGAGTACGGAGTAGTTTCGGTTACTCTCGGCTCTTTGACATTCGCGTAAATACAGCTAACCCCTCGAGGCACAACGTCGACATATGTGTACGAAACCTTTTTCTGCCAGTTCTTCGGTCTAGCAGGCAAGAAAAGGCAATATACGATGCGCATAGCATCCATTGAACCTTCTGCATAGTCAACATGTCCTGGCTTAAGCTCAACATGCTAAATATCACTGCAGCCGATAACTTTGGTGAAGACACTACGATGTTCGACGGGTCGCTCGACGAGCCGCGTTCCAGGACCATCGTCAAAAGCATTATTTTTCTTTGCTCGAAACGAATACAGCCAAAACCAAATTGCGCATGCATCTTGAGCCTACTATTCCGTTCTCTTTACATGAAAAGGAACATGACTGATCGCAGATTAAGTAAATATTTAATTACACGGTAATTAGGATTATTTAGCGAACCCCGCACAAAACAACATATTACTTAATTTTCTTTCTTGGAATGTACTATCGAGTTCCTTGGAATGGTGTAGTGCACATTTGAGACGCCTGCAGACAGTGCATGCATCATAATTCGCGCCTGAAGGTGCTAAAACATCATTTTCGCACTGTGCGCCACCACTGAAATGGAGCGTACTTTAGAGTTGCCGTACTACGTTTCGCATGACCCTGCTTTAGTCATTTCGTTGCCATCGCAACATTCCTGAAGAGACGCAACCACAGTGTCGACTATACGGTTGGACGTGGCGTCACTCAATAGCCCGGCTCTAGTAAAAATCTATGGCGGACAGCGCTGAAAGAGGCCATTGCGCTGGCAATGAAATACAGTGCGACATTGTGTGCGAGTGCCCCGAAGTACAGTATACAAATGTGATGACTCCCCGTCATACTCAAGCAGCATAAGAAAGGCCCTACATCAGAAGAAAAGGATGACACAGCGTTCACAGGAGTCAACCATCTGCGGCTCCCGCAACAAACCGACATCGGCAGCGCAGACCGCACGAATGCAAAGAATAAAATTCGGGAGGGTTCCCAGCAAGAATCGAACCCAGGTATTCTTCGTGCTAGTCAGGTATTCTACCTCAGACCCACGCCAGGCTTTGAGACTGCTTTGGAAAAGGCCTTATGCAGGTGTAATGTCGGAGCAACGTCAATTGAGGTTGCAGTGCTAGCAATCTAATTTTATAATAAGACAATAACATTGTATATATACTACTACGATACAAGCGAGATGTCGGATTAACATCAATTGCGATTCTAGTGTTGGCTCCGCTTTTAGAGCAGCCTAATAAACATTCAATTTGTGTTCGTGTGATTTAGCAAGCTATATTCAAGCCTTGCTCTACCCCAGAGAAATACGCCAGCGAACATTGTGCCGTATGTGCTGACGTATGTGCTCTAACGTGAGTGCTGACGTTACATGACCATAAGTTACCCTTTAAACGCCAGTGTAGTAGGCGTGTTTCTAAGCCCACAATGTGCACACAATGTGCTTACAAAAACACGTCGATCCACCTCATGATTGGCTCAAAGTAAAAAAAAATGCAGCATGGACAGCTACTCGCTGACTGCTTCACATGAAACTGATTCACCCAAGGCATGAGATCTGCCAATCTTTTTAAATGCGAATGCATTTCTTAGTCGGGCTATGTGAGGCATCCGGCGTTGTCCGGGCGCCTCTCCGCTCTCACTCCCTCTCTCATAGCAACAGCTGCGGGCGCGCGCGCTTATCCTCGCCCCTGACCGGAGCAGGTGGTGCGGGCGGAGTAGAGGAGAGTGAGTGGGGAGGAGGAGCGCGCTCTGGCGTGTGAGGGCGCTCGCATCGCAGGAGCTCGGCGGAGCTCCCGCGTGTGTGGAGAGAGTGTAGGAGAGGGTAGGTGCAATGCTTCGCCACTCCTTCTCTCGCCGTTCGCTCTCTCTCTCCTCCCTGCGCCACCGCCTCAATGCAGTGCGTTTGAAACGCGTTTGTGCTGCACTGAAGGCGGTGGCAACATCCCTGAGGTGATTACGAACGCACGTAAGAACCGTTCGTTGAAAGAGGCGCCCAGAAGGGAGACACTTCAGCGCGTCGATGTGTCCAGCTTTACGCCATTAAAATTACTACGCTGTGTACTCTCGGCGCAAGAAATGCATTCGCATTTCCTCACGATTCTTTTCGGGGAGGTGTTTGCGCGTTAGCGAACCTGGGGACTATTTTATTTTTCTTGGCTGAAGTTAACCTCAAATTGAGATAACCAACGCCTTTGTGTAAACGAAATACTATACGCCGGTAAATCTTATCCGATTTGCTACAGTCACGTTAAGGCAGGAGACCTCTTGTTGTAATGGTAAGTGGTAATCGCATAGCACGACCGGAAACAAGGATCTTTTAAACAAAGTTATGCGAGTTTTTTCGCTGTTATCAATAGTATCGCACCAGCATAATAATAATAATTGTTGGGGTTTAACGCCCCAAAACTAGGATGTGATTATGAGAGACGCCGTAGTGGAAGACTCCAGAAATTTCGACCACCTGGTGTTCTTTAACGTGCACCTAAATTAAGTACACGGACCTCAAGCATTTTCGTCTCCATCGAAAACACGGCCGCCGCGGCCGGTATTCGATCCCGCGACCTGTGGGTCAGCACTCGAGCACCATAACCACTAGACCACTGTGGCGGGTCAGTTATCGCACCAGGTGGTGCACGGTAGCCCTAGATGCAACGTGAACAACATTGGTGGCTGAGTTTACCATTTACTACATTTAACCTGCTGTCGTTTGAAGGCGATGAGTTTGTGGCAAACTTCAGTGCTATTATGACTGCGCCACATAAATCCATTCAAGCGACTGGAAGAATACTCTCCCGTGCTACCGAACACTGCAACCAACTTTTTCATTATTATGTTTTATTCATGCACACATGGCAGAGACATTGAAAAAGAAAGTGATGTGGCAAGAAGTGACGGTAAAGGTGAGGATAAAACAAGATGTTGTTTTGCATCAGAAGTTCGTCCGTCTAAATGTAGAGATCCGAAAGACAGCTAACGTCACCTACTTCAAGAAGAAAAAAGCTGAATGCCATAGTACGCATGTTTCCACACAGATGAAGCCACCTCTCAAACTCACGGGGGTGACAAGCACGTAAGAATACGATATGTAGTGAGCTCTGTCATGATTGGCTGAGGGTACTTTTCACAGTGCTAACGACAGCGTGTGAAATGGAGTATAGCTGTATAAGGGGCGTAGCCAAGGGAGGGGGAGTTCATATTCGCCCTCCCCCCCGCGTATTTTCAACTTTGCTTGCGTCTATATACACGCACACATACAAACGCACGCACGAACATACATTGAAAGTGTGGCTGAACCCCTCCTCCCCTCCCCGGAAAATAGTTTCTGGCTACGTCTCAGAGCTGTACTTTCTGTGTATACAGCGCAGTAATCAATGCCCCTTCAGAGCAATTACTGGGTGGTCCTATGCGGGACTCTGCGCATACATGTATGTCGCTCTGCCGAAGAAATTATTCAAACCCGGAAAGTCTCCGGTGGGTGTTCGACGCGATATTTAACGACTTAGTTGCAGAACGCCTTGAATTGCGCATCTACGACATGCCGACTGTTCGTCAGTTATACCAAGGTAATTAGGGTGAAGTATGCGCTGGAGGCAACACTGCGCTGCACGAATGAAGCGCAAAATTGCCAGCCCAGCACATGATCACGTCACAGCGTGCCGTAGCTTTTAGCGCTGCCGCTCTGAAGGCAGTTAGGCAACACAACCGAATTTTCTTGTCAAAGCTGGCTGCGTGACTTAATATACGTGCAATGCGGAGGAAGATATGGTAAGCGCTAGACAATGACGGTAGCGGCATTAAGTGGGACTTCGGAAATCAGTCAACACTAGAGAGCCGCTCCAACTCACCCGCCGTTCACAGTCGCCGTACTGGCTTAGCATTACAGTACATTTTTCATTTTTTCGCGCCACTCCTGTCACTGTCTTCAAAATGATTATTCGAAAAGGTTTAATCGATTAAATGAAAAGTGAGAACCGATGATGACTAATCGACTTGAGGTTTTTTTTATCGATTAATCAATTGATCACTCATTGTTTTTGCAATACTTACGTGAGTGCGTAGTGCAGTGATTAAGACGTTCGCCTTAGGACTCTGGGGGTCCGTGTTGAAACCTTGCTGCGCCATGAAAATTTATTTTGTTTCTTATTTCCTTATGGCGATGATTGCCTTGCGTGCCCCACCACTGTGGTCTGGTGGTTATGCTTCTCGAGTACAGACCCTAAGGTCGCGGTATCGAATGCCGGTCGTGGAGCCTGCATTCGGTATAGGCGGAATGCTAGAGGCCCATGGACATAAATTTAGGCACAAGTTAAAGAACACCTGTCACTAATCCCGTTAATCGGGTTGGCAATCACCGGGCAGATGCGAAGGGTGGACGTATCGGCCCCCGAAACGCACCATGAAAGTGAGGACAATTTAGAGTTGGTCCTTTTAGTGCGCCAGCGAACGCCGGTTGTAGTCCAAAGACCGAGTCAGAGCCGATAGTTGATAACACAAACAAAATATATTCTCAAATTAGGCAGTACAAACATCACATAAACATGCACACTCGGTTGGTACTAGTTACAACTTTACAATATAACTCAGATGGTGTTTACACAACCGGAACTAAACAAACAGATCACGCGCTACAAAGGCAATCTCATGCATTACAACATATTCAAGAACAGTTAAGTCCTCAATATTCAACAGCGTATCCAGTCCACAATTCTTGGACGGTACTTGAATGCTTCTCTTCCAGGAAACACTCACGCTAACTCCAGCGCTGATCGTCGTGGTTCCCTCCTTACGTCGTTGGCCCCGAATGTTTCTCTTCCAGGAAACACTCACGTAAGTTGTCACTGCACACACGCCGTCGTCAAGTGATTCTTCCATATCGATGATCGACTGACCGCACAACATCATAAGCACGTCTTCTTTTGACTGACGGAGCCACACTCAGCATAACTTCACCATCTCCGGGCCGATTGCTCGCTGGTCGTCGGTGCACGCTTTTATCTCCTCTCCCCCGGGTTCCAGAAGCGTCGGGAGTGTTCTTCGGCGTGCAGCAGAGCCAAAGCTAGAGAATTAGGGAGATAATTTTCTAGCCTATATATTCCGCTCGCGGTGGCGTCACTAGGCGTCGTGTCATGCTTTCCTTCGAGATGGTTCTAGGCTTTGCCGGGCGTTTGATCGGAGAGTGTCGGTTGGGGTGAGGAGGAGCGCCACGCCGGCGTCTTTTGATACTTGTTTTTCGTTGCGTGCGCTTCTTCGGCGCCGTGAATTCCCGCTGTCGTCTGAAAGCGGCCGTGCGCGCGCCTTGTTAACGAGCTTGTTTGTGACAACACCAGATGGTCGAAATTTCCGGTGCCCTACAGTACGGCTACCCTCAAAATCATAACGTGGTTTTCTGACGTAAAACCCGAACGGAAAGTTTCCCCTTTGAGTCAGCATAAAAATTCCTAAGCATTGAAAATTACAAACATGCCTATTGTGTTGGTACCTCTTAATTTTACGTTGTGCCCTGCGACGCCTTTACGTCCAGAACCGAAGCCCAGAACCGAACTATACTCGAATACATCTAAGGTATTAAATTATACGAACCTGGTGTTGAAGTAGAAACTTCGCAGACGACGTTCCTTCACCCGCAGCGTCAGCCTACGGAACATGAGACATTCACCATGTTTTGTTATAAAGACAAATAAATCACCCGAACGTATGTAAATAACGACGTGATCACATTGTCGAAAGTCCTGTGGTTTTAAGTGAATCACAGAGATTAACCTACCGGTGGAAAACACTAAGAGACAGCTGAAGCCCCACAGCACCGACATAAGAGAGAACGCCAGGCTTAGTTTTCTCTCCTACACTCTGATAGCGCCCGCGGATTGTCCTGCTAGCCGCGTCGTTCCATGACCAGGATTTGGGGACATGTGCACGTAGCGCCATCTCTCGCCTGTGGCCTGCTGTAACTGGACGAAAAACAGGCGAGAAAAAAAATCATCTGTGTCGAAAAAAAGTAGTTAGCAAAAAGGACTCCCGAATCTGCACAGCAGAGACCCACTGAAATATTTTGGTAAAATTGCAGTGCCGAACTACATAGCATGCGGCGTCTCAAAATAATAGAAACACATGGCTGCCTCATGTGTTTCTAACGCGGCAACTTACAACATCCTCATCTTATCTGAGTTTCTAATGAGTATCGTTAAATTGTCCTCAGATACCATGCGCTTTGTAGTGCGACACTGTAGTTTTTCCCGAATGTTCCAGTGGGTATCTGCTACATAGAACCAGCAGTCCTTTTTCGCAACTGCTTTTTTCGTCAGATATGGCTTTTTTTCTTAAACGTGCACGTAATTCTAGGCATGCGGGGTGTTCTTTGCATTTCGCCCCCATGGACATGCGACCGCCGTGGCTGGGGAACCACGCTTGATCTTAGCAGCGGGAAACCTTACGTGCTAGGCTACCGTGGCGGGTGCCACGAGTCATGTTAGTTCAGGCAATTCAGGCATCACGGCAAGTTGTGAGTAAGATCAGAAGGCGAAGAAAAAAAACAAATGTATCTCTCAAGTGTCGGTGTATTAACGCTGTGGCTACAGCTGCGTAGTTGCAACCGGTAGGTTAATTTCGTTTCCATGACTAACCTTGAACTACTGTGCTTTCGACAGGGTAATGCTTTCTCTGTTACCATGCTTTCTCATGGTATTAAAACATACTCTCTATTTTCTGCTACGGTTGATGAGGCTACGGACGAGCGGATGTCATTTACTAATTTGGTAATTGAACACTAAGCTGAGGTATACTTGTAAATGTATTGGAGCTGTGCGGTTCTACGCTTTGCATGGTTCCAAAGTATCCCGCTTGGAAGAGTACGCTCATGCAAAAATAAACATGGGGCCGCAGCAGCCGAGTGACCGCTACAGGCAGAACGACTGTATTAAAATGTCGCTTTGTCCTTTGGTGTCGGCTATAGCCCTTTGAATTCTGTTACGGAGCGTCAGAACATCTGTTTGGAAGTAGTAGGACCTGGGCACGCAACTTCCAATCTATGCACTTAAAATTGAAGGAATGCGTATCGTCATTGAGAAATGTTTCCGCCATAAGCAATGTGTTGTACGTGAACCCGCCAGCTTTAATAGCAATGCAGTTCAAGATTTGTGTTAAGGACAGGACTTGAGTGTTGTAAAATCCGAGAACATGAGTATCTCCACATATATACGCGTAGCAGTCCTAAAAAGGCATGCTCTCTTCTCGGCCTAGGCTTCACTATTATTGCGATAGCAATTATATAGTGGAAATTTTGGGCTGCCTGTTGGCTGCCGACTCCTAGGGTCTAATAAACGTCGTTCCAAGAAAGACGTCATCATATGGACACTCTCGGCTGGTTTTGTCGTCGCCGTCATGTTCCGTATAAAGTACAAATCGATAACATCGCCCCACACGTCGTATGTTCAACGTGCGAGTGAAAACGT
The DNA here is from genome assembly GCF_013339695.2 of Rhipicephalus sanguineus. Lineage (NCBI taxonomy): Eukaryota > Metazoa > Arthropoda > Arachnida > Ixodida > Ixodidae > Rhipicephalus > Rhipicephalus sanguineus. The sequence goes on along the minus strand of NC_051183.1, from coordinate 74,551,799 downwards.
GCGAGCACTACCAACGAACGCGGTTGAAGCAGAGATGAAACGAACCGGCCATCTCCGTCGCGAAAAGGGCGCATGCGATAATATCTCCCCGCGTGCGAGGACTGCCGTCGATCGCTTCTCAAGCAGAGAGAAATCGCGCCTCTGGTCTTTCGTCGCGCGAAGGGCGCATGGAGTTGGAGGTGTAACGGAGCAAAATGCGTACTTTCACTTACAGGGCGTGGCCGTCCTCAGCCGTGCGTGTCGTATATCTCCAGAGCGGTCAGCAGATGGACTGATACCTTTGTGTGTGCTGTGTTTTCACCGCCTACTTCGCGTTGAAGTGGCACACAGCACGAGATTCGCTTACGGGTTTTGTAGAGTTAAGCCACATCGAATTCTGAAGAAGCTAGCTGTAGGCCATACTCCGTATAACATTTCAATTTGTTGCTATCGCATTCACTGATTTGCCCCTGTGGCGATACTGTGACAATTTTCGGTGGTTTCAACATTCATTAATCATTTTAGTACATTACTCTGGGTCCCTGCGCAGGCTTCACGGCAAAATGTGCGCTTTTGCAAGCCAAGATAACAATTCACTTGATAAGTACGTAAGCTATCACAAATTTGACCTTTGCCATTACCTCTTGCGCGTTTCAGCACCACCGCTATGTATATGCTTCAGTGAAGTGGTAAATTAAACGTTGCTTTTGTCAGCTCTTGCCTTTAGCGCTATATCAATCGTCTTAAAAATTAAGAAAAAAAAGGATCTGAAAACAATTCTTCCAATTTGCGTTAATATGCTATCATTTCTGCAGTGAATCTCTAACTTAGAAACCTCAGATCGTTTTTCATAAAGGAAGGGGTGTGTTTGTGTGGGGGGGTCATTTTCCAGTAATTGATTGTGGGCGAGGTGGGGAGGGCGAAGGGGCGACAATGACGGGTAAACACACATGCGTGATTGATTTGATATTTCAGGAAAATTATATGCGTGCGAATAAACACTATGTATATGCCTGTTTGAAATAGAAACAACTGAAAAGTGCAGTCACAGAGCGTCCCGATAATTACAAGTTCCCGACATTACAGCTGTGCGCTGCCGTAGTGGCAATTAGCAATGGTAATAATTACCGTTGTTTCGCGTGTAAAAAGCACGACACAATCATGAGGAACGTCGTAGTGAGGTACGCAGCATTAATTTGGACAAACCGGGGTTGTTCAAAGGGCACCTCAATATAAGCACAGAAATGTTTTAGAGCGCAGCTCTTAGGCGCCCGTTTCTGCGTTGATCAGCGTTGCCGTTGTTGGCTGGCGTCGGCGTTACCGATAGAGCTAACGAGGACGAAAGAGAGCGAACGTGGAGTCTGTCGTGATCACGAGCCACTGGCCTCTAACCTCGCTTTCCTCATCCGTCACGCGCACTGGCCCCTCGGTCAGAGCTCGTGCGCATGCAGGGCTGGCACGTGCACTGCGGCTGGCTTCGCTTGTCGTAATGTGGTTGTCGGCGTTTCACTTGGTTCGCGACACCTGCAATGCACAGACAGGTGCGCGTAGCACTCGAGTGCTGGAAGTTTTTGTGGCAGTATGTAACGAGTTTTACATTGCTACAACTACGGATCGACAAAACTTCAAACACAGTTGGCGTTGCCCCAACACGAAGCTGCGCTCAGAATTCGCATTAGGCAGTGTCGTAATCGCCGGTGAATTTTTTTTGCATCTGCCCCCATCGAAATGCGACTGCCATGGCACCGAATTGAAGCCGCGCCCTCGAGATTACCAAACATACACCTTAGCTGCTAGCTACGTTGGCGGGTCCTTTAGGTAGCATATCTTCACCCATGACCGAAGAGGATGCGCTTTCTTTTTAATGCACACAATCCTAATCTTCTCACAATCACTCCATTTCGAACATGGGCCAAGTGCTATTGTTAAAACTCAATTAAAGATTATGGAGCAGATGGCTGCGACAACTGGCACGGAATGGTCCGGCTCCTCTTCTGCCCTCTTGATATTGTACCTGAGCCATAGTGCCTTTACGAGAACCTGAAATGCAAAATCGCATCTGCTTCTTAGGGGAGTCATCTACTCGCCTCAGAAAGCTGTGGGAACTTCGTAATTCGCTATTATAAATCTTTACTGAAGTCTGCCTTCAAACATTCACAGCAGCAATGGAAGGTCACCCGCCAAGGTGGAGGTTCAGCAGTCGAGCACCGTCAAGGTGCTCGACTGCTGACCCAAAGGTAGCGGGATCGAATCCCTATAGCGGCAGTTGCCTTTCGATTCACGCTGAATGCTAGCTAGAGGCCTGTGTACTTAAACTTAGGTGCACGTTAAAGAACACCAGATGGTCAAAATTTCGGGAGCCATGATGTCACAACTAGCCGTTTTTTCGAGTAACTGAACGTGCTCTGCCGAAGTGGATAATCCACAAGGTGGCTACATCGAGAATAGTGCCCCGGGTATTTCTGTTCGTGTAAACTTTGGTGTGTTATTCAGCGCCACTCGTAGCCATGACGTAAAAGAAAAATAACAAACATTAAAACCAAGGAAGCTGTAGAGGACGTTTGTTGTAGCCTTTTAACTGTGCTGTAGTAATTATCACGTATATATACATATGTGATGAAACTAGAGTGGTTCCCCAGCGGGAACCGAATCGGTAACCTTCGGATAAAGCGTTTGATGCTCTACGTCCTCTGTCCAGCGGTACTAAAACATTACGGCCCAAAAATAAGTGGGCAGTGCCAGCACTGTGGTGAAGTGGTCGACACTTACCATATGGTCTGGGCCTGCCAACTCAACCCAAAATTACCCCAATTCCCAACCCCACCAAGCAGGACTGGGAGGCGACCCTGTTCAATTGCTCAGGACTAGAGGAACAGCGAACTCCGCTCCAGCGGGCCCGCGCGGCGGCTTCGACTAATGACGTCCCGGACTAGGGATGTCGACCAGTCCGGGGGGATAAGGGCTGTCTAGCATCACCTGCTTCAATAAAGGTTCCTCCTCCTCCTCTACCAATTGAGCTATAGCGACGATAGTCCTCCCGTTTACTTTTTCAGATATTTCTGTCCATGTACTCCTGGGAGTGTTAGTCAACGACACTCATACGCTCTGGACTGGTAACCCTTACTATTGGTTGCAATGAGAAAAATAGACACAACGCCTTACCGCTGGCTGTCTGTTCTGTTCTCACATCGTCCTTCTCGTCTTCCCGCTAGCCTAGCGCGCGCCCTTGCGCTATCAGCGCTGTGTCTTCTTTACAAGGTGCACAGGCATGGTCAAATCCTAGTGTACCTATATTTTAAGGCTTACAAAGCAACCTACACGTTTGCAATTTTAAATGATTTTTTTAGCGAACCTAAGGCACTTTGGCTGTATCACTCTACGTATCCAACTATCTAGCCGCCTGCGTGTGGGAGCTCTCATGATCGCCTCCATACCTTGTGACATACCAAAATTGGTATAGCAGAGGATCAGCGTATGACGAAGACGAATCATTGGTCATGAGATGAATAACGCAAAGTACATGTCACGTACGTCATGAAACCCTTTGTATCAGTCACGTGTGGCACATAACCGCATATCACAGTTCATGTTAAGCGGGTTAGTTTAGTTAGTCAGTTAGTTGGTGAGTGAGTGAGTGAGTGAGTTAGTTAGTTAGTTAGTTAGTTAGTTAGTTAGTTAGTTAGTTAGTTAGTTAGTTAGTTAGTTAAAAGGCCTTATTTGTTTATCCGGTGGACGACTATCCGAGCCCGCAAGCGCGTATGCACCATAGGTAATTCACAGTCTGAATCAACACAGTAAAGCGAACATAGACATTGAAAAGCCCAGCAGATTTCAGGCATTGTGATAATCGATATCATGATCACTCACCGAGGATAAGAGCTGTGGCGTAACGTCACTTGTGGTTGTAGCGTTGGCTATCCGTTCTTAGAACAATTCATAATTAGCTATGTTGATAAATCAATTCATTTCAAAATATGCACATATATAAAAACTATTACGTGAATAACGGTCACCACGTACAATGGCCCGTCGGTCGGAGATCGGGCAAACGAGCAGCTGGCACGTGGTCTCTCGACATTTCGATTCATTGATGCCATGCACAGTCCGCCAGAATGACACAGTGTTCTCTTCATTTTTTACGTGGCTGGGCGATGGCCTCATGCTGACCGAAGACGACGTCATATTGGTTGACAGCAGCTTTGCATACTAGACTATCTGGGCCACACACATCCAGGTAGTCTACGAATACCATAACCGCCATCCACTGATGTTAGTCTACGTAGCACTATCCAGGCCTTGCAGCTTCGGTGGCCTGTACCTCACTAACGCAAAGGGTGGCTTCAGGTTCCGACATGTCGCCGGCTCTATCGGTAGACAATTTGTCGACGAAATGACCAAGGCATTCACGATTTGTAACAGCTGTATTATAACCTCATACTTCACTACATAGACCCCTAGTCGCCGCGATCACGGATGGATCCGATAACAAGTCCTATTCAGCTGCTGATGCCCACTGATCAAGGCGATGATGACCTTGTTCAAGATCTGTCGAGGGCCCCTTTCCCACACGCACACGGGTTCGCGAAACATGCATGCGTTCTCCGTCATAACAGACAAGTATAAGCACTACATATCAGCTTTCCGCGTCTGGTGTTGTTAATACCCACGTTATTGTTGACATCGTTACGCATGTGTAAACAACTGGTTATATAACACATGTGTGACTCTTCAACATGCCGGTGTGCGTATGACATGTATACATATCTTTAGCGTCATTTCGTAAGTGTCGCTCAATGTAAAAAATTACGCCACAGCCTCCTGCCCGCCACGTGATTCGCATAACATCAATTCGCACGGTACGTGAGATCTTCCGCTTTTTTATTTTACGTATACAAGAGAATGTGTAACCCTTAGCATTATGAGGTACGTACATGCGCTTCACATATTTCACAGACTGCGCTAAAAAATCTGCTATTTAACTTCCGTGCGTACGAACATTGACATATATATTGGCCCATCAACTATGTAGTTAACCTCATTGCTGTACAGCGATGTAACTCAATGACAAAAGTTTGTTAGAAATTATTTGAAATGATACAAGTTTCAGATAGAAAGGTTCAGACGATTTCTCGTAACCTGCGTAGTTACGGCGACTGTTATACGGCGTGCATATAATACAGTAACGTGTTATTGCAGTGTTTATCGTGTTATTTCTTCGCTGTCCTATGTTCTGAAATATATTTTTCCAAACAGAGCTCAGCTAGTTTCGTTATTATTTTGCAGAGAAGGTGAACATGTTGGCGAGGGGCCGTATAGAAAATTCCTGCGCCTGTCCGTCGCGCAAACACGAACACTTTTTTTTTCAGAAATCATGCACTCGAATATCATCATGACTGACAAGAATACTTTAGGGTATGTCAGTTTTTAACTAACGTCAGTTAAGTTTTATTAAATGGGTGACACGATTTCTCGGCCATACGGAAGGGTTTATCGGAATTGGGGGAGGGGAGGCGCTTTCGTGGCGGTCACGCGCAGGATATCTGGCGTCCGTATTCCATTCCTTACGGCACGGACAGGGGTGCAATATTATCAATGCTGGGTAGAGTATCCACGACGAACACATGTACAAGAAAAATCATTACAATATAATTTTTCACAAATCGTTCAATGCAGTCCTACTCGCTGAACAACCCGGTCATGGAGGTACGCAAATCACTTCACGTGGGTTCTCTGCTCCCGGGCCTGGTGACAGAAAAGTGAAATGAATTGGTGACCGCCATAGACAACGAGGTAAAAATATCACAATCAATATGTGGAACAATACTGACCATCATTTGCGGAGCAAATTTCAGAGGTAGCAACCTCCTTGCAGCGAATATACCACTGCGCATTATTGTGCTCTGTGGCTCTGTAAGTGACAATATGAAGCATAAGATGACCTTAAACTCTCGAATGAAGAGTTAGTTATCCTACGAAAATCACTTGTAACATAGGATATTAGGAAGTTATATGAATGTCCTCCACAAAAACAAAATCCTATCGAAATGAGTGCGCAGATTCTCGCTGTCATGTGGTTCTGGTTGACATGCATTTTCATGTGGCATGTCGCATACATTCGCCTGACAAGAATGCAAACGAAGCTCTACTTTTTTGGGTGTCCATAAATCAAGCTCTCATAATTAGGCAACATCGGGACAATGCGGGCAGGATGAATGTGGTAGCATTAATTATCGATGGTAAGGCGTTCGATAAAATATTCAAGTGAATACGATTAAATCGCCGCTTTATAACAATTAAGAGGACCCATGCGGCTGCATGAACTCCGCACATCTGACCCGCGATGGCCACAGATAATACACACGTATTTGAGTGGGGACATCGCCACGTTTTACGAATTATGGAAGGACATATTTTCGATTCGGCCTCCCTTGGTATTCTGACCCGGTCACACAAGGTAGGTCACCGCAGAAAAAGATTAGCGCATGCGACTACTGGCCGGAACGGTCACTTGTGCTAGTATTTTTCTGCAGAGACTACCCGTACGGTTCACTCTAAATGCTATCGAGTCTCGGTAACTCTGTAGCAGCACGTCAAAAACAACAAAAACTCACATATATACTAGATACACAAAGGATGATAGTGAGGAAGCCCCGTTTTAACATAAGTTATCAAAGGAGTATCTATAAAGCGGGGGTCTCACACACGCGGCCCGCGGACGTTTCGCTAGCGGCCTGCGGTTTCACAATGAATAAAAATTGGACCATCTCCCCGAAGGGAACTCTGATGGGATGCGAAGCAGCAGCGTTGCGCACGGGTGGCGTCACGGGTTCTAACGCGGGTGCTGCGGTGAGCACTGGAAGATTCGTTTGAAGCGAAACTCGGCGTAGCGTTTACTGGTGTAAACGTTTGTTTGAAATGCAGACACGGGAGGCGAGCGGGCGTTGGAGCCGGTAACTGCGGGCGCTCCGGCGGGTGAGGGAGAGAGTGACGTACGCGCGCAGGGAAGCGTGCGAGGGGTGCGTGACGTCAACGCCCAGCTGCGGCGTGACCTACTTGGCACCGCTCGAACACCTGCGCCGAGGGAAGCGCGTTGCCTCGCGTTTGTGCGGACGGAGGGACAGCGTTACACAGGCTAGTCAAAGAGCTGCTTCGCATCCAAAATGTTTCTGACTTTGCTAAATGGTACTCGCATTATTTACTTGCCTTTTGAGATTAATAACGCTCTTTTAGAGTAAGCTACAGAGGAGAGACTGATCTCAGGCATTTTCTTCGTGAGGCACACCGCACGGTCACCGTGTTTTGAAACATAACCGCAGAACAAAATCTCTATATTTCACAATCGGCGTCCAGATTGGAATCATTCTGGAGATCAGCATCGTCGTTTGTCAAATTTTGACGCCAAATTTCATTCAGAAATAATCCATATATTCTGTATGGGAAATGCGCTCTTTCAGTGGACCTCTGTCCCCGCCGCCCTTCACCCTGCTTTAACCTTACGCAATGTCCCGGTCCTTGCGGGACTAAATTTTGTGACTACGGCCCGCTAGCTGAGGTGAATTTGAGACCCCTGCTGTAAACAAACTAGTTTAACCAAGCATTAAACTTCAGTGGGTTCGTGCCCTCACGCGTCCAAGATTTACTGCAGGTGATGGATCGTTTGGAGTGTGTCGTAATTTAATCCGGCAAGAAGTGCGAATGAAGGCTTAAGCGAGGCGCAAAACCGAGAAGCTCACAAAAAATTGAAGGATATAGTCACTAAATTTCAATGTGAAATGACAGTAGCAGGCGGTGTGACTGTAAAAAGCAAAGACGCAGCATGGTCACGCGCCGCCTGAACACTGTCGTCGCGTCACAACACTGTTTCGCCATAACGATGCGGCGCTGTGTGAAAGTGGCGACCGCATACCTTTGCCGTCCGGTATTGGGGCCGAAGTACGTGATCGCTCGTAGAAGGCCAACCGAAAGCGGACGTATCTATACAGCACAACAATATAGGTTGATGAGCTAGTTGGGTTATAAAAAAATAAAAATTTCGTCGCAGCGGAAGACGAGGTTTTCAAGGGTGCGCCTGTCCTTGTTAACCTCGTCCATAGTGTTTTGTTGCCCCGCAATTGTGTAGTGCATTTACATCGTGTTACGCCGTCAAATGATATAAAGTGCTGGTCGAGTACTCCGGCGTTTTTGCTGCGCATGAACGTGCCAATAGGTAGCCGCTCATACCGTCTGCCTTGAACGGTACTGAAGCATAACAAAGACGGTTACTCTGGCACATTCAGGTCAAGAGATCACTCACTAGCTGCCGCCGTTAAACAGCCAAGTTAACTCGCCCATTCATTGAGCCGGCAGCTTTGACGTGCCGAAGGAAGCTGTAGCTCGCAAACTTCTTCGTAATTGCGCGAAATGGGTGCTCGGCCTTCAAATGTTGAATGAGGGCTAGTATTTAAGCGTGGCTATTTACCCACAGTACGAGCTGCGCGTATCTACACGATTTACCCTCATTTAAAACATTACACTTTAGCAAACGCCGCCAACTGTTCTGTGTAGTGCTAAAAAACACTTTTGCACTGGCTCGATATTTTTAGTGTTCATTTAATGGTGATAACGTTCAAAAATTGCAAATGCTTGTTCACTCTTAGAAAATAGCTTTAGTGGGTATGCGCCTACACAAGTGATACTATCATCATCGCCATATACGCATCGGACATCCATAGGCCCTTTGAAGCAGCTGCTCCCAAGAGGTCGACGAGCAATTGCTACTTCTACAAGGTAACTTCCGCTCGAAGAATAACCGGCTAGTGCATTAATCGAAACAGACGCGAGTGATGGATACATACTGATCGCGCCTAGGAAGGACCGCAGCGTACCCTGTTCTGCCAGTCATGACAAGAGTCGGGGCGCGTAGTGCTTCATAGCTCTTCCCCTTTGCGTGGTTTGTTTTTCGATGAAGGAATACGGTAAGCCAAGGGTTCTCAAACGTTCTACCTTTGAGGAACTGGCTTTTCCAGGGTGCTGCGGAACCCCTAACCATCTCTTGAGCGTGAAGATGGTGTAGGTGATAACGCCTCTCGACGCGCTCAACCACGCTATGAACACTGCCCGCGTTGACCTGTTCTCCTTCCTTTATCATCGAAGGCCGTCGCCGTTGATGTAGAAATCCCGATAATACACGCATTTGCGATTTCCGCGCGAGCCGCTCCGCGAGTTGCTTAAAGCTTCTGCCGTCCTCACACTGCATGTTTCAGGCACTGCGAAGACTAAGCCATGTGTAGACGCAAACGAAGTGTGGGACGGGCAGAGGTCTGTTTTCTTTTTTTGCAAAACAAAAAAGCGGGCATACCAGTCGTGCAGACAAACTTCCATCGATCGATACACCAGTCGTAAAGCTGAACCTAAATGTGCGTGTAGCACACAGCCGGCTCGAAGCGACGCGTGTTACGCGTATCAAGGGCTCGTTGCGCGTTGTAATTACAAACCCGACATGGAGCAGTGGCAAATCACCGCGTATGACAACTGTGCCACGTGATCGCCTATGTGCCACGAGCCACGAATAAAGCGCCGAGGTACCCCGTCAATGTCGTTAAAACTCGTATGAACGCTCACGAGCATGAATTACCAGTGCTCCGCGCGTTCTGTCACCACAGGTTTGCAAATCGTGAGTTTCATAGAGGGCACTACACGACGAAGCTTTAGTGCTGCTACCACGTGGGTCTCTCGCTCCCCGCAGGTACCCGATGTGCAGATGGGCTTTAGATGGCTCCCTTAAATCCAAAATGCAATGAAAAATTGCTTATCTAAATAATTAGTTGCTAATGCGGGTAAAACGGGAACAGCTTCCACACGTTCTAGCCTTTCGCAGAACCCTAACATGTCCTTAAGGAACACCTGGGTTCTGCGGAAAACAGTTTGAGAACTGACGCGAGAGCCATTAGACGTTCGACGTGTGGTATAAGAAATTTTCGCGTTCATGCGCTGCAATAATATGCAACCAGTTAAACAGTTTCAAGGTACGTTGGCGCAGCGGATTGCTTTCTATAAAATGTTTTTGTTGTAAGGTGACGTCACTCTCTATCGATCTGCTCCGGATTTCGCGCTATAACGATTGGCTCCAGTTAGGCACGTGTTCGTTCATAAGTTCCAAATTGTCAACGTTTTAGATTTCGGGCAACCAGTCAGACGGAGCCCTCAGTAAGAACATGGAGGCCATCTAGAATAGGCACCTTTACTAGTCAGAAGCCACGCCCAGACTGCCTGCTGTCCTGGCGAGCGCAAGCGCGCCCCAGGCTGCCCTTCATTTCCATCTGTTCTTGCTGGTAGATTCACTACAAAAATTTCCAGTGATTTACTTGCTGACAACTGCCAGCGCCTCCACCCCTCTCTTCACGCATACCAAACGACAAGTTGAAACGCAGTTTCTTCGTCGCTGTCATTGGCAAAGGATTGGTGGATTTCTTATTCTGACACACAAAATTTACGCCACTTTCCAGCCATACTCCTACGAGGCAAGAAACTGAGGTCAGTCAAATTACGAATCATAGCTCACGGACGCACAAATAAAAACACAAAAGCATCATGGAAATTTTTCTCGCGGCATTTTTCAAGCCAGGATTGCACCACCTGTGTTCACGTCCGCCCATTCAAGGTAGAACCGAAGTTCCGCCACGGCACATAGGGATACATGTGCCCCAGCCAGTTTTTCACAAAATACAGTATAATTCGTGCTGACCTAACAACTGATTCTACTGTCGCGGTTATTATGAAGCCTACCAAAACTAATGATCTGAGTTTTCCAATGACAACACACCGAGAGTTTAAAAATTGCAATTACTTTGTCGGGCGAAAAACGGTGCCCTCCGGCGTCACAAACGGCACTTCTGGTGGGATTTGTAACGTAGTGATGCCGACCTAAATATAATATTGTGCTAAAGCCAGCTTAAACGAGCCCAATAAATCTCATTTAGTTATGGGGACATATATGTCCCGTGTACCTCAACGTGATCAAACCAGTGTTAAAGACTGATAGGAACACACTTGTCCGTGTCGGAGAAACATCCCAGGTAGTACACAACGTTGCGTTGATACTCGTTTTACGGTAGCTGTGCGAGGGCCAATCATAGCCCAATTTTGCCTAGAGTCAGCCAAAATAGGCTGAGTCGTTGATATTGGCCGGTAATATTGGGCCAGTTTTGCCGCTCTTTATTTAACGTTGAGTTTTTACCGGCAATATTGGGCCAGCTTTATCACTGCACAGCCGATATCGACTGAGCTAAATACATTTACAGACAAATATTGAACCAGTTTTGCCGTTCTTCAGCCTACATTGGCTGTTTCCTTGGTTTTCATCGGCCAATATTGGGCCACATTTGCCGTTCTTCAGACAATGTAGAGCGCCGAAGCGACATTTGGGCTACTTGGTTCAGATTCATCTTAAAGATTCCAAACAAACCAGCAACGTGATGAAGAACAAGCAAACGGCGTCGAGCCATGTCCCGTTCTTTCCTTCCTTGTCCTCGTGTTGTTGCGCTGTTTTCAAGATGAATGTATAGCTCAACCGCAGTATTTTACCGGTGATATTCGCCCATTTTTATATCCCGTGGGCGCTCGACTTTATAAGCCAGATCCGATTGAGATAAACATTAACGAAATTCCATTTATTTATATGATGTATCAGTCAGACAGCGAGCGTCCAACGTACGCGTTTCGTAATCGGAACATTACGAGTGCGCGGTTCTGTGTAGCTTTGTACGTGTGCTTCTTTTTCTCATAATGCAGGATAATAATAATAATAATATCTGGGGTTTAACGTCCCAAAACCAGACTATGATTATGAGAGACGCCGTAGTGGAGGGCTCCAGAAATTTCGACCACCTGGGGTTCTTTAACGTGCACTTAAAGCTAAGTACACGGGCCTCAACATAATGCAGAATACAAAAAAGTATATGTCGAAACGACCATTACACGTATATAATAAAAGCCTTCACACGTGTTTGCAATAGAGCGTTAGGCGCTTTCCTGTTTGTTTACTATTCTGCAGATAGCAGCTACGTCGATTTCTGCAGTAGCACAATTAAGAAAGTGTGTATTTTATTGTGCTACTGCCCGACGTATGATTGGGGCGCAACGTATTGCCGAGTGAATAGCTTTTATTCTCTTTATTTTCTCCTATGACAATCAGTAACAGTCGTCACTAGCACAGTCACTTTTCTACCCAAAAAGGTGATATTCCGAACAATTGCTGACACTCACATTCGATGCCCAATTCTTAGAGGCTATTCAACGCTCTATAAATGGTGAAAGTTTTTAACACCTCCCCGTTTGCTTCATGAACCAACTTGACCGTACTCCTTTTTTGTAAGTATTTTCGCCACTGCTCGGCTGAATTCACTATATTATATCTAGCATCAGGATTCGGCGAAATACTCGCGTACAAATTCTTTCAGGCTATGAAGTTTCTGTGAATCCTGGTTGAGGGCGTAAACTGAACCTAACGCTATGTTTAAAACGGGACATCCCTTACAACCTTTTAGATGCCTACTGTGTAGCGAGAGTGCTCCGGAACCACACGGATAGTTTTGTACCCACGTGTGCACACGCATTAGTACGCAGGCGTTCTGCGGTCAAGCGCAACAAGCGCATTTTCTTCGGGGATTTCACAAATTGTTCCTTGTGAAAGTAGCAAAAATCACAACAAGGCTTGCTGGTAGCCAGGTGGTTCATTACTAGAGAAAAATAGGTATGGAGCGAAAAGGACGGGAACGAAGTGAACACACGAACTGACAAGCACGTGTTTGCTACCTGTTCGTTAGCTCGTGCGTTCACGTCGTCCCCGTCCTTTTGGCATCATACCTATTTTCTCAAGTAAAAATCTCGTCCTTCGAGTGTTTCCCCCTGCTCTTCAATACAGTTGCATTTATATCAATGTCGCGCATTAAGTGCGGCGAAAATGCGTTTCCAAAGCGGTGTTCGCAAAGCATTCATGCAGTGGAACGTTGCAACAACCTATAGGCTGAAAATTCGACGAATGCCTTCTGAAAGTGTATCCCCATCGAGGAGATGCTGGGGGTCGCGCAGACCATTGTCGAAGTCTGAGCCATGCTCGAAAGAAGGCAGAGTTTATCCTCTCTTTCAGCTTTTACCCCCTTGCAGCCCTATTGTCGTGAAAATCGCCTGACCAGGCAGGGTAGTGTGGTTGTCACGGCGGAGGGGATAATGACTGTTGCGGGTGTGAGTGAACATCTTTATTCCGTTTACAATAGACGTGAGTAAACTCAACGTCAGCTCTCTTTGCTCACTCCGGGGTAATCAGGTTAAAACAGACGGCCCTTCCGTGGGCCCTTTGGATGCACAGGTTTTGAGAGGTCTGGTCCTGGGCCTTAATGAGCTTCATTTCCTCCTGCGGAAAGGGGGACCGGCAGAAGCGCAGGCTCACAGGACATGCTCAAAATCCGCATAACCCCCACACAGGGGACAGCAGTAGGTTTTTTTTCACTCCGTCTAACCGAAATTTTCAAGACGTGTCGGTGTGTGGACACATGTTACTGAAAGCCGAAATCGTGAAACAGATACGTTGCAGGGTTCCGGAACTGTTTTCGGCAGAGATCATCGCAGTGAGCAACCAGTGTCCCCATGCTGCATTAAACATTCTACACTCAAATAAAACTTAAAAAAAGCGGCTTTAAAAGGACCTTCCTCCAACCAAAGCTCACGCTTTGTAACACGCTTTGACACGCAGCTCTGGGATTCCTATCGCGAGCGCATCGAGAAGGCCGTCTGCCGCGGAGTCACGATGACACAACGACGCTACTGGCTGGAGGGGCGAAAACCGCAAAAAACCGCGTTTTTCTTTGTGTCTCTTATGCTCTTATGTGTGTTCGGATTTTTATTACCTATTCTAATTGCGCATCTGCTATTGACCATTCTTTTGTTGCGGTAGCAATTATATGGACAGTATCGGCTGGTTTTTGTCCGTCCCCGTCATAACCGTATATATATATATATATATATATATATATATATATATATATATATATATATATATAAAAGCCCTAAAGATAAATAATTCAGAAAAATGCTTCCGAATCGCGGAATCGAACCACGGACCTCTTGCTCCGGAGCGCGTGCCGCTAACCACTGCGCCACGAAGAGCAGATCCTCCAGCGAGCTAACGGCGAGCATTATATACACACTGTTAAGCTGTTTATTGGACAGCACTCGGCGACAATGAGCTATGGCGACAGTCAAGGCAAAGGCACGGGCTCCGAGCGCGAGCGGCGTTTAGAAGAGGACGACCCACTAGGAGCCGCTGGAGAGCGCAACCGTTAAACAGTACCAATTGCTTCGCCACAATTACCCCGGGTACGAAAAGGGAGCCGTCCGGCGACCTAACAGCTCGTCATTATGAGTGGGTCATAGTAGGCCTTGAGGCGCTCCACGTTGACTATGTCGCGCCCTCGACGGCGCATGTCCGAAGCTGGTTCGATGGGTTCGATCACGTAGTTGACCGGGGATGTTCGCTCGACGACCCGGTAGGGGCCTTCGTATTTCGGCAGTTGTTTTGACGAGAGACCAGTTGCAGTGGTAGGGACCGAGAGCCATACGAGAGCTCCGGGGAGGAACATGGACTCAGAAGTGGTGGTGCCACCGCGAAGGCTCTTCTGACGCTCTTGTTCGTGCGTTGTAAAGGACTTTGCAAGCTCGCGACACTCTTCAGCAAGCCTGGCTGTGTCAGAAATAGGCGCACAATCAGATGGATCCGGCTTGTAGGGTAGTATGGTGTCAATGGTGTGCGACGGGTGCCTTCCGTACAACAGGAAAAAGGGTGAAAAACCAGTAGTGCTTTGAGGGGCGGTATTATAGGCGTAGGTGACGAAGGGCAGAATGGCATCCCAATTTGTGTGATCGGCGGCGACGTACATTGAGAGCATGTCGCCGAGCGTGCGGTTAAAGTGTTTGGTTAGGCCATTCGTCTGCGGGTGGTAAGCAGTAGTTTTGCGGTGAACAGCATGGCACTCTTTGAGAATGGCTTCGACGACCTCCGATAAGAAGACACGGCCTCGATCGCTGAGAAGCTCCTGGGGTGGACCGTGACGCAGTATGAATCGGTGTAGCAGGAAGGAGGCAACATCGCGCGCTGTAGCCGCTGGGAGGGCAGCGGTTTCGGCGTATCGCGTTAGATGGTCGACGGCGACGATGGCCCAACGGTTACCAGCCGACGTCAGAGGAAGTGGTCCATATAAATCGATGCCCACGCGCCCAAACGGACGGTTAGGGCAAGGTAATGGTTGCAGACCGACTGGAGACACGTGCGTTGAAGGTTTTCGGCGTTGGCAATCGAGGCAGGAGCGGACGAATTTCTGCACGTAGCGATACATCCCTCGCCAGAAGTATCGTTGTCGAATGCGCTGGTAAGTTTTGGATACCCCAGAGTGCGCGCATTGCGGATCAGAGTGGAAGGACTCGCATATTTCAGCACGCAGGCTTCGGGGTATCACAAGTAGCCACTGGCGGCCGTCGGCGTTGTAATTGCGTCGGTGCGGTAGGTCGTCACGAATGGCGAAATGGTGGGCTTGACGACGCAACGCGCGAGTGCTTGGTGTTGCCGACGGATCAGTGAGCAAGTCTATCAGCGAGGCGATCCATTTATCCTTGCGCTGCTCGGTAGCGATGGTGTGAACATCGATAGAAGAAACAGCAATGTGAGATACTGAGCAGGAGGCATTGTCGTCATGCAAGGGGGAGCGCGAGAGGACGTCGGCGTCAGCATGCTGGCGTCCGTTGCGGTACAGCACCCGGATGTCGTAGTCTTGCAAAGTCCTTTACAACGCACGAGCAAGAGCGTCAGAAGAGCCTTCGCGGTGGCACCACCACTTCTGAGTCCATGTTCCTCCCCGGAGCGCTCGTATGGCTCTCGGTCCCTACCACTGCAACTGGTCTCTCGTCAAAACTACTGCCGAAATACGAAGGCCCCTACCGAGGTACTGGGATCGATACCCAGCACCTCCACCAAATTGTTAAGCTGTTTATTGGACAGCACTCGGCGACAATGAGCTATGGCGACAGTCAAGGCAAAGGCACGGGCTCCGAGCGCGAGCGGCGTTTAGAAGAGGACGACCCACTAGGAGCCGCTGGAGAGCGCAACCGTTAAACAGTACCAATTGCTTCGCCACAACACCCTTTACCGCTGGCAGGGCTCGGAGACGGCAGGCGTTTATAAGCGTTTTAGATGCGAAGCAGCTCTTTGACTCACGTGTGTAACGCCATACGTTACGTGCGTCCGTACGAACGCGCCGCAACGCGTTCCCCTCGCCGTAGGTGTTGGAGAGTTGCCAAGTAGGTCACGCCACAGCTTTGCATTGACGTCACGCTCCCCTCGCACGCTTCCCTCGCAGGTGCGCGCTGACGTCACTCTCTCCCTCACCCGCAGCATGCTTGCCGTAGCGCCCGCAGCTGCCGGCTGCTTCGCCCGCTCGCAGCACCTCTGAACGTGTCACTTCTCTCTCGCTTCACCCGTGGTAGTCAAGGTGAAATGCGCGCCAGCTCCGGTCCAGCGCCCGTGTCTCGACTCTGAAGAAACAACGACTACGAAGTCTTGCCAAACGCTTTAATGAAACTTACACGAAACCCAACCCGCCTCTCGTGTCTTTTCGTTTCAAACAAACGTTTACTCGAGTAAGCGCTACACCGAGTTTCGCTTCAAACCGTTCTTCCGGCACCCACATCGACGCCCGTTTCAACCGGGTCAACGCCGTGCGCACCGCTGCTGCTTCGCATCCCATCAGGGTACCCTTCGGAAAGATGGTCGAAGTTTTTTTCTTCATTACCAGCGAGACGTTTTGTGTATAATGTTGCAATGGTGCGCTTACATTTTTTTCGCTCGTGTTCTTGCCGATCCAACGGGTACACGTGGAACGTTTTTCACGCATGATTTTTTTCCGTTACACTCTTACCTTGAGACTAGCACTGCATACGGGCGCGTTTACTTTGTTCGGATGTAGAGTTCATGGGACCTTGCGGTGCCACTCGCAATGTTCTTGCAGTCACCGGCAGTAGCTTCTTTATTTATGTTTCTGCCCCATACGTTATCGCTGGCAAAATGAAATGGTTCTATATTTCCGCTTCAGCGATCGCGGTAATCAAATTGCCGGTCATGTGTTGCGAACGCCTCGCGTTCACCAACCAATCTCGATCAAAATTTCCTGCTTTTATTGAGGAGTACGGTGGCTGTGGAAACTTTTGAGATGCTGGGGTGCTATGCAGGATGGCCCGAGTTTGGCGAAACTCGGAATCATTCCGAGCTCTGGTGACATCCCCTTTTGAACAAGCTAACAGTACGAAAAGACCAAACCCATATCTCAGTGCACGCTGCTTTCCGTTGGTTACGATGGAACATGGCGTCACATCTAATTAATTTTTATTATCTGGTGTTTAACGTCCCAAAACCACGATAAGCGTAACATCTAGGGCGGTCGACAAAGTTGGGGCATGTCTTCAAACCACAGGCATTTCCTTTGATTTGTGTTTCGTTCCACTCCGGGCAGAAGTGCACCCATGCAAGAAAAGTGTCAGAAACATTTAGTAACGATAATTTTCATAGGTACTTTTTAGAAGCTTTAGAGGTTAAATTCATTTACAAGTGTTCAATTTCTGCACTAAGCTCGAATAAGCAGCAACGTGGCATCTGAGATTAGCATGAATTACCAGTGCTTCGAGCGTTCTGTCACCGCGGGTTCGCAAATTGTGAATTCCATGGGGCGCACTAGACAAGGAACCTTTAGTGCAGCTCCCACGTGGGTCTCTCCCTATCCGCAGACACCCGATGCGGAGACGCGGCGTGCGATGGCTTCGCTAAATGCAAAATGCAATGCAAATTTGCTTGTTTTAATAAGTACATTAGTTGGTAAAGGGGTAAAACAGGAGCGGTTTGCACACTTTCTAGCCGCTCGCACAACCCTAACAATTCCTTCAAGGAACACCTGGGTTCTGCGGAACCCAGTTTCAGAACTGATGCAGCAGTCAATAGACGTTGTACGTGTGGTATAAGAAGTATTTGCGTCCATGCGCTTGAATTATATAAATCCCGAAAAACAGCTTCAAGGTACTTGGGCCAAGCGCATTGATTTCTTTATGAATGTTTTTTTGTAAGGTGACGTCAGTCCCTATCGACCTGCTCTGGAAGCACTGGTGGCGAATGCGCCTTTTGTTTGCTACTTTCATTCTCTTTTCCCCCTTCCCCCTTTAGTTGCTATGTATACGCTCCCAAGTAGAGACAATACACGGCTGTTTTCGGCGGTCACCTGCGTGCTGTCGTACTTTGAACACACGTCGCGTGTGTCGAAACTATGTGTCTCTTTTTTATTTTTTACATACTGTGATTACCTCAGTGTTCTTTTCGATACCACTGGAAGATATGACCATGATTCGAGGCTCTAATTGAAGCAGCGCTCGCGGAGCGTTGGTATAATTTTTCATAGCAGAGATGGTGGTGGAGCTGCTTCCTGTTCATTCCCCGGGAGCACGTATTGAACGTGAACGAAGCCATACTATAAAAAACTGATTTTTAGACAGGTATTACAGCGTCACTGGCTTACGGTTCTTTTTAGCCATCAGGAATTCCTACCATTTTACAAAGCAGTACCTTTTGTTTATGTTATTCCTTTTTTTCATGCGGTTATTCAGAATTGTAGACATTCAATTGAGGACCTTACTTTGTAAAGGATGTTGAAAAAAATGTTGCAGTGGCATCAGCTCGGCTTTGCCAGGATAACGTAGCGTTAGAAAGGTTCAGCTAATTATTCTTAGCCTTCCTGATTGTCTAGAATTAGCTTGATTATCATTCTTACTGCTGCTCTAATGACACACGCACGGTATACGTATTATGTGGCACATGCATATTTATTTTGCCAGGCAGCTTCTTCGGGATCCGATGAGTTAAGCTTCTCCGCTCTTCTGCGCCGTTGAGCAGCATTTGCGCTCTCCTTCTCCTTGGCTAAACCACACTGGCAAACGCCAGTCAGAGGCGCTATCAAGCAGCTCCAGCGCAGTGTCAGACGGCGACTGCAGAGCGAAGGCAAATAGCTACGCGCGTGCCGCCTCCAATATGTCTGCCAAGGCTACGACGTCACTCCTCTGGAAAGCGCAGACCGGCGGCGGAGTGCGCGAGAGGTACCGGCTCCGGTGCGTGACATCACTGATCCTCGCGCATACGCAGGACGGCTCTTGAGAGTCAACGCAACTCGCTCGGCTAGGCTAGTGTAGCTAACGCTACAAAACAATTGGTAAAGTTGCAGCTATAGGACTTGCCCACATTGCATTTCTGTAGGCTTGCATTGAAAGGAGGGAAAATAAAGGAAATTTGTGCTACATATCCGGAGTGGACATCTTCAAAGCAGCTGTGAAAAAACTAAAGAAAGAGCTCTCACTCACACCGCATAACGAAATGATAGCTTCGTTGAATGAACGATTTGAACGAATGAATCGGACCTCTGTTTTACCACTTGAATGAAATGTTTTCATTTTGGTCAAACTGCGCCGTGGGACGGGACACGTGAAAGAAGTGAGATAAACAGGCGCATTTCTTCCTTCGGATCCCGTCCCTCCACGCAGTTTGACCAAAATGAATGCTCAGGAACATACCCAACTTTCTACGCTGCTTACTTGCATGAAAGGTTGAGCTTAATTTCCTCCTGGGGCAAGGGGGACTACAGAAAGGCAGCTCCACAGGACATGCTTAAAATCCGGATAACCCCGACATAAGGGGCAACAGTATGTTTTTTTTTTCACTCCGTCCAACTGAATTTTTCGAGACGTGTCGCTGTGTGGACACATGTTACGGAAAGCCGAAATCGTGAGACCGATATGTGGCAGGGATCCGGCACTGTTTTCGGCAGAGATCATCGCAGTGAGCAACCAGTGTCCGCATGCTGCATTAAACCTTCTATACTTAAATAAAACTAAAAAAAACGGCTTTCAAAGGACCTTCTTTCAGCCAAAGGTGTCGCGTCCTCTTTGTCACACGCTTTGACACGCTGCTTTTTGATTCCTCTCGTGAGCGCGCCGCGAACGCGGCCTGCCGCGGGATTACGATGATCCAGCGACGCCATTGGCTGGAGGAGGGGGGGGGGGTCCTTTGACGGCGAAAAACTGCGTTTTTCGTCAGTTGTATTCGAGCATAGAATATTGTACCCGTGCAGCCGTATTGAACGCGCTTGTCTTATGTAAAGGCACGTGTTGACTTCTCTTATGTGTCCTCGGACTTTATTACCTATTCTAATCGGCCACCTGCTACTGACCAGCCTTTTTTTGTGTACTCTGTTGCAATGGTGCGCTTGCATTTTTTTTAGTTCGTGTTCTTACCGATCCGATGGGCATATGTGAGAGGTTTTTCCCGCACGAATAATTTTGGTTACAGTCTTACCTTGAGGTTAGCAGTGCATGCGTGCGCGTTTACATTGTTTAGATGTAGAGTTCATGGGATCATGTGGTACCACTCGCAATGTTTTTACCGTGCAGTGCTATGAAGAAAGCGTGAAGTTGAGATCTTGCAGCTTCCAATGTTGAATGTGCCAGCTAGTGCGCAGTTAAGCGTTGGAAGGTTTAAGCTAGGATACATCTATTGGTGCCATTAACTTTCCTGTTGTGTGTTTCAAGCAGTACGATAAGTGGCTAAACTTTTGTGGAAAACTAAATGGACATTCGCACTTAGGTGCTAAGGATGCTGAGGAACCCTTAGCTGCGTTATTCAAGTAGTCTGGATTGCGCAAATCTAAATTACGGGGCTCGTACTGAATGTGATGACAGTGCGCATTGTACTGACGCGCTTGCTCGAGCCTTTATTATACACTTGTTCACGAGCAGCAACGACGGCATTTGAAAGACGATTTTTTGGAGCTTCTGTAAAAGTATGGTTGTCTCGGTAAAAGGGATGCGATGGCACCGGGGTATGGTGTAATGCAAATTAAAGTTCCCTCCCACAGTTAAGAAATGCGAGTGTGCAACCCGTGGACCTAATTACCTCGGTGTGAGTGTGGGTCGAAAACGCCATTTCTGAGAAGTTAACATCCTATTGCGTATGGTCTGTGGTGTTCGCCCTGAGCATTGCTTTCTTGTTTGGATTGACGGGTTCGGTGATCTTTGCCTGTGAGTGGTATGAAGATGTATTTTTGAGTTTGATTCCTAACGCTGAATTTGCTTCACAATTGTACTAGTGAAGTACGTGGCATTGTCTGTTATCAACTATATGGTGGAAAACCGAACCGCGAGAACACATCGAGAAGAAAATGTCGAATCCTGCGCGAAGTTAGTACGCGCAAGGGGTATAACTCGACCCATTTCGTAAAGTGGTCGGTAAGTACTAATAGGGAGCAGTTGTGCCTTGGTGTACGGGGAAAAGGACCCATTACGTCGCACGCGACGATTTGCCAGGGGCTTTGGCTAAGTAATGGCTGCATCAAGCTGGGTAGGAGTCTGCCGCATTGTTTCACCCGTTGGCAGACTAAGCAACAGCGTGCGTAACGTATCACGTCTTTCCTCATAGATGGCGATGTGGCAGTCGGACATAACTTATCATAAGTCTTGCTGGCAGAACTGTGACTTGCTAAACCGGAATCGCGGAAGTATCGAATAAAGTTCTTCCTGACTCTCCTTGGGACGAAGACACGGAAGGGAGAATTACCATCATGCTCATCGGCTTGTGAGATGTGACGTAGGAAGAGGCCGTCGTCAGCAAGGACATAAGAACCGCACTCACCGCTTGCTTGCATGTTATGGTCAGCTAAGTGGCTGAGGATCCGTCGACACAGGCTGTCTCTTGGCTGTTCCTAGATGAGACGCTTCCTGCTGATCAGGGTACCCCACTGAGGATCTGCGTCCATGGCAGCAACAAGGGAGGCAGTCTCCTGTGATGGAGGCTAGGGCAAAGGCGCACGAGAGAGTGCATCAGCAACTTTGTTTTGCGCACCACTGCGGTGCTCGGCAGAGAAATGATATTTCTGTAGCGTAAATATCCAGCGAGGTAGGTGGCCTGCGGGATTATGTAGGCGCTGGAGCCAAGTGAGCGCTGTGTGGTCTGTTTGTTCTGTAAAAGAGGCGCCGTCCAAATACATGTCAAATATCCTGAGTGCAAATACAATCGCGAGACAATCCTGCTCAGTGACAGTATAGCTTTCTGCTGGCGTTAGCGTGGCTTGCGAACGCAACTGGTCCTAACACACCCTCAAGCGCCGAGATTGTAGTCGCTGGTGTCGATTTGCAGCACAAAAGGCTTGTTTAAGTCGGGGAGCTTTGGAGCTGTGGTGTCCGCAATCGCACTGGTCAAAGCTTGTAATGCATTTTGCTGAGGTTCAACTGAACTCCATTTCACGCCTTTTCGAACTAGTTGATTCAAAGGAACCGTGAGATCCGCGAGGCGTGGGGTGAAAGCTCGATAAAACGCAATCATTCCAAGAAAACGCTGCAAACTCTTAACGTCAATAGCGAAAGAGTATTCCGCAATGGCACGGAGCTTCGCGTCATTAGGGAGAAAGTGACAGTCGTCAACGATCAAACCAAATAAGTCAACCTTGGAGCACGCTAGCTGAACTTTCTTAGGATTTACAGTGAGTCCTGCTTTCTGCATCTTTTGAAGAATGATGTTCTAAATGTTGTTAAAAATTTCGTGAAGAAATGATATCTTCCATGTATGCGTTTGCGAACGTGTTCCGCACTTCGTCGAGAACAAGATCCATGAGGCTTTGAACAGAACTAGGCGAATTCTTCAAGCCCAATGGCATGCGGACAAACTGTCCTTCATAGCAAGTAAATGCGGTCTTAGTGATGTCGCTAGGTTCCATCTCGATTTTTAGGAAACCTCAAGGGCAATGGAGTGTTGTAAACACTCGTGTCCTACCAAGCCTTGACAACATTAATTCAGCCGAGGGAAACGGATTAGCATCCCGAACTGTCGCGTCGTTTAGACGGCGATAGTCTAAGCACAGTCGTGCAGTGTCATCTTTTTGTCGGTGCTAAAAGAATAGGGTACGCCCAAGGGCTCTTTCACGGCCTCACCCTACCGGTGTCAGTCATCGCCTGTAGGGCAACATCCAGTAGTGCTGGCTTGTGGACGCTCAGTGGCCTTGGGTTGCAGCTCCAAGAGCGCGTGTCTCCTGTTTTGATGCGGTGCCACAAGACAAAAGTGTGTCCAGGCTTCTCCGTGAACATGGCTGCAAGCGGCTCCAGTGCGCGCACGAGCTGTAGTTTCTGCGTATCATGTAATTGACTTTTTTTGACAGTTTCAAATATATTTGACGGCAATGCGGTGTTACAGAGGAACGCGACCGACTCGTGCACGTGTGAAGGGACAATGATGCTTGAACGAATTGATGCAAATCGCCTGTGCGGTAATTCGGAATCCGACACCTGCTAATTCCAAAAAGTCGTTCTCACGCGCGATGAAGTCCCGACCCAGTAGCATAGTTACTGCCAATCCAGGGCAATAAATAAAACGCTGTCTACAGGTCTTGTTCGCAAAGGTCATGAGCTGGAGATGCACTGCAGCTGGCGTAGTTATTAATGCTCCGTTAGCACCTCTCAAACGAATGTTGCATTGAACAATTTGCACGTTGCACATCTTGAACAGCCGGAAAATATCATCGCAAATGATAAAGACGCTGCCACCGATGTCGAAGAGCGTGAATACGTCCATGCAAAAATCATGTACCCTGGTAGAGGGTATTGTACAGCTAGCAGAGCTAGCGCGTCTGATGCGCTCACCCCCTCTAGGTGCGGCCTTGGGCGATGTGGGGGAAATCATTACCACTGCGGGCCTTGGCCGTTTCCCTGGCTGGAAACGCACTGGGCTGAAGACGGCATAGCACCTGTAGTTTCCCCACTGACCATATCTGTAGCATCAGCTAGCCTGGTTCATGTCTTCTCAATAGCCTCTCGGTGCCTGCAGCGTATAAGCGGCATGAGAGGGGCCTCCGGCGTTAAGAGGATTCAGTTGCCGATCTGAGGGAGTGGACTGGTTTGGTGGCAGGAAATGGTCGTTCGGGGGAACCCTCAAAATCCAGGACTCCTGCCACCACGGAGAGTATCCACCCGTAGAGCCAAGAGAGCTGAGGTCTCTGTGCTGGCCAGCCACGGAAGGTTGTTGCTGTAGACAGCGCGACGGCACTGTCCCAATGTTCGTCCTCCTTCAGGCACAGGCTGGCTCGAGGGCAACGTCGGCAGGTGGGGAGGGGTGGGGCCATAGTGCTGCTTCCAAAAGAGAATCTCTGCAATCTGTCGAGCGAAGCGTGCAAGTTCCTCAAGGGAGGAAGACGAACTACCAACTAGGTATGGCTTAAAGCGAGGGTGGGTGGTAGCGCCGCAGAACGTGCGAGACCTTAACGATCTCAGGAGCGCTGGGATCAGTGCGACGGAAGTGCTCCTGCATGGCCAAACATACTCTCGCAAACCCTCGTCTGGATGTTGCGTTCGGGCGTCAAGCTCACGCCGGATACGGTAGGTATAGTGTACCGGCAGGACCTCTCCTCGGAATGCGTTGACGAACTGGTTCCAGAACACGAAGGGAGGCTGGAGACGCCGCCATTACGCTGCGGTATCTTTCGGGGCAACGGGAAGAACCCGCTCGAGCACATCGAGCTCCGAGAGGCCATGGACGGCCGTGTATAAAGAAAGGTCGTCGAGAAAATCAATGACCGATTTCCCGGCGGCTTGCCCGGTAAACGTAGGAACGTCTAACGGCATCTTTGGTAATGCCGTGTGCTGCGTACGCTCGTGAGCGGCGTGCATGGAAGCAGCAATGTCCTCGAGCCCAGCCTTGAAAGCCTCGCTAAAAGCCATGGTCGGATCGCGAGACAATGAAGCCGTCTCGCTAAGCGATGGCTGCTGACCGCCTGTTTCTGCCGCGGCACAATCTTCCGCTTCGTCCTCGGCTCCAGGCCCGTCCTCGTCAGTCCTCCATGCTGCTTGGCGTGTCGATCGGGTGTCATTGACAAACTGAGAAACAGAAAACAGCGACCAGAAGGAAATCAACAAATAGACCACCACGTACTGATGCAAGACGAGACAGCAAACAAGACCCTAAAACACACCACAATCGCAAACAAGAAAAAAACAAAGATGCTCCCGAACAAAAAACTAAGCCAGCCACAAGAGGACCTTGGTGTTCATCTCCGAGAACTACCAGCCGGCCCCACGCTACGGGCGCCAAATGTGGGCTCAGGGCCAAGAGTCGGCTGAAGCCCTCAGAAAACACGCGGAGGCCGAACAAGAAAATTGGCCGCGTATCTGCGTGTTTTGCTGCAAATGTCATCTAAAGACGATAGAAGAGGCGCTGCGTGAGATATGGACGCCATCTGGCAATACGTCGGGAAACATGAGTGCTGTGTTGCGGGCTGGTAGTCCCGGCGCAGCAGCAGGCCAAGACCGGCGGTGACAAACGCGACAGGCGGGGATGCCAGCCAGCCCGAACACGCGGTTTGGCGCGAAGCGCTGAAGCAGAAGAAACGTCCGCACTCAACGAATACTCTCCACACATTCTTTTATTTACACGTCGCCTGGGTAAAACAGGAATGCCAGAACGGCGCCCCATGGCATTCGTACAGTGCAATACAGAACCGAAACCGAAACACAACAATGAGCTCGTGCAGAGGGCACGGAGGAAGGAAAGTTTCAGCGCAGTCGCCTTTCAGCGCAGCTTAAGAAACTAGGGTCTTTAGAATTACGTATGTATGCATTTTCTATTAAAAGAACACACCACCTAATACTTACCTAGTGATGTTGCGCCTCAGATATGCGTAATGTTTGCTTTTTGATCGACAATGTATACAAGTATGAACCTAGTCAGCCGTTCAAGATGGCTGGCCCTCGGGCAAGTGGTTGAACTTTGGCCGAGTGGTTGAATCTAGTGACGTGCCGACAAACAGGACGACCGAAATACAGACCAAAATTTCTCCGTTTAAGTATCCCATGAAAGACTATCGTCTTTAAAAAAGACACATTTACTGTGTGCCATCCGGGCTCAAATGAATGCCATTCCATTGCAAGCGCGTGCCCCCGAGCATCTCGTCTTCTGTACCTACAAGCGCCGCCACAGTTCTCAGGCCTCCGTTTCCCTTCGAGATAACGTGCTACAAAGCACAGAAAAATACTTGGTTAGCTGTGCTGAACCCTGTGTGCTAATGCGTAGAAAACATTCGTACGACTTACTCTTCAGTATGCAGCTACTGTATGAAACATTTATAAAATTCGTGACAACAGAATAGAGTCCGTTCATAAGAATGCCGTTCGTTTTATATACCACCGCTGTGATAGAACATTTAGATGCGAAGTATCTTAAGGCGGAGCTCAATCCGGTGGTGGTGGTGGTGGTGGTGGTGTGCGGCGTGACCACCCTTACTGCGCATGCGCATACCCTCTCCACACACCTCCTCTCCACTCACCCTCTCCCCTTCCCCTCTCCACTTTCCCTCCCCCTTCCCCTCTCCACTTTCCCTCACCCCTCCCCCTCTCCCATACATCTCTCCCATCCCCCTTTCCACTCTTCCTCTGAAACAAGGGCTAGACATGCCTAAATTCTCTCCTGCGCAACGCCGCGATGAGCTCGAGCGCATGCGCGTCCCCTCCCCTTCTCTCTCCTCTCCTACGCTGCCCCCCTCTCGCCCGCCTGTCGACCGCGTTCCCCGCTCGCCCTGTGAGAATTAACGGCCAGGCTAGATGGAAGATACGACGCGCGTAGCGTCCCTCTTCGCGTTCCACGACGCGAGGTCGGTAGCATGCCCAACGAACGCCAAGGGAACGCGATTGTGCAAGTGCTCCGGCTTCGCATCCCCTCATGGTCCCCGTTAGCGGGAGATGGTGTAAATTTTTCGTCATCATCTCACCTGGCTTTATTTGTTTCAACTCCTCTTTCTCACCACCGTCTCAGTGCACCTGTGAAACTCTTGCACTAGCCGTTTCACTCACCCAATTACTCATCATCTAAAACATATATCTATCGCGTGCAAAGTTCCTAGTCACAAGCAACAGTGATGAGTCAACTGATCGGTCTCTTTCGCTGGGATTAACCCTTTCAAATACAGTTGTTTCTCCAGGACTATTGAATCCTAGAACGCTCTGCCCGGTATAGTCCCTTGCTTCACAAAGAAGTAACTTGAAATTGCCACTGAGTGTTCCCTGCAACCGTGTTCCTACTTTTGTACTCCACCACTCGTGCTATAGGCCTACAACGGGCTGCCGTTTGTGCAATTAATAATTTATTTATTTAATTAATTAATTATTAAATAAATAAATTCGGCAGATACCACGCGTTGTGGGAGTCGGTTTCATGCGAAGCAGTGAGCGAGTACTTCTATGCTGTACTTTATGGCTTTGATCCAAGCGTTACGAGATGGATCGACGTGTTTTTGTAAGTGTAGTAGCTATGTGGACATCGTGGGCTTGCCATACACCCCGACAACAATTTCGTTTAAAGCTTACGCTTAAGCTTAAAGCTGAAACTTATGGTTCGACGTAACGTCAGCCCTCACTTTAGAGTACATACGTCAGTATTATCCAAACTAAGTGCACTTTATGGTGAAATCATTTGAATATCATATGTAACTTTCATTAATGTGTTCCAGCGGGGTCGAGCAACGCTTCAATATAGCTTGCTTAATCATAGGAATACAAATGTAATGTTTATTCGACTGCTATTAAAGCGGAGCCAACACTGGAACCACAGACGTTAATCTGATATGAGGCCTTTATCGTAGGAGTATATATCTACTGTTTATTGTTCTCTTGTAAAATTAGATAGCCAGCACCACAAAGACAATTGACGTTGCACCGACGTTACCCCTGCATAGGCTATTTTTCCGAACCAGTTTAGAGACCTGGTGTAGCTCTGTGGTAGAATACCTGATTGCCACGCTGAATGCTTGGGTACGATTCCTGCTAGGATCGTAATTCTTATTCCTTCCCTTCGTCGGGTCAATGCTGCAAATGTCGGTTTTTCTTAACGCTCTCTCATTTAAATTACCAATGTCTGTTGTTGCCGTTCCTGGGTAGATATAAGCTGTCAATCACCTGTGGCGCATACCCGTACACAGCGGCCCGTGGTAAACGGGTATGTACCACACGTGTCCGGAGGAAAGGGTTTGACGACGTATGCGACAGGATGTTCACGTTATTCATGCCAGGGCCCTACAGTCATATTGGTCAAAGCCTCTTACCCTCCTATGCCAATTTTGGTCTACACTAAGTTAAGCAGGCAATCATGAGAGCACCCAGACGTAGGCAGCTAGATAGATACGTAGATAGAAACGCTCAAAGTGCCAAAGGTTCGGTAAGAAATGATTCGCGTTTAATAAATAAATAAATAAATAAATAAATAAATAAATAAATAAATAAATAAATAAATGAGTGAATGAATGAATAAATGAATGAATGAATGAATGATTATGGTACTCGGAATTTTGAGTCTTCTTCTGTGTTAGTTCTTTTTCTATAACATGTACATGCTTCTTATGTATTTATGCTTTGTTGCATGGTTTCTTGTTGTTTTCCCAGAGCGCGGTATATGTCAAGAGGTTGCCTTTGCCTTGGGCCATGTCAGCCTGCGGCAAACTATGCACTTTTTTATGGAGAAGACTCTTTCTGCAGACCATCAAGCGTCACTATTTGGCTTTCCTGGCTGAAATAATATTTGTGCTGGTCATGTTCAAAATCTTCCTTCGCACCGACCGGGTCGACCTGGCCAATGTGAGGAAGTTAAACTCCGCCTACCTTGAGGAGGAGGGGAAACTTGAGCGCATCGACGTGAGCGAGGTGTACTTACGCGATGTATTTGTGGTGTACGGACCCAGTAACAGCAGAACGGACAAGCTGATTAACGAGATACTGAAAAAAAACCACCCATCGTATGCACGACAAAAAGCTATCCACGGCGTGCGCGACAACCATACCGATTATGAACATGTTCTTGGACCCACATACCGTGATACAACTGACGAAATGCCGTCGAATAAGCTGATTGACTCGCCCTTGGAAGACACCAATGAGAGTCACGGTCCAGATGGTGTCGACGTGCACAACCGTGCAAATGATACATCCGTGGCTGATGCACCCTCATATGATTACTATTACCCGGATAAACCCAAAATTGGTGAGTAAACATAACTATTTTATGCGCTTTACCTAGAATACAAATTGGAGCGGTAAATTAGTCGATCATCAGTGAACACTAAGCGACATCCTCCAAGGAGTGGTAGCTTACATCACTGTTACTGTAGACAACTCTGACTAATATTAGCTATAATTTAGCTCAAGCCGGCCATTCGGTCAAGGTTAGTTACTGCGGTGCCTGAAGGAGCCCACTTTTTTTAGGCGACGACTGCGTGGTTGGTTTACTCACTGTAAGAATTTTACCATCCTTTTTTTTCTCGGCTGTATGGTGTGGTCACTCTGTCGATCGACAGTGCGACAGATACTTGCCGTGCTGACCACGGGATATGGTGATGTTGCTACAATTCCACAGTCCTGCTTCGTTTATTGCGCAAACTGTTCAGGAAACGTACTCAGCAAACTCTACTGCTGTACTTCCTTTCAGCGCCAACTGTTTCTAGTGGCGACCACACGCTCACATCATGAACTCGCATGAAGAAGCAAAACCATGTTATTGTGAATCACTTAGCCGCAATGTGCCCGAGTGAGTGCTGTGTACCTTGCGATTACACGTAACCTTGAGTACACCTCTAGATGACGCATGCGTTTGGCTGAGGAAATGTTTAATAGGTTTCTTCGTTTTCACGTGGCGAAAGCACGACAAGATGATGAGGGGCGCCGTAGTTAAAGAATCCAGTAATTTCGACTACATGTGGCTCTTCAACTTGCGTCGATAACGCACAGAACATGTGCCTCTAGCATTTTTTTGCCTCCATTGAAAATGGGACCGCCGTGGCCGGAAACGAACTCACACGTTTTGGGTCAGCAGCGGAGCAGCGGGACCACTATACGGAAGCGGGGTCTAAGCTGAAGAGCGCACATTTTACGAAAAAAAAAACTCACTGGGTCTATTATGCATTCGCCTTAGACGACTTGAAAAAGAAAACCTTTTTTGTTCTTTCTCTTCTCAGTCGATGTGTTCAAGATTGTCCCCCAATCTCCGATAGCTTTCTTCGCCTAACGTGGTTTTGCACTGCCTCCAGGATCGGAGGCGTTGCATGCTCTCTGCACCTGACTTAGTTTTGCACTGCCTCCGAGATGAGCCCGCCTTTGACTATGCGATGTCAGCCAGATGTTTCCGTTGCGTATTGAACAATTTTAGGGCAATTATAATTCTTGGTTATTTCTGGTGATAATATTTATGACCTTCTTCGTTTATTTTAACCCCGTTTTGAGCATTGCTAGCTTTATTTCAGGACTGTATTGACCACGTGATCTTAAGCGTGGTCACGCCACACGACGCCTACGGATGAACTTCAAGCCGGACCCCTAAAGGGCTACGCGCTTAACGGAGAAAGACGCGTGCGTGGCAATATGCAAAATTAAAAACGGCCACTGTGTCTTGGCCAGGGAATTATCTAAGATTGCCTGGTCGTTAGGGATTGTGATGACACGATACAGGATGTAGTTGTCTGCAAAAAACCTTATCCTAACAGAGAAGTAGCGGTTATGTAGCTTTGAATGCGTGTCTGATTGAACCAGATGAGGCCGTCTTCGTACATGTGCCGCCGTGGACGCCATATTGTCAACATCGAGCGTCTCATGCCGTACTTCGATCCATTCATAGCTGCTAGGTCAATGGACGGCTCCCTTTTCTTTCCCGAGGGTAATTGTAGCGAAGCGTAACGCTGTAGCGGGGCATGCCCTCCAGTGCAATGTAGAGGGTCTGTCTACACTGTTCATTGCTCCTGGCCGCCGCTCGCGCTTAGGGTGCGTGATTTGTGCCGCTGATAGATTTACGGGGCGACGCTTACACCAGTTTTAAATAAACGACTTAACAAGTGCGACATTTTTCATTTGATTTTGGTGCTTGTGTGTTTCGAGAGTTCGTTGTTAGTGTTCTTTATCATTTGCATTTTGATCTTTTCTGTTCGGCCTTCCGCTTTTCTTGTGAGAAACCTAAAAGCGGGACCCATTTCAGTTTCTGACTGTGGGACCATTGTCCGCGTGTCATTTACTCTGACAAATTGTACGATCAAATTAACCCGAAACTGAATCAACTGCAATGCAGCAGCTGTGCTACAGAGCTGTCTCCTACCGACGGGAGATGCTTCTGACACGCAAGATGATCCAAAAGTGGCTACTAATAGAACTGCATAGTTTCAAATGAACTTCTAAAAAGTATGTGCAAATAGTCTGAATGCTTTTTCTGCGCCTTGTTTTATTTTGCGCCACAGTTTTAATAATAATAATAAAATCAGAGCTTTAACATTCCAAAACCACGATATGGTTATATGAACACCATAGTGGAGGGCTCCGGAAATTTCAACTACCTGGGGTGCTATGCAGGTTGCCGGAGCTTCTCGGGCACAAGAGTTTGCTCCGAGCTCGCATTACGGCGGTCATGACAGGAAGACAGTGTGGAGCACGCGATAGCAGCGTTGATAAAAACGGCTACAAGAATGAGATTGGCGTCACATACGCATGTGCGGCATTTGCGACGGTTTTCAAAGGAACGCCGCGTGCGAACGTGTCAGCGCCACCACTCAGTCAACATTTTGACAGTGTAGCGACGTCAGCATGTTTGTCGCGCTGTCTTCTTGCCAACTGATCATCGCGCCTCCCATCGGCGTGTTCGTGGGCGTTTGTCCTCTTTCAGAGAATTCTTTCGTTCCACCTGCAGCATGGAAATTTCCACTGTCGAAGGCAACAAGGCTGCACACGCAGCACTCTGGTGCAGCTCGTTTCGTTTCTCTGGAATATTACAGATACATAAATGTACAGGTTACTGCTCTAATAACATTACACATCTGAAGATTTTTCTGTAGTAACGAATCGGTAGAAACAATGTCTCCACAAACAAGTAAATATTAATATTTCTCGCCGTAAATACCACCAGGGGCGCTTGATTCGTGGCTGTGAGTGGTACGTCGTGAGCGCGGTTAAGTTGAATGCGAGGCATCGTAGCCACGTGATGATATTGTCACGTGGTCGTGACGTCGACGAAGACAACAGTCAGCACGTCCGAGATGAAACTGTTTATTTGGCCGAACTTGTGGCCGAGAAACTGAGAACTAGAACTACAGCAATACACGCTGTACAATGATAGCGGCGAACAGGGCGCCGTCCGTCGATCAACTGCCAAGCGGTCAAGCGCGTCGGCTTTTATACAGGCGCTATGGAACTTTCCAGCAATATCGCTGGTGGCGGCGTTATCTCTCGACAAAGCTGGAACATTCGCGTGCGGCGCGCAATCTTAACAAAACGATCTACTAAAATCGTGAAGCTTCTCGAACACTGCTTCGCGGCCAGCGTCGAGCGTTGATAACCGTCCTTGCCGGTCAAACTCGAACACATCAAAATAAAAGAAGAAGCGGGCGTGGCAATATAACCTTTAGTTCTTCGTGCGTGTGTGCATAGTCTGTGCAATTAAGCTGATAGATTAATCGTGCCGCTCGCTGGCGTTGCGCCGTGAGCACAGCTCCTCCGCAAGAGCAAACGCGGTTGGCGGACCCGATCTTCGCCGCGGGCATCTGTCAATCAAATGGATTGACGTGCGAACTCGGGCACAAAGTCGTTTATTCTGAAAAGGCCCCAGTTCAACTCGGGACTGTCATAGTGCAGGTGTGCCTGTCAAGTGTTTCATGCAGTGGACGCTACTCAGCAGCTTCTTTGCATATAACATAATTTCGTCAGCTTGCACTACTTTTGCAAGGCTGAGGAGGAGCTTGTGGTCACCTAGCTTCTTCGAGCTTATTACGTGGCTCGTCTACTCAACATGCTTGGCCTGCTTCAGAGTAATGACCGTGTCAGTTCGGTCACAATATCCGTGCTATTGATTAGCTAGGCCTTAATTAACATGGCAGTGAATAGTTGTCTTAAATCGTAATGTTTTTGTTCACACGGCATTAATTAATCAGATATTATTACCAAGGTCCCCATCAGCATGAATGTACTTAACATATAGATAACTAGAGTGATCATATTTACCGCGTACTTGGCGAGAAAGTTACTAATTAGATTTGTTTCAATTAGCGTGATACTAATTAGCGTCGTGTTAATTAGCATGGTCCTAATTAGCTCGGTCCTAACTAACATGATACTGAATAGTCTTGCCTTGGTTGTTATTGTTTTAATTACCACGACATTAATAACTCAGGTTTAATTCGCAAGGCCCTGAATAGTACTGAGTTAATTAGCATAATCTTAATTCGCACTATAATAATTAACGCGATCTCGGTGCGGAAGGTCTTTATTATCTTGGTTTTAATTACACGCTCCTAATTAGCGTCGTGCTGATTAGCATTGTCTTAATTACCTTGTTCTTAGCTTTACATGGTTCATCAGCATGGTCTTAGTAAGACATGGCTTAATTAGCTCGGCCTTAGCATGATTTGGCCTAATCAGCTTCGTCATAGTATGTCGTGACTTAGCTAGGTATACCGCCCAGCCAATTAGCTAATCAGCTGGCCGCACTTGCTCGGGGAGCGAGCAGACGTTTAATAAGAGGAGGAAGAGGGCGCCCGCCCGCCGAGCAACGCCCTAGAATGTAGAGGCCGACCATGGTGATTATTGATTATACACGCGGCCTCGGGGATTAGCTCTAACCGCGGTGTTGTAAGGCGCTCGGTCGGAACTAATCTCGGAGGCCGCGGTGTTGATTATGCTAAAGCATACTTAGTGCAGACATTAAACGCTTGAAAATGGATTCAAACGGCCCGCGAACATATAGAAAATATAGTTAGTAGAACTTTCTGCCAGTTCTCTTGCATGGGTGCACTTCTGCACTCAGTGGAACGACAAAAAAATGAAAGAAGGTGTCTCCAGTTTGAACAGTTTGAAGACACCACCCGACCTTCTCGACCACCCTTGACGTGACGCCGCATTCCATCGTAACCAATGGAACGGAGCGCGCGCTGAGGGATGGATTTCGCCTTCGCGTACTGTTAGCTCGTTCAAAAGGGGCTGTCGCCAAAGCTCGGAAAGATCCCGAGTTTCGGCAAAGTCGGGCCATCCTGCATAGCACCCCTGGGGTCTTTAACGCGCACCTAAATCTATGTGCACAGGCCCCACACGTTTTCGCCCCCATCGAAAATGCTGCCGCTGCGGGCGGGATTCGATCCCGCGACTTTCGGGACAATAGTCGAGAGCCATAGCCACTAGGCCATCGTGGTGGCTGTCGAGCCATATTGAAAGGCTCGACAGCGGGACACAGCAATGGTCGGCACCACGAGCACTAAATAAATGTTAACCACAAGTTGTCACTATACACAGCGCCATATGTGATCAGTGCTAGCTGTTGAATAAATTCAGGAAAAAAAACGGAAAGCTCCGAGATCAAGCATGTGTAACCTGCCAAACAGTGCATTTTGGTCCCATTGTTTTCCGTTCTCGCTTTCAGACTTCGGCCCAATTCCAGGACCAATACCACTTGTGCATGCCAGCGACGTGGCTGCTAACTGCTGTAGAATGATCAGCGGTCTAATAGACCGTTTGAGACGATACGAGGACGCCATACAAAGAATAATCTGCATCGAGTTTGCCTCTGAATCCGCTAATTCCATTTCCACGGGACGCCTCGCATACAACATTGTCCTTCCTGTGCCTCAGAATTTTACTTTCCCACGAGAGGTACTGCAGAGCCAGCATGAGATCTACAGGAAATCATGGCCGCTCATCTTTCAAGATAATGTGACGCCAACTATCATAGGTGAGTGCTTACCACCACCGCTTATAATTGATTGTATACCAGTAAAGCTCTTCCACATAAATACGACGGCAGTTCGCTGCTAAAGTCTAGCGTATGAGTGTTAAATTGTGCAGCCAAGGCTGACACTTTCAGATCCTCATTTCTATCGTGCACTGCCTTACATGAGATGCCAATATATAACGTAGGCAATCAGCTTTGCAGCCTATCTTTTGCAAATTTTTGTACATGAGTGTTCACACGTAGATGCTCTTGACATGACACAGATTTCCACGTGCAATAAACAGCTAATTGCGAGTACGCAACAGAGAAAACACGGGGATAATATACGTCAAACTGCTCCAGATCTTGAAAAAGAAGAGAATGGGAATGTACTTTGGATAATATGTGGCATAGGATGACCCGCCACGTGCCATCCCAAGCCTCGCGTTATACAAAGGCCACTTCCCATTCCAGATGTATAAATGCCCGCGCGCGTTACTGCTGATCTGTGATTTCTCAACTTTTTTTACATGAAAGTGTTCTATGCCAGGGTCAAGCAAGACTTTACTGACGTTGTCGGGAATGGCGCGCAGCGCGGACGGTAAGACGAAGAGGAGTAGTGGAGTGAGGAGGGATTAGTTTTGGTCTGTTCTATACGTACGCCATATTGAAGACGGTACCGCGCTGAGCACCAATAAATGCTCTAAAAAGATTTTTCCATACCGTTTTTGGTATGGAAACCCGGAAGCCGGCCTTCATCTCCACGACCTGTTACTTATGATTTAGGACGTCTTTCTGCAACCAGACCGCCATGGAGCGTGCCAAGCAGAAGCGGGCATCTCGTCAATCTCAGAGTACGAGGATTGTGCACGAATTGAACCAGCTCATCCAATACTCACAGTTCAAGATTCTGACGCCAGTTAAAGGTGGTCAAGGTGGAGTTAGCTGCGCTGAACGCCGAGATTTGCTCAATGACTTCGATGGCGCATCACCTGCAACGAATGATGGGGACTCATCAGTCACCTGAGAGAGAGAACTGACGCGGCGTCAACGTTAGTTTGGCGCCCGATTGCTCAAGCTGGAATTTTTACACTTTGAAGGCAGTTTAACTCGGTGGCAGTCGTTTTGGGACATGTTCCGACACTCTGTACACGACAACCCGAGCTTATCTAACGCGGATCGGTTCCGCTACAGCTTTTCACTACTTGACGGAGCAGTCACCGGAATTGAAGCACTGATTCACCCTACTGCGATGCGCTTGAGATATAAAAACAGCGATTTGGAAACACAGTTAATCGAGCAGCAGAATCTCAAAAAGTTACGCGCACTAAAACCTGTTAGGACATCGAGCGACGTAGCAACCTTGCGGAAACTTTACGACGAAGTGCAAGTAAACCAGAGAGGACACGCGAGTCATGGGATGAGCGCGAATCATACGCTAATCTGTTGAGCGAGATAGTGCGGAAGTTATAGCCGGCGATGTAATAGTTGATTGCTTTAAATGGGAGAGCCTGGAGTCAGGTTGATTTTCGTCTGACGCCTGCGGTACAGAGTCTTTGGAACAGCAGTTAGAGTGTTTGCTTAAGTTTCTTCGGATCGAAGTAGACTGCCGAGCCAGAATTGTAAAGAGCACGACTTACTGCTTATAAAGGCTCGTACTCATGATAACCAGAGCTCCCGGAAGGTCGCGTCACCTCCATCGGTCCGTGCACTCTATAGCAAGGCAAACATTTCTTTCACCCTCAGCGTCTTCTACCTCGCAAGTGACCAGAATACCGAAGAACGCGCTAGCCACCTGAGCATAGTAGAAAAACTCAATTTGCTGTTAACAGATGTCCGTTGCTTCAAGCGTACAGCGAAAAGACATCTAGTGTGAGGTTGCCACCGCAGAGTGCAGTGCAAATTATTTATTCGTTGGCATGCGTAGGCAATGTACACTTCAAGAGCTACTGAAGGTAGATGTACAGCAACGGAAGCGTGTCTGTACATGTACTAAAGCATGTCTGTACATGCACTAAAGGTACATGTACAGACACGCTAGCCAGAAGCGGAACGCCTTCGCGCATTCTCGGCTCAAGCTATGAAATCTGCGTCTGACGTTCCTGAAGTGCTCTGTGGTAGCGTATGCATGAGCACTGCCATATTTTACCCCCATTACTGGGGAGCGCTCTCCTTGCGGTTTCTATCCCCGAATGACGACGCTTTTAAAGAGTGAAAATTGTGTACTAATTAGATGAATGTTGGTGGCGTCTTTCGTGGGATTCACCATATGTTGGGCCCAGGTGTATGTCAACTACTAGAGCTACCACAAAGATTGGATCATGATCATCGACGTTAGACGTCGGGATGGAGATGTGCCTTCAGGAGGCAACGTGGGTGCACCGCATGAAACGGTGCTGTGTAGTACTCCGCCCACTGTCCATAGGGGCGAGCCACGAACCTTTTAGTGGACGTCCCAAGGTTGCTGGCATTGCCTGGAAAAAGCACGAAGAAAAAAGAGGCGCGCATGCCCGACCACAGTCCGCCCTCTCATGCCAGGGGCGACGCGCGCATTCGCGTTCGCATCTTCTTCAGGCCTGGCTGAATATTGCGTTTTTATCCGCTAGGCTGTGCGTGCTGGCGCTGCAGTCGCACTTGAATACTCTACTGGACGGTGCCTATAGACGTCCGAGTCTACCCAGGCGGCGCTGCGAAAAAAAGCCAACCGCAGCGCTCTCATCGCTGCTCTGGCGCCAACTGAGTAGGGCAAAAAGAGCCGTCCGCAAGCCAATGTGCATAGGGTGCACGAGACCACCCTCTTTGGTTTGTTTAGAGACACAGTTTCCTTACAATCAAGGACTTCGATAACTTCTGGAGCCCATCCACGCTTAAAAAAAGGAATATAGAAACCTCACGTAAGTGAACTGTGGGCACAATGAAAAATAAATTTTAGTTATTTCGGCGCGCTGCCACTCGCCAGTACAAGCGAGCCTCACGCAACATCGAGTTCGAGGCAAGTCCTCTGACGTCCGTTCTCTATAGCCTAAACGCGTTAAATTTGGCTATACATATAATGACAAAGCGATGAAGTACATACATGATGAACTGAGTTAGCTATGTATCCTATAACAACTGGTACAAAGCTCGCTTTTTCAGCGACGAATGACCCCGGAAATTTTCCCCTTTTCAGCTGCTTACCCATTCAGCTCTCGCTTCTTGTGCGCTGGGTTGCTCTGCAGTATGCCCCCAGTGTGGCGATACTCGGAATCTTTCCTAGCTCTGGCGACACTCCCTTTCGTACGAGCTAACAGTACGAAAAGGTCAAATCCATCCCTCGGCGCGCGCTGCATTTCATTGCTTACGTTGGAACGCGGCGTCACGTCAAGGGCGGTCGACAAAGTTGCGTGGTGTCTTCACACCAGAGGCATCTTTCGTTTGTTTGTCCTTCCACTGAGTGCAGAAGTGTACATATGCAAGAAAAGTGTCAGAAAATTTCACTAACGATATTTTTTAGAGGTACGGGCTGTTTAAATTCCTTTTCAAGCGTTGAATGTCTGCATTCAAGTATCATTTACAATGATCTGCACCACGGCCTCTGAGATTAGGTCCGGCCGAGAGTCTTACAACACCGCGGCTGGAGCTAATCGCCGAAGCCACGTCTGCAACCATTATGTACGGCTTGTACATTTTAGAGCGTTGACGGGCCGGTGCGAGCCCTCTGCGTCCTCTTAATCGTCTGCTAGCTCCCTGAGCACGTGCACTCGGCTGATTAGTTAAGTGGCTGGTCGGTATAGCTTGCTAATCAAGCCAGGACATGCTATGACCAAGCTAATTAAGCCAAGCCATGTTAAGAGCGAGCTAATTAGGCAACATCTTACTAAGGCCATGCTAGTGAAGCCGTGTAAAGC